>NC_056743.1:1906625073-1906970073 GCF_019279795.1 Protopterus annectens
GATTTTTTATTACTATTATAGTATATGGGTAAAATTTTAGTTTTATTATCATTGAAAGACAGACCAGACATCGTCTGAAAGATTTTAATTGAATCAAATAATGACAAAATTGAAGATTCATTCCCTTTTGTGGTGATAAGTATATCATCTGCAAATAATTGGATCTTAACCATTATATCTTTATCTAACTCCAGACCTTCTATATACTTATTGTTTCTTATTTCATTTGCCCAATGTTGCATAATGAGAGTAAACAATAGAGGAGAAAGAGGGCAACTTTGCTTGGTACCTTTTATGATTGGAATTTTATTTGAAATATAAGATCCTATTTTGATATATGCAAAGGTTTCTTCATATAAATATTTTAGTAGATTAACAAAATGATATGAGAAATGTAGGCATTCCAAAAGAATAAATACATAATTCCAATTTATTGAATCAAATGCTGCATTTATATCAAGACTAATTAATGTTAGATTTATTTTTTTTTTCCTTGGGAAAAATCAATAATAGCTACAGTTCGCTTTATATTATCAAATGTACTTCTACTAGACACAAATCCTGTCTGGTCTTCATCTATTAATTGGGGTAAGAATCTCTTTAAGCTTTCAGAAAAAAAATATCCATAAGCATCTTATAACCAATATTCAATAAAAATTTTATAAGAAGAACAGCATTTTGAGTCTTTGTTTGATTTAAGGATAGGGGATATAAATGTATATGTCCATGATGGGGGTATAGAAATATTATTTTTGGGCAGCATTATATACATTATGTAGTAAGGAAATAGCCATTTTGGGCATAAGCTTGCACATTTCTGGAATAATTCCATCATTTCCTGGAGCTTTATTAAATTTGAGTTTATTAATTTGATTTTGTATGTCAGTTAAAGAAATTTGGTTATCAATAACTTCAATTTGTTGTTTATTAAGTCTATTATATAGATTTGTATTGATCAAATTTTTAATAGTCTTCAGATTCTGTTTGTTGTTTAGATTGATTGATTTCATGAAAATGATTTCTAAATTCTTCTATTGTATCTTGAATACTATGAACATCTTTTTTTCTTTGTAGAATGTATTTATTTAATATAGTTATGTTTATTTAATCTCTTAGTCTTATTCTTAAGATTAGATAGGTATTTAGGATTAACCGAATATGCCAGAAATTTGTATTTTTCTAGCGTTATCATCATCTTATGATGGAGATCTATATTCTTCATTTAATTTATGTATGATGGAGATCTATATTCTTCATTTAATTTATGTATATCATCTCTTATAATACTGGAAGTGATATTGTGTTTATTCTTAATATGAAGTAAGTCCAATTTATCCTGTATAACTCTCATGTCTTTATCCCAAGTTTTCATCTTATTGTAGTACCATTTGTGAATTTGTTCATATAAGTATGCTTTTAAAACATCCCAAATAAATATATCCTGGGTGTTAGAAACTGAGTTTATATGTATAAAATGTTGTATCTCTTCTTTTAAAAATGATTGAAAATCTTTAAGTTGTGTAATGTATGCTGGAATTCTTTTAATTTGAGCACTAGGAGTATTATTAATATTAATTTTGAATAAAATGGTATTATGATCAGAAATTGGGCATGATATAATTTTATTGTTGACTAAATCCTGAATTATCTGTGTAGAAAGTAATGTTCTATCAATTCTGGAATATGATTTGTGTCTATTAGAATAGAATGTATATAATAAAGAGTTATGGTTTACAAAATCAAAAATATCTTTAAGTAAGTAAGTGTCTAAGAATTTTAGTAATTGTTTAGCTTGAGGTGTACTTTTTCTTTTTCCTAGAGTGGCTGTATCTTTTAGGTCTAGAATACAATTGAAGTCCCCTGCCATAATAATATGACCCTGAGAAAATAGTATTTGATTCAGGATTTGTCTAATAGTATTAGTACATATCCCAGGGATCCAATAATTAATTATTAATGTGTATAACGTCTTACCCATTTCTTCAATAGCCATACAAAGTATACCTTTATTGTCTTGATATGTTTTAATAATTCTGAGTGGAGGGGATGCTTTATTCCAAACGATTGCTACACATCTTTTCTTCTTTATACGTTCTGAGTTTACAATAATTGTATATTTGGTTGTATTGAGAAATTTAATAGGATCTTTCATTAAATGGGTTTCTTGTAAAAATATTAAATTAGGTTTATGGAGGGCTAGATATTTAAATAGAGTACTGCTTTTATATGGATTTCTCAAACCATTTATGTTAAGGGACAAACCTTTCAATGTGGTCATGTTATTTTATTATGAGTATAATATATGCTGATAACTTATCAATATCATATATAACATATAAGAATCTCACTCCAAAAAAGATATTGTTTAAATTAAACACAGTAAAACTGAAATCATCGTGGGAGGTAAAAATCGCATAGACAATATATTCTATGTATTCTTTCATGTAAACTACACTGGATGTCAAAAAACTTTTTCTTGAGAAAATGATTACATAAGCTAAATTAAAAAAACACAATAAAGCTCCCCACCTGGAGTCAAAAACTCCTAATCTCAATTACATACGTCACTGAGATCAAAACCCTAAGCTGTAATAACAGTATACAAACTCCACTAATAAATAGATTGTATAATTGAAAACAAAACAAAACTAGCATATAGTTTCTTATTAAACATCTACTATCAGTTTTCCAAATAATGAATCTGATATAAAAGATTATTAGTATAATTACAATTCAAAATAGGTGATTGTATATGACCAAAAAAGAGAAAATAAGATATAGTTCTTATAATCCATATTGAGACAAAGTATCTAAAGGAATATTATAGAGCTAATTAGACTATTTAAGAACCTTCATAGTTAGTTAAATCATAGGGAATATCTATGTAAATAAAAACTTCTAATATATTTGTATGAATTATATTTACTCAAAAACTGTCATATTTATATAAACAATGAAAACTACCAAAATATATATATAAATCATTACATATTAATTCCCTTGTATATGACTGAAGGAAGAGAAAGAAGCTATCTACTTTATCTTCCCAGCCAGATAATTTCAACAAATAACCTGCAATCTAACCTGATATGAGTTTGAAACAATCATATCTATTGAATAAAGCATGTGCTTCAATTGATGGTTTTGATGTAAAATATTCAGTGAAACATCAATATCTAAAATACATGTAATAAAATGTGTTGACTGTATCTAGAAATATTCACCTTCAGAAAATACACCTTATTAATGCTGTGATTATATTATTAGGATGAACATATTGAACAGCTATTTACTATGCAAAATATAATCAAACTGACTGAGATAACAAATACCTATTGTCTAAAACATTTAAATATAAACTTGTGAAATGAAAATAAAGAACCAACTAAAAAGCATATTGTTATTTGTTGTAAAGTTAGTAGAATTACATAGTATAGAGGAAATGAAATAAATATATTTGCAAAACAAAAGGAGAAGATATGCAACTAGTTAAAAGCAATGACGTTATTAAGTATATATATGGAAAAATATAAATAAACGTATTTGATAGGTGAGATGAGTAAATCAATATGTATATATAACAAAAGAGATTCATTTAGAGAAGAAATTGTAATAGGGTAGGAAAATATACAATAAATCAAAAGAATGAGAAGTATAAGTTAGAAGTAAGGAATAAATAACTTGATACAAGATTGAGTTTCAGACTTCATATTCCTCACCAAATGCCGACCAACATCAATCCCATTTTACTAGCAAATTTAAGAGTATACATGTAATATTCAATACCTATCTCATCTGAAGGCCCTTATTCCTCCCCCTTTATCCTAGGCTTTGTCCAGATTTCCCCCACTAAAAGACCAATAATTATTGAATTACCCCATTACTGTTGAGCCTCCTTTTAAAAACAATTATTTGCCTGTAATGCAGATGACCCTTGCCATCTAATGTGTCTTTTAATTAAAACTGACATGTCACACAATGAGTTCCTTGACCAGTAAAGTTACAGAGATATATATGTTTTGTCTAAAACCCAACCAAGATTATTTATTTGCATGACGTAGATAACAAGCAATGTATTGTTCAGAAGAATCATCTCATAAAACTGTCTAACATTACCAAGTTATAACTTCTTGACATAGAAAACTGAATACACAAAATATAAATCATCCTATTAGTAAAAGATAAAATATCAAAAAACAAAGAAAATGCATTTTCAAGTCAGCACCAATTTCAGGACAGCCAAAAAAAATCTTTATATTGCAAATCCACTAAATTTGACCATTTACAAATAATATAACATCATACCTATGTAAATGAGGAAATGCCTATCATAAACCTTAGACATCAGGGCCACAGAACGGACTCTATCCGTCTATTCCACATAGCCAGTCTAAATGTCAATATTCTTGGTGCGACAGCTTTTGCATTTGTAATGTAATAACAGTATGATAAATGAGGAAAAACAGTACCTGCAAAAAGTGACTTTACCTGCTGTAGAACATAAGGATGAGTGACAAAACTGAATCTTTGTAAAAATCAATTGCAATACTCTATACCAGCACTGCATATGCATTTAACCCAAATAACAAGGTATGTATGAACTGGCATCAGTCAACATCCAGTACTAATAGAGATATTAAGGTTAAAACAGCCAAACATGTATACATTAAAATAGACCCTTAAATGTGATGCAAATACAAAACAAATAACTAAACATTAACTATTAGATACCCTTTTAACAGTATCCAACTAAATGTAAATGATATTGATGCTTACATGGAAAACATTTTATTTCTATAACATCTTCTTTATTCCCTTTCCCTGTATCAAATCCTTCTTCTGACATCCATCCTGTTGACTTTCACATGTCTCATAACCGGAAGCCGACACGAGAAGAAGAAGAATGTGAAAACAATACTACAAACTTCATAATACATTTAAAATAAAAAGAAGTGAGGAAATCCCCTTCTCTGGCGTTGCGCTGATCAGTACTTCCTATAAAGGACGGTGTCTTAATGGTGACATCATCGGCAAGCTTTCCATTGCCCAGAATGCAATGCAGATAGCTGGAAAACCTTTCAGGCTGAAAGAAGTTCTTTTTTTTTTAAAGTTGAAGTTGTCTCATACATTAGGAGCACGAGGTAAGTAAGGAGACGATTGTCTTTAAGTTATAAATCGGTGGGAACTGCCGAAGCTAAACAGCACAGGGAAAAAAAACTTTTGTATGGTATTCCCACAGAAATGAAAAACAGTTTGAATTTCAAAGCCAAACAACCAGCTCATCACAGCCAGAACGTCAATGCATTCAAAGCCGCAAAATAACATCCCCTTGAAATGCAGACATTTACATGACATAAAAATGTTAAATAACATCTTTAAAGTAAAATATTAAACATTTATGTCATCTCATATAAACAAAAACAGCATATATCACGACGACCTGATATATATGAGACATCACTGCAAAAATAAAGAGTGCAATACATATGTATCATTACATTATATGAACTTTACATAACTGACTGATAATACTATAAAGCCAACCATTGAAGTCATTACTGGCCATCATATGTATAACTAGCAAAGAAGAAGAGAGTTATCATAAAAGTGTGATATTATATCCTATATATTTACCTGAAAATTTACATACCAGAGCAACAGAAAATAATATAAATAAAAATATAAAAAACACATATATAATCTGTTAGAAAGAAAGGAAAGGGAAACTGTTTTGCATTCGTGAGGATGTATGTATTAAAAGTAATATAGCTTTAAATGTTTAACAGTACCAATGCGTTTTTGGAGTCAATTTGTTTCAAAGTTTATAAAAAGTTTGAATGTAATGGACTGCTGATTTTCTGAAGAAGTCCTACTACTTAGTAAGATGAAAAACGTTTTGATTTTGTGCATTTTAATTAATAAAAGCGGTAGTTGTTTCATATATCGGCTTGCCTGGTGTTTTTCACTGTTTTGCAATGCTGCCTTGTATTGAAAGATATTGTATGTGTAGAAGTGTAATATTAATAGAATTATGTAAGTAAAAAGAATTAAAGAAAATTAATATAATTTTAGTTGTATTATAATGCCTGTAATGATATTATGATTATTATAGATTAGGCTTGTTTATTTAAAAAGAAAATTAAAAAAGAAAATATAATTCTATATATAAAATGAGGAAAAAGAAAATTAGCAATATATGTAGTGTCAGGCTGTATTAAGGTATGAATGCTAAATTGTAGGCAAACACTATATATGAAAAGAGAGGTTCTTACCTTAAAAGATTAACAAAAAAAAACATATTTGATGATGATATAAAGTCCATAATGTTAGCTTAGCATAACATAAATTAAGTTATAAATCATTTATTCTTCAGTCACTTTTGTTTTCAGTAGTTTTCCATGCAGTATTTGAAGCCATTCTTTTAACAGAGGGATTATCCCATTCAATTTATTCTATTCTTTCTAGTAATTTGTGGTTTCTAAGAAAAGCCAGAGCAGCATCAAGTTCCTCAAACACAGAAGGATCCTCAGGAAGAAAAATCTTCAACCTTGCAGGTAACAGGAGATGTTTTTTTTATCTGCACCTTTTTCAGTTCTTTAAGCAAAGGTAAAAAAAAATGTTTGTCTTAGCAGTTACCATTGTTGAATAGTCGTTGTCAAAACGAATGATTGAGTCATTATATTTTAAAGGAGATTTTGACCAGGCAGATTTTAAAATAAGTTCTTTATCTGAAGAAGAGAGAAATTTAACTATGACAGATGTTGGTTGTTTCCTAGTACTGCTGTTTGTTGTTGTTAATGTAAACCTTAGACATCAGGGCCACAGAATGGACTCTATCCGTCTATTCCACATAGCCAGTCTAAATGTCAATATTCTTGGTGCGACAGCTTTTGCATTTGTAATGTAATAACAGTATGATAAATGAGGAAAAACAGTACCTGCAAAAAGTATCTATAATAATAATCTATAATAATCATAATATCATTACAGGCATTATAATACAACTAAAATTATATTAATTTTCTTTAATTCTTTTTACTTACATGTTCTCTCTCTATTCCAAATGACATAGCCTCAGGTAGATCTAATGTTTTTGGCAACCAGGTATTGAGAAAGCTTGACAAATTGTTTCCTTCTATATTTTCCAGAAGACCAAAAATCCTGATGTTATTCCAAGTGATCTGTTCTCTAAATCATCCAGTTTATGTAGTAAAACACTATTCTGCTTAAGTGAAAATTCTATGTTGTTTTCATTTTCCATTAATCTGCCATCAAAATCTGTCAGAGACTCTTCAATACTAGTTATTTGGATTTTTGGTTGTTTTAAATCCTCATGAAGTATGTCCATCTGTTTAGTAGCTTTTTCTTTAAAATTGTCAACTTTAGAGTCAATCTTGTCAATCTTTGCAGTAAGTTCTTGAATATTAGTTATTAGACTTTGTAGTTCCTTTTTAAGGCTGGAATCCTGGCTGAATGTCTTTTTAAAGCTCATGATGAAATTCCTTCAGATGAGAGATATTTATCCTGAAGAAAATTGACTGTAAAATAAGTCCACTTCCGATTTTTAAGTAGATGCTTCTGTAAAAGATGTTGAATACTACCAAATTATGTAGAAAAAAAATCCAAGATTTAAGATATAAGACAAATTTCCAGTGAAAGAATAAATCCTTTAGTGGAGCTAGTGAAAACTGCTGCTACACAGAGCCCATGCTGGCCACACCCCCCCAACCATTCTTTATTACCAAATTACCAGTTTTTTAATGGAACATACACAATTTATTCTTCAGTGGTTTCAGGCACTAAATTTGTAGATGAAACACTGAAATGTAAAATTGTTTGTCAGCAGCAACCTCTTCACTGGTTGTAGATCTCTTTAATGTGGGATTATTCAGATGACTTACCTATGCAGATATTGTGCATATTGACTGATGTTAGTGAATTGGAATGTCAGAGACTTGAGTGGCCTTTTATATTTAATGTTCTCAAATGGGTTGTTATGTCATTATTGGGTTTTGTATCATTGTTTACTGGAAAAATGTTAAAAACTGCAACTTTAAAACACACTCTAACAAATAGTTCTGTATTATACTAGCAAAGCAGTATAATTTAATACAATCAGGAAGGTGAATGAAAGAACACATGCATGTATGTATGCATGATCCTACAAATGTATGCAAGGGGCCTATGGTTTGAAAACAGGCCAAAGGTAAACTTAATCCATTGATGGACAGTTACATTTTCTTTGAATTTGGGTTTCAATGCTATTTCAATGAATGTGAGTTTCAGGCAGAAAAGTTTACAGTTAGTGCTAAGTCTGTTTTCATTGTGAGACTGCATTGTTTTTTAGCAAATTACCATCAGTCTTTGTTGTATAAAATTTGAAATAAAAGTTTTAAATGAAATCCAGATATGTCTAATTATTGTATAGGAAGAAAATAGTATAGACACCAGAATGGCTGGGGGGGGGGAAGGCTGCTGCCAGGATGGGTTGCTGCAGGGGGGGGTTGCTATGGAGGTGTGGTAATCCATTACCCTGCCCAGGGTCCCATTTGAGCATGATCTGGCTCTGCTCCTAGCCATCAAATCTTCTTCTTCTTTCAGCTTTTTCCCAGATAGGGGTCACCACAGTGGATCACCTGCCTGCTCATGATTGGTAGTGGAGGTTTTAGCTCCCAACCTTCCACAGAAGGCACACAGACACACACAGACACACACACAGACACACACACACACACACACACACACACACACACACACACACACACACACACACACACACACACACACACACACACACACACTCACACCTAGGGCCAATTTAGAGTGTCCAATCCACCTACAGCATGTCTTTGAGATGTGTGAGGAAACCAGAGCACCCGGAGGAAACCCACGTGACCACAGGGAGGACATGCAGACTCCGCACAGAAGGCAATACAAAGGAAAATAACACTCACCACAGAATAAAGCAACCAACATTTAAAATAAGTCCAAGTGAAAAAGAAAAACATGGATGTGAAATGTTTCACTAATATATATTATGGAAAGACAGTAATGCCTAAAACAGATCATAAACTCCTACAGAACTGGTTTAAGAAGTATTTATACAAGGCATGGGAAGACTGCAGAAAACTGTGTTGTAACTACATTAATTAGGATTTGGTTATGAAGTATAAACCCAAAGGAAATGCATGCAGCACATAATGGTGAGTTACCTGAATTGACCAGAGCAAAAAGAAGATTTGCTTGGAGAGGAAATTGAAGTAAATTGGAAAATTCTACTGCTGCTTATGACAGAAAAGAAGCTTAAGAGCTTCAACAATGTGTCAGAATGATCCCGAGATGAGAACACTTTACATTACGACAGTAAAAGTCTGGCCAAGCATTCTGTCTGCTCTGAGAAAGAAATACAGCAATATGTTTTATTGAAGGAAGAATAAAGGTCTGATGTTTAAAGCAGGAAAGAAATGTTGTAAATACATATGAGCCACAATTTTATACACTGTAAGGAAAGAGCTTGCACAGAATTGGCCAGTTTCCTAACTGAGTGTACGTGTTATGTGTAGATTATTATTTAATTTTTCCTGTGGTTGTGAAGTTAAACAATAAAAGTGCTCATGAGATTGATATATTTAAAACTGTATTTTTCAGAAACAGGACTCCTGATGTGGTAACATCAGATAATGAATGATTCCCAGTATGCAAGTACTGAATTCAAGAGATTTTCCCAAAACTGGGAATTTCACTATTTAAGTTATAGTCTGAACAAGTCGTAGACAAATAGTCAAGTTGGCAGGACATTCAAACTGTGAAAATTTGAAAACCTCATGAAGAAAGGTTAGAGTATTACCAGTTGTTGTAACATAAAGGTAGACTTAGCTATTCTGAAATCTAGAAATCCTGATTTAGCTATACTTGGTCTGGCCGTGCTTTGTGTTTTTTTCTTTTCTTGTTTGTTTGAGCATGTCAGCTCGAGGTGTTGTATGTTCATTACCCAGTTTAATACTCGTAGTTTGTATGAGTTAAGGTTTGACGTATTAGTTCTTCTCTTCCCAGACTGAGGGCTATCAGAGAAATATTGATTATTATCTACATGATTTAAGAGTGGTCTCAGTAGGAACAACTTTGGAATGCAAATATGTAAGTAAAGGTCAGAAATCTACCATATGTGAATAGTAATTCCAAGAACACAATCTTGCTTATGCCAGATTCTAGAAATCATAGTTTCTGTGAAGCTTTTATATTTATTGGCTTCACTACATAACTGTGATTGTAAGGGCCATGTATCATCCTTACTTGGTGTTTCTCTTTTTTTCTACATTTATGTGACTGTAGAGCTTATATATATATATATATATATATATATATATATATATATATATATATATATATATATATCTTAGGATCTACCTCACTTGGTCGACATTTCATATGGTCGAATATTCATTTGGTCGACAGTTCATTTGATCGACAAGCATTTTAAGTGGGGGGCTGTGCCCCCCACACCCCCCTAACTATATATATCAACTCCAGGGTTGCACAACATTGGGGAAGGGGGCAAATGCTTGTCGATCAAATGAAATGTCGACCAAATTAACTGTCAATCAAATGAAATGTCGACCAAGTCAGGTAGACCCATATACATATATATATATATATATATATATATATATATATATACATATATATATATATATATACATATATATATATATATATATATATATATATTGTTTTTTTTATTTATATATTGGTTCCATTGGTTTGGTTAACACAACATTTGGGTGACATCTGTTTAATCGGCTGCATTTGGTTGACTATACAGATAGTTGATAGGTATGCAAGAGACACAATCCCTGGATAGGGGACTATTCTCTTTCTCTGAAATGGATCGCTAGATTTAGTATATATAATTAGTAGGGGTGCAGCAGGGCTTGCTCCCCCTGTAAAAAGCAATGTTTTAAAGTTGCATGTCTCGAGGTTCTTCCTCAGCGCATGCATACCAGGAAGTCAATGGTTCCATTTTCAATGTACTGTGGTTTATCTTCAGGATGTCAACATTTGTGTTAATTGACCAATTGAGGCTAAATCACACACACACACACACACACACATATATATATATATATATATATATATATATATATATATATATATATAAAACTATAAGCTAGAGAGATATATCTGAGTGCATTTCTTTTTGTTGAATGCACAACTGATTGAATCAAACCTTTCTAAAAAAATTAACTGAATGCACATTTTACTGAATCGTGTTTAGTTAAAAATGTCAGATACAACAAATACTCCTTCAAAACTTTGTTTTTGCAGGAGGGCAGGCTCCCTGTACCCCCGCACCCTTACTTAAATATGTTAACTCCGAAGTTGCACAATTGTCGAGAAAAGAGTAAACAGCACACACAGTGAATTGCTAATGGTGCTAAAACTCTTAAATAAGTGGATATAGCATAGCAGTGTGCATATTAAAGGTACAAATAATGCTCTGGAGTAATTTAATTTGTTAGTTCTACTATCCCAAAATCGTATACCACACCAGCTGTAAATAATTATACCCTTCTGCACTTTTCTATGAAAGGTGATTCAATGAAATGTGTTGTCGACGAAATGTGTATTCAATGAATTCTTTTAAGCATTGGTTATTCAACCTCCTGCACATTTAAGGTATCACACAGTGAAAACTCTAGCTTGGCTAGGTTTTTCTTATACTTATTATGAATTGGTTTGTTTGTGCCTTTTTTACTTTTTGGTTTAGTTGTTAGTTGGGACATAATTGGCTCGTCCATGTGTCTTTTTTACTTTTTGGTTTAGTTGTTACTTGAGATATTTTGCAGACACCTTAATGGTTATGGACATCAGCTGGGTTTAAAGACCTTGTGTTTTTAGAGTATAGCCAAATAGTCCACTTATGCTGTGCTGACAAAGCCATAAGAAGGCCAAAACATGCATATCCACAGCTAGTGGCATTTGGTTTTGTTGGCCTGAATCTGTCCATAAAAACTTACAAATCAAAAAGTAAAAAGTCATGGACATTAGAAAGCCATATGGATGAAACACTTGATGCGCTTAAGGTGTCATTTACATATATCCCATGGACCTCCATTACAGGACATTTAAGGTATCACACAATGAAAACTCTAGCTTGGCGAGGTTTTTCTTGTACTTTTTACTATTTGGTTTATCTGTGTGACCATTTTTACTTTGTGGTTTAGTTGTTAGTTGGGCTATTTTGCAGACACCTTAATGGCTATGGACATCATCTGGGTTTAAAGACCCTGTGTGTCTGCAATATAGCCAAACAGTCCACTTCTGCTGTGCTGATGAAACCATAAAAAGACCAAAATGTACATGACCACAGCTAGTGGCATTTTGTGTTTGTTGGCCTGAATCTGCCCAGAAAGACTTAAAAAAGAAAAATGAAAAAGTCATGGACATTCAGAAGCCATATAGCTGAAATACTTAATATCCTTAATGGGTCATTTGCATATATCTCATGGGCCTCCATTACAGGAGGTTTAAGATATCACACAGTGAAAACTCTAGTTTGGTGAAATGAATGGGAACCACACACACACACACACACACACACACACACACACACACACACACACACACACACACACACACGCATTTATAGATATATAGATATAGATATATGGGAGACATGGTATGGTAAAGCACCTAACCAGAGCAGATTTCAAGAAGCCCATCCCCTGTACAAAGTACTTTACTGCACATTACCTGCATACACTATTACTTTACTACACATTACCTGCATACACTATTACTTTACTACACATTACCTGCATACACTATTACTTTACTACACATTACCTGCATACACTATTACTTTACTACACATTACCTGCATACACTATTACATCTTCTCATATTTGCACACTTAACATCCTACCAACATCCATTACCCTCAGAATTCCTAAAACACTTTTATATTGTGCTCTCCAAGTAAAATTCTTCTGAACCTCATCTTCCCTTTATACAATAGCTATATTAGCAGTCATACATCCTACATTTCAAGTGCAATTATTTAAAACAACAGCCATTTCTTCACAAATTGAGTATTAAACATAAAATCAAGTAAAAATGCCTCTACCTATACCATCGTACCTCCATAACCATAAAACACAGCAGTGACATCCATCCAAATCCAAGCCCATCTTGGCATATCCAGGTACCAGAGAGCATATCACCATCAGCCGTTTTATCACTGCCACCTCACCACAGTCCCACCCTGGCCTTCACATATACTATATCAGCTTACAAAGTATTTACAACAAACCCACTGATGTCCATGTATGGGTAGCAGTACACACTCCAGACATCTTAGTTTTCATAGAAAACTGTCTCTGCTAGGAATAAAAAAATCAAGAAATCAACCACCTGTCTATAACATTATCAGATTAGAGAAAGCCAACAAATTATTTTCTACAAAAACACAAACACACGAGGTATTTTCCTCCACATCCTGACAACTTTTTTTAAAATCAGAAATCTTAGTATGATAAAGTTATATAGTCACAATGCGATTGCAGTCATGGGTATATACATAACCCAGGTAACAGTGCTAAAATGTTGGAAGGTATTCTCCTCAAATGGATCCCGGCATCCTCTCCAAATAAAATATCATCCCATGAAACTCTGTCAGATGGCCTAAGGTATCACTTGCGAATCTACACCATAAGGTACCAGAGCAAGAGCCCAAAAAAACACATCATTACAGCCTGGTAAGGAAACATACAACTTTTCATGCCAACACTTTTATTAATGGACTGCACCTCCTTGACTGGGTGTTACTAAAGACTCTCTCCACAGATGATGCTGTCTCTGAGTTCATAGGTTCATAGGTTCATAGGTAAGTACTAGGCTATCTGCCCAAGGGCATTTATAAGCCTAGCCAGAATGTGTTGGCTTTCAACACCCCCTTAGATTAGTTCCCTGTGCCCTGTCCAGCAGAGCCATTAGTTCCCTGCGCCACTATCCAGCAGGACCATTAGTTCCCTGCGCCATTGTCCAGCAGAGCCAGTGCAGTGATCCCCGGGGTAAATTTTCTGTTTCCCATCCACCCTTCAAGGTTTCTTTTGAAGTGTGTTAGTGATGGGATATGCCTGATGTATATTGGAATCCTGTTCCAAAGCATGGGGAGTCTCTGGGATAGGAATCTATCCCTCCAGCATGTCCTATTTATCATTGTGGTGAGGTTTATATCTCTAGAGCATGTGGCTCTCTGGGATTTGTTTTTTTTTTTTTTTTAGGTAGAGCATGTCCATCAATTCTGGGTTGGACATGGCCTTATGTCAGGCAGAGATCACCTCTGAGTAAGCGGTATGCAACCGAGTACAGCTGGAGTTTCTTGAGTCGGGCTGCATAGGGCATCTGTTTGAGGGCAGTAATCCTCTTGGTGAGGTACTTTTGTGGCCTTTCCAGCTGTTGCAGGTGTCTTGTAAGGTACATCTCAAATGGGGTGTTGTACTCTATGATGGGTCTGATGAGTGATGAGTAGAGAGGCACAATAACCTCTTTTGTTCTAGATGCGAACCCTTTTGTGATTAGGTGGGCCACATAAAGGATTTTTTAACCACCTTGGCAATATGATTATCAAAGGAGAGATTACTATCTACTTGGGTCCCCAGATCCCTTATTACATTTTCTGTATTTAGGGGACTACCACCTATGTGGTAGTTCGGGGGTACTTTGTTTTTTCCAAAGGGGATGATTATGCACTTTTTGGCATTTAGCTTGAGGCCATGATTTTGACACCAGTTATCTGTCTCAGTGAGACCCATCTGGAGGGTGTCTGTATCAGTCGGAGAATCAATTATGGCCCCTAGTTTGCAGTTGTCTGCGAACTTGGTCAGCCATAGTCCTCCTATGCTTGCCTGTACCTCTGAGAAGTATATACCGAACAGGAGGGGTCCTAGGACTGAGCCCTGGCAGATGCCACTTGTAACCGGTTTAGAGTTGGACATAGAGCCTGCAACTCTCACCATGTGGGTTCTATCCATGTGCCAGTGGGCAACCCATCTCGTGACATAGGGGTTTATGTTCAAGCTGGTGAGCTTGTCTATAATACTAGAATGGGGAATGGTGTTGAAAGCCTTTGCGAGGTCTAGGTAGACTGTGTGGACCTCCTTTCCCTCATCTAATGCCTTGGTAACCGTCTCAAAGAAGTCCACCAAGTTTAGGAGGCATGATCTGCCCTTAACAAAACCAAACTGGGTAGGGTCCAAGGTTTGGAAGTTCCCAATGTCTCTGTTAATGAGTTCCATGATGATGCATTCCATAGCCTTGCAGACCAGGCTAGTTAGGCTTATAGATAGTTCCCAGGGTCCATTGTGGCTCCACCTTTGTGGAGCGGGATAACTGTTGCTGTGCGCCACTCTGTGGGTATGTAGCCTGTAGAGAGGCTGAGTTTGAACGGTGTGTTTAGGAGAGGGGTTAGTTCATTTTGGAGCTCTTGTAAGACACAGCTTGGGACCCCGTCTGGTCCCATTGAAGCTGTGTTTTTGTCTTTGGATAGGGCTGTTTTAACCTGTGTGTCAGTGATTGATGGGGCCCTACATTCTTCTGGTATGGTTATGGGCCCTTTAGGGGGTGAGAGGGGGGTGAAGTTTGCACTAAACCTGTCTGCCAGAATGTTTGCAATATCAGTCGGTTCAGTGTATTTTGTGCCATTCTGCACTAACTCATTGCAGATATGAGAGTTTCCACTTAGGTTCTTGACATAGCTAAAGAATGCTTTGTGGTTATCTTTGGAGTCATTGGCAATTTTTCTTTCGAAACTAGCCTTGTATGATTTAATGAGGGATCATAGTTTCTTGTTGATACTGATCAGGGTTGTCTTTCCTTCTTGGGATTTTACTCTTTTCTGTACTAGTTTCCTCCTTCTATTGTATAGCTTGTTTATGGCAGGGGTCCACCAGACTGGTTTCCTTTTCTTGGCGGAGTGAGTCTTGGTTTCACTTGGGATAGCATGATCCATGCATTCCTGCAGATGCTCATAGAGTGCCTTTGTAAAGGTTTCAGCAGCTTGGACAGCATTGTTCTTTAGCATGAGGGATGTGAACCTTTCCACCTTGGTCTTAAGTAATGTGAAAATCTTCCTATGTGTTTTAAACACACTAACACCCCTTAGAATAAAAAGAGTCAAAGACAATCTTGCCTAATTGGCTATCCTTAGCAAGTAAGGAACTCATGAAACAGATAAAGCATGGAAGGTCTGGACAAAATATAACACGGCTCCTACTTTATTAACATATAGACAACTTAGAAACCTAATGAAATAGCATAGCAGTAAACACAAGAAAACCTACTACTCAACCAATGCAAAACATACACACTAATAAAACTGTTCTGCACATCAGTCAATAAACCCTTAAATCCCGGACAAGCTACAAAGCCAACACAAAACACATAGAAATAAAATTATATCACAGCCAAAGAATTCAATATCCTCTTTATACGGACAGTGCAGTCATTAACCAATAAAGCAACTAATTAAATTCTTGAAGTCCCGACTTAATGAAATAACATCCTCCAACACTTCTTCCAAACAGTTCCCACAGACTCCATCAAAAATACTTTATCGAGTTAAGACAACTACAACTGCCACTGACAATCTACCTGGTAAATATCTTAAAACAGCAGCTGAGGGTATTGCATATCCAGTTTCAGTTCTGATAAAGCGATCCATATCTGAAAATAAAGTTGCCTCAGTCTGGAAAACTCCTTCAGTATCTACTGCGCAAGAGTGGAATCAAGATCGTTCAAACAAAAGGCCGACCGCCATTTTAGCACCCGCATCAAAAATATTAGAAAAACGTATTCATAAGCAACTTATCAACTTAGCAACATATTAATAACCAGCATCCATCTTCACCCCAACACAGCTTCCATCCTCATCACAACACAACTACTGGTTTGCTGAATTTTGTTAATACTATCAACACCCACAGAAACACAGGAAGCCTAATCTCTACCATCTTCCTAGACTTTTCAATAGCTTTTCATATTGTCTCCCACCAGAAACTCTTACATAAACTGTTATCCTTAGGGCTCTTCAGCTCCCTCTACTGCAGTGGTTCCATAGCTACCTCTCAAAGCAGTGAAATGGAAAAATGATTTCTCCACCTTTTTTGCCAGTAACTACTGGTGTCCCACGAGGATCTATGCTAGGCCCCATCCTTTTCAGCATATTCATCAATGACCTTTGCATTGTTACAGAAATTGCTACCCTAGTGCAATCCACTGATGACTCAAGCTTAATATACTCTGACAAATCTCTATCTCTAAACAACAAGATGTTGCATGGCAATCTTTGTCAACTAAAACATGGATAAATATTTCACATCTACTTCTAAACCATAAAAAAGCTGAATTACTGTTGTTTACCCCAAAGCACATCTCTACCAAAGCAACACTATTTGCCATCATCTCTGTCAACAGCATCATGATAGGACAAGTAAACTGCATAAAATTACTGGGTGCAGTTATAGATGACCAGTCGAAATTCGACCACCATGAATTACACTTGGTTTAAACTCATCAAAAACTAGTTACATTATACAGAGTAAAAACCTACCCACTGACAGTGCCAGATATTCTCTGCTTTCTTACTGCCATCTCTCCTCTGTGTTGCCCCATTCTGCACTCCTGTAAGTAATGTACCGTCTCATCGCCTATCAGTCAGTGGTGCAACAGGTAACACACTCATCTTTGGTGCAGAATGCTGTGGCTATATTCCCACACCAGGTAGATCAGTTGTTGATATTGCAGTGCAAAATAAAAGGGGTGCTGCATTCTTGAGTGTGCTACCCTTTGGAAAAGATGTTAAAATAAAAGGCTCCATGTGCTTCAGTTGCTGGTAGCTCAGGTGGATGTAAAATATCCCTTAGCACCTGTTTAAAAGAGCAGGGAAAGTTCCTTAATGCACTGGCTAAATTTTCCACTAGTAATATAAATATGACCTCGGGTCTCCCATAAATAAATAAAATAAATGTCGCAGTCTAACTTACCACTGCCTAATGTTTTTGATATCCCAACGCAGTGGCTTTATTTCCTGTTATAAGTGGTTTCAGTTCAGCCTTCCTCCTTCCCAGATTTCTGATTTTGTGAAACAGAACACGGTCTTTTTTCAGCTTGTTTTCCTTTTAGTTCTCTGTCGTCTTTTTCTTCTTATTGCTGCCTAGCACTTGTATCTTGACCTCTTACCATCATCTGTCCTTCTGCCTGCTGGTGTTTTATTTTATTTTCCTCCATTTGCTACTTTTGATACGAGCTACCTTTATGTGTCTTATACACTATTTGCCTAAATGCTCACTTTCACTCCTACCACCTCTCCGTTTCAAGTCTTGCCATCATCTCTCCTATTTTTGCTGTATTTTCGCAGCCTGTAAGTTTTGGCAGTCTTCTCCTTGATGCTTTGCTGTTTGTCTTCCTTCCTACTGGCTTTGTTCTGTCTTCCTCTACTGTTTTCTATTATCCCATGTAAGTCTGCTGCCTTCTTTCATTGCTCCTGCAGCCTATAGCAGGCCTTCCCTTTAGATACATTTTCTTCTATTATCTGAGGACCCTTCATTTCTGCACCCCTTCAGTCTCATTTTAAATGCATGGCTATGTTGTTTTGCATTTTGCTCATTTGTACTCCAGTTTCACCTCACCCAACTGAATTAGTCATCTGGAATCAGTGCTCCACCCTTGTTAGCAATTTTTATTTATTTATTTTACATTTGTTAACTGGCCCTTTTTCAGCAGAGGCCCGGGGAGAAAACCTCCACAAAGAAAAATTACAGACACATTTAGTTATTTAGACATGATCAGTATACACACAAATTACAAGAGACATGTTTTTACAGTGGTATGTGGCACATAAACAGTTACAGTGGAGAGAACAAACAAAAAAATATGAATTTTAAAAATAAAAGTAATTAATAGATTTTTGGTGTACAGCTGAAATTTGGAACATAGGTAGAATACATACATAGTACACAGGTACAGTACATACATTGTAGATTAGCCAGTGTTTGTGAGTAAGATTGAAAACTATTATCAAGTGCTCTAGATTTAGTATGTATATGTTATCCGCTTTCACTAGCCTGTGAAGCAATCATGGCCCTGCCAACTTTGCTTGAGATGTTGCCTGATGAGGTCTTTAAAGGGGGCTTTGGATGATGTGTTTTGAATGCTAGTGGAGACGGAGTTCCATTTTTTAGCCACTGAACTACTATATAGTGAATCTCCAAAGCTATTGTAGCTGTTGATGACTTCTAGTAGCAGTTTGCTTGATGATCTAAGAGGCCTTTTGGCTGAGTGTGTTGTACTAGGTTTTTGAGGGCAGGACATTTATTGGGGAGGTAATAGATAGAATGACAGAGGCGGAGCTGATTGTAGGTTAGGAGGTTGGGCAGTTCAAGCCAGTGGAGCTGTCTCAAAGCAGTACAGTAATGAGTTCTATATCAGCAATTTGCAGCAAAGCGGGCAATTCTGTTATATCAGGCTTCCATTTTGCTTAGTTCAGTTTTGTTGAGATTAGTCAGAATGGGAGATGCATAGAGTAGGGTGGATAGAAGTTGGGAGCGAGCAATGGCTGATCTTGTGTTGTTGGTAAGAAATGGTTTGATACGGTAAAGTGACCCCAGTTTGGCATGTACTTTTTTAACAGTTAAGTTGAGATGACTATCAAATTTTAGGTGGGAGTCTATGGTTATTCCCAATAGCTTAGCCTATGCCACTGGAGCAATTGGAGTAGCATTTGTGGAGTAGATAGTGAATTGACTGTTAGTGTTTTTGTTAGAACTGGTTATAATCATAAGCTGAGTTTTCTTTGGATTGAGGATAAGTTGGGCTTTGGTAAGGTAGTTTTCAATGTCAGAGAATGCTAGCTGAGTTGTTTGCAGGAGGGTGGGAATGTTTTGTACAGCACAGATTAAGGTAGTGTCATTTGCATACTGAATGATAGATGCATGCTGTGTGGAGGTTTGGAGGTCATTTGTGAAGACTGTGAATAGTAGTGGTCATAAGATAGAACACTGTGGGACTCCTTTAGTTATGGGCAGCTGAGGAGAGAGAGAATTTTCCCATTTCACAGCTTGGTACCTGTCAGTTAGGTAGCTTTGGAACCAGGTAAGAGTGGAATTTGATAGATGATATTGGTTTAGTTTGTTTAGCAGGATTTGGTGTAAGACTGTGTCAAATGCTTTGGACATATCCAAAAAAAGAGTTGACACTTGTAGGCCTTCATTTTTGAGACAGTTTACTGTGTCTGTGAAGCAGAGGAGGGCTGTAGTGGTACTATCGGCAGGTCTGAAACCATGCTGAGTAGGTGACAGGATGTTGCTGTCTAGAAGATAGTTTAGCATCTGGGTATGGATGCATTTTTCTAGGATTTTGGCCAGGGGGGAGAGTAAAGCAATGGGTCTGTAGTTATTAAGTTCAGTGGAGGTCTCACCTTTATGTAAGTTCAACAAATGTTAAACAACCAAATAAATAAATAAATAAATATACGTTCCTAATGTCTGTTTTAGCAACACAGTTTTATGGGGACTGAGATGACACCTGTGCTTACAGAATAGCTTCCTCTAATGGCCTTCCTCAGCATCAAAGCTGCCCACCCCTTGGCACACTCCCTGAGTTAATAGGTGAACTGCATTATTCTCTCTCCTTTTTTAAAATGCTGTCACTTTGTCAGCAGTATGCTTGGGAGCACTGTTTTTGACCTTAAACCCAACAACTTGGTACTGTCTCATTAGCCCTCTCCTGCTCTCACCCATGTTATTTTATGGAAATCATTGGTTCCCACGTAGATGACATGACCACTTTTTATGGATGCCTTTCTTCCTGCATGACCAATCAGATCATTACAGCACCTGTTTTGATGAAAACTATCCATAGAACTTTCTCTGAACCTGCCTTCATCATACCTGAAGCCTCTTGTGGTTGAGTTTCCTACCACCATTAACAGACTTTCTGCTGTTCCTGAGCTTAATCCACTCATCTCCTGTTCCTCCATGCATTTGCCTATCTGTCTGTTGACTCTGTCTGCTAATAATTGCACCTGACTTATTGTTTTATTGTTCTTCCTGGCTACCTGATTGCTGTGACTTCTTTATCCCTTCTAGCCATGTCCTTCCTCGTTCCATTTTGTCTGCCCCCCCCCCGGAATCCATGTCCATGCTTGGCCTCCTCTGGTTTTACCTCTCCCCAACACTTGCCTCCTCTCTCTGTCCCTTTCTGCCATCACTTTCTGGTCACAGATAGTCCCCTTCCTCTTGCCTCCCTGCTTCTTTTCACTACCTGCTTCCTACCTGTCCCATGTTTATTTATCTGCCACTTCTGTCCTTCGGTTTGTTACTCCTCTTTTATGTACTCATTTGTGTCTGTCCACGTAACCTTAACTCGTGCTTTTCTTCTTGTTACCCACTCCCATCCTGTTCTGTTACTCATTCTCCTGAATGCCCATCCTCTCTGGCCCATCTTTCTCCACTTCTTTTTCTCTCTGATCACCTAACAAACTTGTCAGATCACTTGTTCTACAGCTAACACATTCGCCTTTGATGCTGTATGATCAGAAAGCTATGGCTTCTAGTACCACTTCAGGTACTTGGATTCATTTTCCATTCTGATACAACAGTACAGCATAAGGGGGTTTTGGACCCCTGAGACCACCTTCCTTGAGATGAACCACTAAACTGAGGTCCAATCTGCCAGAGTCACTGGTAGTCCAAATGGCTGTAAGAAATCAAAAAGAGTAGGGGTAATTTCCCTGGTTCCTTGGCCAAATTTCCCCTAATCAGTATAAATACCATCTCAGATCTCCCCTGAAAAGAGGCCTTTGGCCTAGTGGGACTACCCTGGTCAACAAAGTATAAACAAAATGAATAACTGCCCTTGTTCCCTTATCCTCACCTGCAGAACTTGCAAATCAAAATCCCAAAGTCCATAGACCCAATGCTCATCTCCTTACATCATGCACACTCATTCTCTTCTCCCTAATACCCACCCCCACCCTGCCTAGCATTGCCTCTCCTGCTTTATTCTTCTTTTTCCTCATCACTGTTCCTACCTGCACAGCCTACTGTTCGCTGTTCCTACCTGCACAGCCTACTGTTTGCTGTTCCTACCAGCACAACCTACTGTTCACTGTTCCTACCTGCAAAGCCTACTGTTCGCTGTTCTTACTTGCAAAGCCTACTGTTTGCTGTTCCTACCAGCACAACCTACTGTTCACTGTTCCTACCTGCACAGCCTACTGTTCGCTGTTCCTACCTGCAAAGCCTACTGTTTGCTGTTCCTACCTGCACAGCCTACTGTTCGCTGTTCCTACCTGCACAGCCTACTGTTCGCTGTTCCTACCTGCACAGCCTACTGTTCGCTGTTCCTACCTGCACAGCCTACTGTTCGCTGTTCCTACCTGCACAGCCTACTGTTCGCTGTTCCTACTTGCACAGCCTACTGTTCACTGTTCCTACCTGCACAGCCTACTATTTGCTATTCCTACCTGCACAGCCTACTGTTCGCTGTTCCTACCTGCAAAGCCTACTGTTCGCTGTTCCTACCTACACAGCCTACTGTTCGCTGTTCCTACCTGCACAGCCTACTGTTCGCTGTTCCTACCTGCACAGCCTACTGTTCGCTGTTCCTACCTGCACAGCCTACTGTTCACTGTTCCTACCTGCACAGCCTACTGTTCGCTGTTCCTACCTGCACAGCCTACTGTTCACTGTTCCTACCTGCACAGCCTACTGTTCGCTGTTCCTACTTGCACAGCCTACTGTTCACTGTTCGTACCTGCACAGCCTACTATTTGCTATTCCTACCTGCACAGCCTACTGTTTAAATATTGTCGTGCAGCACCCTCCTTCTGTCTCTTCCCACATATTGTGTCCTGTGATTACTTCCCCCATTCTTTAGTGGCACTTCCCCACAGCAGTCTGCACTACCCTGGTCTAACCCTCATTTCCCATGCTCTATCTTACTGTTGCCACAAAGTGCTGATGGATTCACTGAGCACCAAGACTCTCAGTGTGTTCTTCTCTCTGCTGTGTCACATGAACTATTTAAAGTCCTCTTGTCTCAGCTTCTCCATTCCTGATAGTCTACCTAACCCCGTTACCCCCACCCCCATTGCTTTCTCATTGGTTTAGTGCATCTCTGTTTGGTCTCTGCTCGTCTGGTAAAAAACAAAGAACAACACAGGTTCAGGTGTGCATGGACTCTGGCTTTGCCCATTAACTTTGTGATTATAGTGAACAATCTATAACTTTAGATATGGGCACCATGAGTTAGTTTTGGATGTCTTTTACACTAAGACATAACTCTTTTTAAAGTATAGTCATCCTTCTGGAGGTTAAATTGGGAAAACAATGTTGCAATAGTTTTAAAATTACTGAATGTAGTTATGATCTTTTTGGGTTCAGCCCAATAAATTACCATCTGTTCTCTGACTGGTTCAATAATTCATTAAGCTTTACTCAACTCTACTTTACAAATTAAGTTATGAAAACAACAGTTTGTTATATTTTTAGCACTACCAGCTTAGCTGTGCTCCATTTAGGTACAGTCCAATAAATGACCGCCTGCTGTCTGACCGATTCGATAATTTATTACAAGCTTTACTCAATTCTACTTTATCACATTTTCCAAAATATAAGAGGGTGAAACTTCAGTACTGTGAAACGGCAGCCCTAACTTGTAGCTTTATTTCACAAAGGAAACGACCTTTCCTCCTGCCCACACCTCACTGAATGTACATTTCTGAAGAACAGTATGGTAAATTTAAAGACCAAACCTGTTTACTGGCTACATATTCTGTTACACGTTTTTACTCATCCGACTTGATGACTGTATACATGCAGTTCGGTCTTGTATGTCTATTTGTATCACGTCTGTATTTTTTAATCTACTTTTTGCTATGTGACAGCCACAAACACTGTACCGCTGCATTTTTTGTTTGTGAAATAGACAGATGATTTAATTCTTGCTAAATTTACTGAAGTATTTTGTGTTTTGTTTACAAATGTTTCTGTTTGACCATATTCTTATTTATTTTGTATTTTAGATATTTCTTTATTTGATTCTTGATTTATTGAACTGAATGGTAAGACAGATGACATTTTGATAGTCCTCCTACCTACCCAGTGACAGAAAGTGTTGGCACTAGAGTTACATTATTTATAAAGTTACCGTAACTGTAAAATATAGTATGCAAGCCTGCCAAGTCAGATGTGTCCAGGTTTCTTTAGAGTCAATGTTACAGGCTGTGTTTCGCACCTAATTATTACTGTAATCGGTATTCCATAACATTTTCAGAAAAGTTAATAAATGACTAGAAACATGTCTGAATCAGTTTCCAGCTTTGAGATATAAACAGTCACGGAAACTCCAGTTACTGATTCATTCTCCACTGAGTAATTACTGAAGTGAGGATGTAAATCTAACAAGCCTGTTCAGTTTCCTGTAATGGAATGTGTAGCATGAGTGAAGCCGGTCTGTTGACTGTGCCTACCAGGTGTGCAGACTGTGCCTCCATATCCGTAGGCAGTGTCTCCATGAACATGGGAATAGCAGTGTGATTGCAACACAAACAGGAAGGATATTTTCACTTTCAATTCAGATTTTTTCTGGCCATGGTGTTCAAGTACTAGGAATTAATATTTAATATTGACCAACAGTTGGATTGGCCATTTTGGAATTTTAGAATCAGGGATAGATTGGTGAGGTCAAAATATATAAAATTGTGCTGGACATTAGCTAGTATCATTAATATTTGGTATGCCAAATATTGAAAATCAAATCAAGTGGTTTCTTTAATACATTTAAATAGAAAAATCTAGGCTATACAGGTTACTGTTTTAAAGGGAATGGGCAGCAAACTGTGTCTGCAGAAGAATGTAAAGTTATCTTTAACGAGATGGGGCCTCCAGAATATAACATACAGAAATGGGGATCATATAATATATTGTCAACATAACCATGGAACACCAGTATTAGTTAAGTAACCGCCATATGTTTTTTCTTTCCTTTTATTCTGTGCGTAGTACATTTAGACAATGGTACTGGGGATACATCTCTTTTTTCTTCTTTAGTGTTGATGTTATAGTTTGTTGTGCATTGTTGTTGTTATCTGTTTAAAATTTTTCAATAAATGCAGTTTAAAACTGGTGGTGAATGGTACCACCATTACCTATTAGGGTGACATAAAAAAATCTACTGGCTGATAAATTCAGCTCAAGCTTCACCCTCCACTCCTCCTTAATTCCACCAGGCGAAATCCCCCATCTATTAGCAGGGACCAGGTGCTGACAGCATTCACTAAAGCCAAGAACACCATTTCTATACATCCTGACAACATTCCTGGTTGCCTCTTCAACAGTCTAAAACATGACTTATCAGGACCACTTGAGGCATTCTTCAATTACAGCATTGAAACAGGCTATATTCCAAGTGAATGGAGGACTGCAGACCATCAACTGGCTTTGTTAAGGGCAGATCCTGCCTCTTAAACCTGGTTGACTTCTTTGAAACAGTCACCAAGGCCATTGACGAAGGGAAGGTGGTCCACACAGCCTATCTGGACCTCGCAAAAGCCTTCGATACAATACCCCACTCGGGCATTATAGATAAGCTCACCAGCTTAAATATAAACCCCTATGTCACTAGATGGGTTGCAAACTGGCTCAAGGACAGAACCCACATGGTTAGAATTGCTGGAGCCATGTCAGACTCCAAACCAGTTACAAGTGGCGTCCCACAAGGCTCAGTCCTGGGACCTCTCTTGTTTGGTATATATTTCTCGGAGGTACAGGCCAACACGGAAGGACTGTGGCTGACCAAGTTCGCAGATGACTGCAAACTGGGTGCCATAATCGACTCTCCAGCCGACACAAGCATCCTCCAAAAGGGCCTCATAGAAACAGACAACTGGTGCCAGAGCCATGGCCTCAAGCTAAATGCCAAAAGTGTATAGTCATCCCCTTTGGCAAAAACAAAGTGCCCACAAATTACCACATAAGTGGTAATCCATTAAGTACAGAAGAAGTAATTAGGGACCTGGGGACCCAAGTTGATAGCAATCTCTCATTTGACAACCATGTGGCCAAAGTGGTTAGAAAAACATTTTATATAGCCCACCTAATCATGAAGGGATTCACATCTAGATTAGTGGAGGTCATCGTGCCTCTTTACTCATCCCTCATCAGGCCCATAATTGAGTACAATGCCCCTTTTGGGATGTACCTTACCAAACACCTGCAGCAACTGGAAAGACCCCAAAAATACCTCACCAAGAGGATCAAAGGGCTCAAACAGATGCCATATGCTGCCCGGTTAAAGAAACTCCAGCTCTACTCAGTGGCATACCGCCTGCTCAGAGGTGACCTGTGCCTGACGTATAAGGCCATGTCCAACCCGGAATTAAGGGACATGCTGCACCTCAAAAAATCCAAATCCCATCGAGCTACATGCTCAAGAGACTTGAACCTCAGCACTGAAATAAATATGACATGCTGGAGGGACAGATTCATAACCCAGAGGCTCCCTTCACTCTGGAATAAAATCCCAGTCCAGGTTAGGCAGAGTCCCTCATTGACTCTTTTCAAGAGGAATCTTGATGAGTGGATGGGAGATCGTAGGTTTACCCCGGGTATCACTTCTGTGTCACTGTTAGACAGAGGCACAGTATACTAACCTCGAAAAAGGGCATAGCAAAATTAATTTAAAATGGGTGGCGAAAGCCAAACATACTCTGGCTAGGCTTATAAATGCCCTAGGGCAGATAGCCTAGTATGAACCTATGAGCCTATGAACCTATGAACTGACCCAAGGAACTACAGACCCATTGATCTTACAAGCCTATTATTCAAAGCCATGAAATGAATTATCATGGAAATAATAAATAAGGACATTGGTAATCTAAAGACACTCAACACATCCCAATTTGGCTTTGTTTAAGGAAGGTTATGCCTCCCTAATCTGGGAGACGTCTTTGACAGGGTCACCAAAGTAATGAATAAGGGTAAAACAATACATACTGTGCATGTTGATCTGGCTAAGGCATTCGATACAATACCCCAGTCAGGCATTGTTGACATGCTCTCTGTGCCAGGCATAAATCCTTACATAACTCGCTTGATTGCTGGCTGACTCACAGAAAGGACCCAAGAAGTCAGGATTGGTGAGACCACTTCCAACACTAGATCTGTCACCAGTGCAGTAGCCCAGATCTCCATGTTGTGACAGCTCCTGTGTGGCATTTACTTCTTGGAAGTCAAGGCAACTGGCTTACAAAGCACACAAATGACTGTAAAATGGGAGCTATTATAGATTCCCCCAATACACCAACATCTTACAAGTCAGTTTAACACAGACAAATGACTGGTATGAAAGCCATGACCTAAAACACAATGCCAAAATGCATTATAATGTCTTTGGGAAACTGTTTATCGAAGTTAATTACTCCATCATTGAAATTCCACTAAGGTTTAACCCAGTAGTAAAGAATCTGGGAACATATGTAGACAGCAATATGAACTTAGGGCGGCGTAGTGGTGCAGCGGTTAACGTTGTTGCCTCACAGCAAGAGGTTCACCGGTTCGCTTCTCGGCTGGGGTGCCTTCTGTGTGGAGTTTGCATGTTCTCCCTGTGTTCGCGTGGGTTTCCTCCAGGTACTCCAGTTTCCACCCACATTCCAAAGACATGCATCTGGAGCATTTCTCCCCGGGCCTCCACTGAAAACAGGCTCTGTGGAACCTAGTCGGACTTTCCCGGTCAACAAATGATAAATAAAAAAAAAAATAAATAAAAAAATAAAAAATAAAAAAAACTTCGTCCACCACATAGCTAATGTAATAAGAAATTCATTGCATGTTGCCTAACTCATAGGAAAAGGCATGGCATGCAGTTTCAGGGAAGCTATAGTACTGCTCTACTTGGCCTTTATCAGACCCATTGTTGAGTACAATGCCCCTTTTGGCATGTATCTAGCCAGATACTTGCAACAGTTGGAATGCCCACAAAGGTTTCTCACCAGAAGAACTCAGGGCATACATACTCTGTCTTACACTGATTGTGTAAAGGCATTGTCACTGTATTCAGTCTTCTACAGGCTGCTGAGAGGGGATCTTTGTCAGGCTTACAGGGCTTCCTCAGACCTAAACCTGAGGGATCTGTCTCACATGTGCAAAACAACCAGAAACACTAGTTCCAGGGATCTGAACTTCACTTGTGACATAAACAGAATGTGCTGGAGAGACAGATATCTGTCCCAAAGGATCCTTGCACTATGGAATAGGCTCTCCATCCATGTAAAACAGAGTCCATCCCTGACCCTATTCAAACAAAACATTCACTACTGGGTATGGAATAGTAAAGTAATCCTTGGTCTGGTCCTATTGTCCCTCATGGATTGAGGCCATCAATAAGAAAATAAGAACATGATTATCCTGGCACCCCTTCCTACAATTCCTAAGGTACCCCCCTATGTTTAGACACCTATAATAGCTGCTGTCATGAAAGGAGATATTACCAGCCCAGCTATCTCAACATTTGTAAATAATAATGTCATTTGTGAATATGAACATGATTCATATGCTTGAGTCACAGTGGATCCTCAGGATGCAGGCACATAAAGGGTAAGGTCTTAATGGCCAGGTTCCACTAAAACCTATTTTAAAAGCAAGGAGATTGTTTAGATAAATACTATGCTTACCTTTGTATATTTGTATTAATGAGTGTGTGATTATTTTATATGTAAGTTTATATAGTATATTTTTAGTATTGTTTTTATTTAAAAGTCCTTGTTTATAGTGGTGTTATGACTATATTATGTGTTGTAGGGGCGTGTCACATTGTGTATCCCACTGACTGGTTACGTAAGACTATTTAAGAGAGGATTTTTGTTGTTCTATCTGGCTGATGAAGCAGTATTGCAGTGTTACTGTGAAAGCACTCATTCCATTTTAATAAAGATTGTCAATTTGTGAACTCTGTGGTCTTCAGCCTACGATTGCATCTACCTGCTGTGCCTTCCAGATACTACTTTGATGCGTTGCATTTGTGCCTTTTGGTTCGTATCTGGATTTACTCTGCATCCGGTAGTTTTGGTTTTCTTTTTTCATGTCTAGAACTAGCGGTTCATTGTATTGTCTTCAAAGTGTTTTTATTGTTTTATGACTTCCAGGATCTGCCTTAGATCTAAGAAAAGCCATTGTTTATGTATTTTCACAAGTAGATGCTAAATGCTGCCAGCTGCATCAATGGTTGATTTTCACTTTGGATAGAGTCAGATGAAAAGGAGTGATGTCATTCTGCAAGCTATCCCATCATATTTGAGATATTAATTTAAGAACTCTATGAGAGAGACTGAATATTCTGTATTTACCTTTGACCTGACAACATCAAGATCCCTTTACCGCATCTGCCTTGTTGCTCTGTAAGTAAGTTAACTAGGATATAGTAATTATCTAGATAGAGTTTTAAATATTTCCTGCGATGTTGAACTCTTGTTACTGCAATTATACATTGAGTTTTTTTATTTTCTTATTTTTTTTATTATTAAATACATTTAAGCATTTCATTGTGCCTGATATTTGTGAGACATATTTAAGTTCTGGGAGTACTTGCATATTTATTTGGTGACACTGTGGGCCACTCCTAATAGCCATGCTCTTGGTCAAACTATTACTTGTATTGATAGTAACATTACACAGTAAGATTGGGCACCCTTTATTAAGGGCCTTAAAGTAGCTGATAAAGAGTTGGCTAGTGGGAGTAATATCTACCTTATAGTCTGGGCAGAAGGAGGCAGAGCTAGTAAACCTGTGCCAGATGTTCCTATGTGTGTTTTTGTGTGTGTGTGTGTGTGTGTGTGTGTGTGTGTGTGTGTGTGTGTGTGTGTGTGGGCATGTGTGTGTGTGTGTGTGCGTGTGTGTGCGTGTGTGTGTGTGTGTGTGTGTGTGTGTGTGTGTGTGTGTGTGTGTGTGTGTGTGTGTGTGTGTGTGTGTGTGTGTCAGCTACTTGGGCAGGGACACAAAGCACTGGTTGGACAGAGAGGGGGCTGAAGGTCTTGTCTTGGCCACTCGGCTGAGATCTCAAGTCTATAGTTGTGCCAGTGGGGAGTCTTATTGGGGATTTGGAGAAAGAGGGAGAAAGCCTTGAACTGACTGTGGTCTTTGTGTGCTCTTAAGGGAAATTGCACTTTACTGTGTGTGTACCTGTCATCCTCCCAGTGTACACCACACACTGTTGCCAGTGGTGAGGATTGAAGCTCCTTCGTTACTGGGCCAGTGGTGGGGCGTCACATATATTGATGGGCAGTGGTGGGATATCCACATCACATATATTGGTGGGGAGTGGTGGGATAGCCACATATTAGGATTTAGTGGTGTGGATATTGAATTCCTGTAGCCTGTTAACAGTGGTCACTAAGGAAGGTGTTTGTACTCTCAGTCAGCCACACAGTGAACATTCAGAGTTTCATATCACAATTGTTTTATTTTTTGTTAACTTAGTTATTCAGGGAGAGCAGGCAAGCATGTCAGCAGAGGAGTATGGGAAGCTGACGAGGAGCCAGTTGGCTGAGATGCGCCAAGACAAAGCACTGGTGCATGCCAACCTGACTAAAGCAGAAATTATTGCAGCCTTAGTCACAGTTGCATCACAAATCAGCAACGAGGAGGACAATCAGACTGGTCTTGGGAATGTACAACTCTCAGAAAATGGACAGTTCAACCTTTCCACAGAGGACTTGAAAATCAATCTGGAGATAAAGAGACTTGAACTGGAGGCCAAGCATTTGGAAATAGAATCAGCAAAGAGACTGAGGCATCTGGAGGCTTAAGGAAAATAAGAGGAAGAGGCAACATGAACAGGAGACGCTGACCCAACATGAACAGGAGACGCTAACCCAACATGAACAGGAGACGCTGACCCAACATGAACAGGAGACGCTGACCCAACATGAACAAGAGATATTGACCCAACATGAACAGGAGACGCTGACCCAACATGAACAGGAGACGCTGAGCCAACATGAACAGGAGACGCTGACCCAACATGAACAGGAGACGCTGAACCAACATGAACAGGAGACGCTGAGCCAACATGAACAGGAGACGCTGACCCAACATGAACAGGAGACGCTAACCCAACATGAACAGGAGACGCTGAGCCAACATGAACAGGAGACGCTGAGCCAACATGAACAGGAGACGCTGACCCAACATGAACAGGAGACGCTGACCCAACATGAACAGGAGATGCTGGCCCAACATGAACAGGAGACGCTGAGCCAACATGAACAGGAGACGCTGAGCCAACATGAACAGGAGACGCTGACCCAACATGAACAGGAGACGCTGACCCAACATGAACAGGAGATGCTGACCCAACATGAACAGGAGATGCTGAGCCAACATGAACAGGAGATGCTGAGCCAACATGAACAGGAGACGCTGAGCCAACATGAACAGGAGACGCTGAGCCAACATGAACAGGAGGCGCTGACCCAACATGAACAGGAGACGCTGAGCCAACATGAACAGGAGACGCTGAGCCAACATGAACAGGAGACGCTGAGCCAACATGAACATGAGACGCTGACCCAACATGAACAGGAGACACTGAGCCAACATGAACAGGAGGCGCTGACCCAACATGAACAGGAGACGCTGAGCCAGCATGAACAGGAGACGCTGACCCAACATGAACAGGAGACGCTGAGCCAACATGAACAGGAGGCGCTGACCCAACATGAACAGGAGACGCTGACCCAACATGAACAGGAGGTGCTGACCCAACATGAACAGGAGACGCTGACCCAACATGAACAGGAGACGCTGACTCAACATGAACAGGAGACGCTGACCCAACATGAACAGGAGACGCTGACCCAACATGAACAGGAGATGCTGACCCAACATGAACAGGAGGCGCTGACCCAACATGAACAGGAGACACTGACCCAACATGAACAGGAGGCGCTGACCCAACATGAACAGGAGGCGCTGACCCAACATGAACAGGAGACGCTGACCCAACATGAACAGGAGATGCTGACCCAACATGAACAGGAGGCGCTGACCCAACAAGAACAGGAGACGCTGACCCAACATGAACAGGAGACGCTGACTCAACATGAACAGGAGACGCTGACCCAACATGAACAGGAGGCGCTGAGCCAAGATGAACAGGAGACGCTGAGCCAACATGAACAGGAGACGCTGACCCAACATGAACAGGAGATGCTGACCCAACATGAACAGGAGACGCTGACCCAACATGAACAGGAGGCGCTGAGCCAACATGAACAGGAGATGCTGACCCAACATGAACAGGAGACGCTGACTCAACATGAACAGGAGACGCTGACCCAACATGAGCAGGAGGCGCTGACCCAACATGAACAGGAGACGCTGACCCAACATGAACAGGAGACACTGAGCCAACATGAACAGGAGACGCTGACCCAACATGAGCAGGAGACAATGACCCAACATGAACAGGAGACGCTGACCTAACATGAACAGGAGACGCTGACCCAACATGAACAGGAGGCGCTGACCCTATGTCGGGGTCACGGAGATAATGGGGAAGGAAATAACCGAACCCCAGAAGCAGCAGAGGTCAGTAAATGCCTTCCATAATTTACCGTGGGGTCATTATTCGTATGTTTGAAATGTTATGTAAACAGTATAATGCTGACCAAGGGCTCTGGGTACGGTTCCTGACCCCCTGACTCCATGGTAAAGCTGTAACTGCTGTTTCTAAATTGTCTGATACTGATTGCTTAAATTATAGTATTGTTAAAACTGTTTATTAGAGTGTTTTAAGTTACTACCTGAAGCTTATAGAAAAAAGTTTCATGAGCATAGGCGCAAGGCAGATGAAAGTGTGTGCGAATATATTGCTGAGTTAAGCACTTATTTTCGTAGATGGGTGAGTGGGTGTCAGGTCTTCACTTTTGAAGGGCTAGCAGACCTTTTGGTGAGGGAACAAGTCCTTAGCACTTTGCCTGAGGAAATGAGAATCTGGTTAGTGGATAGAGAATGTAACATAGCTGATGAGTTGGGGAAAAAGGGACACCTATACCTAGCAAGCAGAGCATCACTGCACAGGAAAGGGATACCCAGTGCCACTCATGGATCTAAGGGAACCCATTGTGTGCAGCCTAAAACACCCCAACAGAGTCCACCAGTAGCAGGGGAATCCACTAGTTCATGTACATGGCCTGGACTATGGGTAAAATGTTTTAAATATAACCAGTGGGGCCATGCAGCATATAGATATCCACAGAGGCAAGGTGGGAGCAAAAGGTGGGAGAGTCAGAAAGTGGGAGTGACAGAATGTCAGCAGGAAGTTGTCTGGAGACAACAAGGGTACCACCCTACCACAAGAGGTTATATCCTATCTTAGTAGATGGGAAACAGGCCACTGCTAAGAGACACACAACCTCTGACCTAACCATTGTGAAGCCTGCAGTGGTTAAAGAAGAGCGCCTTGCCTGGACAGTCTACCCAGTCAGAGGGAGCCCATTCCAGATACCTTTGGCAAAGGTTCACCTTGACTAGGAGGGTGGAAAAGGACCCCAGTGAGTAGGTGTTTTTGAGGATATGCCTGCAGATGTCATGATGGACAATGATTGTGATAATGTAATGTCTTGTGCACATGCAGCTACATGCAGTCAGGCTTGGAGACAAGCATGCAGGTCTGGTAGCCTGGGGGAGACCCAGACAGACTGCATACATGAAGTCAGGACTGGTGTGGTGGTTATCACAGGAAGGGAGCTACCCTGTAGCAGTGAGACTGAAGATAAGCTACAGCTGCTGGTGGGTACTGATGTTCCCTTGGACAGAGTGACTCCAAGGGCAGAGGTGAGTAGTAGTACCCAGACTGACAGTGAGGCACTGCTGTCAGAGAATACCACACTTCCTGTGGAGGAGGAGCTGGGAAGGGTTACAGAAAGAGCTGAGACTGGCTCAGCTCTCAGACCGTACAGTACAAGGCTTGAGGGAGTTAGCCAATGAAGCACCTGATTGTCAAGGCAAAGGAGAATCTGTATACTGGCACAAAGGCTTACTGTATAGAGAGTGCACCCCTGAGAGATGGCTTTAAGGTGAGAGAATACAGCAGTTGGTAGTGCCCAGAGCCTACCATCTGGCACTTCTAGCCATAGCTCATGACATTTCCTTTGCAGGTCATATGGGCATAAAGCATACAAAGAGAAGTATTATGCAGAACATATATTGTCCTGGTATTTCCAGGGATGTAACAGGGTACTGCAGGACCTGTGAGCAGTGCCAAAAGATAGGCAAGGCAGGAGACAAGGTCAAGGCTTGATGCCTTTGCCTGTGATTGAGGAGCCATTTCAGAGGGTAGTTATGGGTATTGTGGGGCCTCTGAGTACCGCAAGATCAACAGGGGAAAGGTATATTCTAGTGGCAGTAGATTATGCTACCAGATACCCTGAGGCAGTGGCTCTGTCCTCCATTGAGGCAGAAAATGTGGCAAATGCTTTGTTAGAGATTTTCAGCAGGGTAGGTTTCCCTAATAAATATTGACTGACAGAGGTGCCAGTTTCATGTCAGACCAGCTGGCTTGTCTGTAGAGGCACTGTGGAATGAAGCACCTAAAGACCACCCCCTACCATCCTCAGACTAATGGTCTGGTTGAGATGTTAAACTCTTCACTAAAGACCATTCTACGGGCCTTTGCAGACCAGTTTAAGAGGGAGTGGAACAAATAGTTGCCCCATCTGTTGTTTACTTACAGGGAAGTGCCCCAGGAATCTACAGGTTTTTCACCCTTTGAGTTACTGTTTGGACGTAGGGTGGCGGGACCTCTAAATGTCATTTGTGATGAGTGGCAGGGTGAGTGTGAATCTCACAAGGAGTCTGTTGTGGCATATGTCCTAAATCTAAGGAGAAGGCTCAGGAATCTCATGGGATTCACCCAGGAGAAACTGGCAGAACCACAACAGCAGAAAAAGGTCCAGTATGAAAGGAATGCTCAAGCCAGAGAGTGGACAGCAGGTGATGGTTCTCATTCTTGTCAGACAAAATAAGTTGCAAGCAGCCTGGGAGGGACCCTACAAGGTGGTAAGGAAGGTCAGTGATTTTAACTACATGGTAGAACTGATAGGCAGGAGGCAGGGGCATAAACAGTGCCATGTTAACATGATGAAACCTTAACATCATAGGGAGGCCCTGGTTCTAAGTATTTGCAATGGATGAAAAGAAGTGGATATGGTGAGTGATATCCTCAGTGAGGCTCGGACTACACCTCAGTGGAAGGAGTACCAATGTCCCAGCAGCTATCCCCTACCCAGGTTTGAGAAATCTGAGCAGTGTTACAGGAGTTGTGGGGCATGTTCACTGAGAAACCAGGGTGCACCAACCTGGTGCAACACCATGTGGATACAGTAACTCAAAGGCCTATTAAGCATTCCCCTTATAGGGTACCAGAGAGGGTCAAACAGACTCTGAGGGAGGAGATGCAAATGTTGAAACTAGGGGTAATCTAGGAGTCCAGCAGTCCCTGGGTCACTCCAGTAGTGCTGGTATCAAAGAAAGATGGCAGCACCAGATTCTGTGTGGACTAGAGGAAATTAAATAGTCACACAGAGTCAGATGCTTATCCCCTGCCTAGGACAGATGAAGCCCTAGAGCAGCTGGGTGGGGCTACGTATCTCACAACTATTGATCTTGCCAAGAGCTACTGCAGGTGCTCTTGACTCCCAGCGCTAGAGAAAGGTCAGCCTTTGTGACTCCTTTCAGCATGTATGAGTTCATGAAGATGAAAATGCCCCGGTGACTTTCCAGAGGCTGGGAGATCATATCCTAGCAAGAGCAGGAGATTTCACCCTTGCTTACCTGGATAATATTGCCATCTACAACCATTCCTGGCAAAGGCACCTTCAGCATGTCAGGGGGGTGCAGAGCAGACTACAGAGGGCACGGTTGATCATTAAGCCCGGTAAATGTCAGGTGGGTATGGCAGAGGTCCCCTACATGGGATCTAGAGTGGGGAGTGTTAAGATCAGGCCAGAGCCTGTCAATGTGCAAGCCATTTAGGCATGGCTTGCCACTATTACCAAAAAGCAGGTGAGGGCATTCTTAGGGACAGCAGGGTACTACATAAAGTTTGTCCATAGTTATAGTACAATAGCTGCTCCCCTCATGGACTTGACAAGGAAAAATAAGCCAGATAAGGTAGTGTGGACCCCAGCATGTCAGCACGCATTCCAGAAGCTTTAAGGAGCTTTGGGAGGGCCCTCTGTGTTAGCCAGTCCAGATTACAGCAAATAATTTGTTGTGCAGGTGGATGCTTCAAACCAATGGGTAGGGGCTGTACTCAGCCAAGTTTTCTCAGGGGGAGAAGATCACCCAGTGGTATATCTCAGTTATAGGCTCCAACCCAGGGAGGAATGCTATGCAGCTGTAGAAAAGGAATATCTAGCAAGAGTGTGGGCACTACAGACACTTCAGCCTTACCTTACCTTACCTGGTTTGTTTTTCCTTGAAGTACAGGCCAACACTAAGGGACTCTGGCTAACAAAGTTTGCAGATGACTGCAAACTGGGAGCCATTATTGAATCCCCAAATGATGTGGATATTCTACAAAAGGGCCTTACAGAAACAGATGCTTGGTGTCAGAGCCATGGGCTCAAGCTCAATGCCAAAAAATGTATAGTTATCCCCTTTGGAAAAAAAACATGTACCCGTGAATTACCACATAGGTGGCAGTACACTAAACACTGAAAGAGTGATAAGAGACTTAGGGATACAGGTGGAAAGTGATCTCATCTTCGATAACCACATCACCACAACAGTCAGGAAATCCTTCTATGTGGCACACCTCATCACTAAGGGCTTTTCATCCAGAAAAAAAGAGGTCATTGTCCCACTGTATTCATCTCTCATTAGACCCATTATAGAATACAACACCCTGTTTGGTATGTACCTCTCAATACATCTGCAACAACTGGAAAGGCTGCAGAAATACCTTACTAAAAGAATCACAGGCCTAAAACAGATGCCCTATGCTGACCGTCTAAAAAATCTCCAGCTATACTCTGTTGCATATTGTCTACTTAGAGGTGATCTCTGCTTAACATACAAGGCCATGTCAAACCCAGAGCTGTTGGACATGCTTCACTTAAAGAAATCCCAGTCCCTTAGAGCCCCACTCTCCAGGGATCTAAACCTTGTCATCACAAGGAACAAAACATGCTGGAGGGATAGGTTCCTGACCCAGAGACTCCCCAGACTCTAGAATAGACTGCCCATACATGTCAAGCAGAGTACCTCTTTGGCCCTCTTCAAAAGGAACCTTAACGATTGGATGGGAGATAGGAAATTCACCCCAGGATCAGTTAGTTGCCCTACTAGACATGGGTCTAGGGAAGGAAATATTGTGGGAAGAAATAGCCAGGGAATTGTAATGGCTAGGATTGTATAGGCCCTAGGGCTGATAGCCTAGTACCAACCTATGAACCTATGAACTTATCTGTCTGGAAGGAAATTCACTGTAGTTACAGATCACAATTCCTTAACATGGCTTCATCGAGCCAGCCAGCAAAATGCCAAGTTACTAAGATGGAGCCTAGGGTTGCAAGCATATGATATGACAGTGCAGCACCACAATGGGGTTAGCAATGCCAATGTAGATGGACTTTCAAGACAGGGAATGGGGTAAGGATTTTCCAGATAGGCTGAACCCTCACAAGCAACATTTTTCAAGGGTCACTTGAAAAACTAGCTAGGGTCCTTGAGGTGGGGAGAAATGTCCCAAAAGGAGGTATTGCCAGCCAAGCTATCTGGAATTTTGTAAATAATTATATGTAATTTGTGAATATCAACATGATTCATATGCTTGTGTTACAAATGTATTAGAACTGTATGCTTTTTTGTATATCAAACTGATGGAACAGAAGTGTGTGTTGAAAAAGGTTGTAAAGTACTGAGCTTTAAAAATGTATCCACAGTGTATCCTACTAGAATAGAACATAAATATACATACACTATTGTAATTGTTTAGATGTATATATTTCAAAAAGAGAAACTGGAATACAAAAGGTTAACTTGCAAAACGTCAGAAAAAATAGTTGAAATTAAATTACTTTATAGCCACACCATAAAAATGATGTCATCTTTCACTTTCAGTGCAGTAACAAACACAATGACTAGAAATAGAGGTTCACTGTATTATCTTGGAAGTGTTTTGATTGTTTTATGACTTTAAGAATCTGTCTTAGATCTAAGAAAAGCCCTTGTTTATGTATTTTCACAAGTAGATGCTAAATGCTGCCAGCTGCATCAATGGTTGTTTTGCACCTGGGATTGAGTCAATTGACAAGAAATGATGTCATTCTGCAAGCTATCCCAGCAGTAATATTTGAGATATTAATTTATGAACTCTCTGAGAGAGACTGAGTATTCTGTATTTTTTTCTGACCTGACAACGTCAGCTGGAAGACCCACTCACCACATCTGCCTTGCTGGCTCTGTAAGTAAGTTAACTAGGCTATAGTAATTATCTAGATATAGTCAGGAATATAGCAAACTTAATTTAGATGTTTTTCTTTATTTATTTGAGACTCTCCTGAATTTTGTTTTAAAACATTTCTGTGATTTTGAACTCTGATGTTAGTGTGATTATATACTGAGTTTTTTCTTGTCCTTTTATTATTTATTATTAAATATATTAAAACCTTTCATTGTAGCTGATATTTGTGAGATATATGTAAGTTTTGACAGTACTTGCATATTTATCTGGTGACACTGTGGGCCACTCCTAATAGCCTTGCTTTTGGTCAAACTACCATTTGTATTGATAGTAAAATTACATAGTAAGATTGGAGACCCTTTGTTAAGGGCTTTAAAGTAGCTGATAAAGAATTTGCTGGTGGCAGTGATAACTACCTTATAGTCTGGGCAGAAGAAGGAATTGCTAGTACACCTGTGTGTGTGTGTGTGTGTGTGTGTGTGTGTGTGTGTGTGTGTGTGTGTGTGTGTGTGTGTGTGTGTGTATAAATAAAAAAACCTCAAAGTATGTTTATCAGTTACTTGGGCAGGGACATGAAGCACTGGTTGGACAGAGAGTGTGCTGGAGGTCTTGGCTTGGCCACTCGGCTGAGATCTCAGCTCTATAGCTGTGCCAGTGGGGAGTCTTATTGGGGACTTGGAGAAAGAGAGAGAAACCAGTCCTGGACTGACTGTGGTCTCTGTATGCTCTTAAGGGAATTTGCACTTTACTGTGTGTGTACCTGTCATCCTCCCAATGTACATCCCCCACTGTTGTCAATGGTGAGGACTGAGGCTCTTTGATTGCTGGGCCAGTGGTGGGGTATCACACCTGGGACCCAAATGGTTTGGGGTACGTGACTATGCTTGTAAGGGGCATAGTGGTTGTTAGCCTAGTAACAATCTCTGAACCTATAAAGAAAAACAATGACTGAGATTAGAGTCTCATAATTATAATTATTCAGAAAATACTTTGTGGTGCAAAACATGTTATTCTATTAACTTTTTAAGTGACTTAGAGTAATAATTAAAAAGTGTTCCTATTGTCTGGTGTGTCCCACCCAGTATTTTAGGCTTTTCCTATTAGTCTTAAGGGAGCTGAAAGGAATGATGGCTACTTCCCAGCTGTGCTTGTGTATATGTACACACAAACATATACACATTCAGTCATTCATGTGCATGAGAAAACACGCATACCCCCCCCCCCACACACATACTCACTGTAAATGAGACACCCCCAGCACATTCAAGGATAGAATCACCAATTCACAAATACACACACACACACACACACACACACACACACACACACACACACACACACACACACACACACACATACCTACTCTACAGATCCCCTGCCTCACCTCCCTACTGTCACCATCCAGGTAGACACACAGTCCCACACAAACACACGCACTTACCCAAGATTACTCATATGCCTACAGACATGCTCACTTTCGGCCACACAGATGCACACATGACCCCCCTCCAACACCACCACTACCTCTTTGCAGTTGCCTGATCTTACCTTTTATGTGAACTTTGCTATTGTCTATAATGAGGGAAATGCAGCATTTCGGCCTTGTTCATTATCATAGAGCCATATACCAATTTAAGCAGCCAAGCACGTTTCTTTTTCATTCTGCTGTATAATCGCCCTAAGTGGGGGCATTTCCAGGACAGAACATGTGGCTAATAAGCATGAATGCTGAATGAATAAATTAATGAATGAATGGCTAAATACATATTTACTTTTTCTGTTACAAGCATGCCTCCTACACCCTTCTTTATTTAATTTGTTTAATTAACCAAATTTGAAATCATTCTGTCTTTGAGAAAAAAATATGAAATGCTAAGAGGTACCTCATTTTTAGAACAGCCATTCTGGAAAGAGAGAGAGAGAAACAAAGCAGGAAACACTATATTACTTAAAGAATGAAGTGATTTCCATCATAATATGTGATAAGGGGAGTGGAATTAACACATGAAAAAAGGTAGCCATAATATTCCACCATTTCTTCGACCAAAACCATATTACATAGGTCCATGTCTCCATATCATTCCTGGGATTCACAGTTTTCCAGTAGATATTTTATTTATTTATTGATTGATTGATTGATTGACATTTAACTGGGTTTGTCCAACTGAGCCAGGGGCACATTTTCAGCAGAGACACAAGGAAAAAAGCTCCAGAAGTATTACATATTTTTACAATAAAAATCAAATCAAAAAATAAAATGAGTAAAAAATTAAAACCACCATGAAACATAATAAGAAAATCAACAGTTAGAGAATATCTGTACATAGAGCAGGTTAAAATAAACAGTCAGAGAATATCTGTACACAGAGCAGGTTAAAATAAACAGTCAGAGAATATCTGTACACAGAGCAGGTTAAATAGCAACTGACAGGTCTGCAGAATAGCACACATGAAGTCCATACAAATAGATAAGCCAATCAAAACATTTTTTAAATAAAGACGTATATGAATATATATGCTATGGAAGTGAGGGGAGGGGGAGGTATAAAGGTATACGAGACAAGTACAAGGAAGTAACAACTAAAATAGGAAAAAGGGGTTAAAGTTGAGAAGAGAAGAGGCTAAATCAATGGGGCTAGACAAGGGCAGGACCATGAAGTCCTTTTCTGAACAGCTGTTTGTGATGAATGCTTCTTACGTTTTGAAGGAGTGAGTTCCAAGCATTTGCAACAGAGTATTTGTAGAGGGACTTTCCTATATTTTTATTGGGTTTATATATGTCAAGGAGGCGTTTGCTGGAAGTACGAAGGTGACGATGGGGGTTGTAGTAGGAGACTAGGTTGGAGATGGAAGGGCAGGAAGAGGGGTCATTCAGGATAGAGTGTGTCATGAAGTTGGGGTAGAAGTAGTTGTTTAGAGAATTCTGGACATTGGAGTGATTTAAGGGTGAGACAATGGTGGGATTTATAGGGGAGATTAGAGGCAAACCTGGCTATTTTGTGATAAGATTGCTCTAGTTTAGTGATAAGTGAAGTTTGAACATTAGTAAGTACAGGGGCAGCATAGAGAAGACAGGGCAGAAGAAGGGACTGAGTGAGGGAAGGTTTGGAAGAGGATGACAGAAATGTCTGGTTGCGATAGTGAAGTCAGAGTTTCCGGTGGGTCTTTTTTATACATTGTTGGATATGAGTATCAAATTTTAGTTCATCATCAATAATTACCCCAAGTAGTTTGGTATGGGGTTCGGGTTTGATGATGGTGTTATTAAGAGAGGTGATAGAGAAAAGAAGGTTTGGGCTGGGTGAGTGTTTTAGGGAAGAAGAGAAAGAGTTAATTGTTGTTTGGGAGATTTAATATTAATTGGTTATCAGGGAGCCAGGTTTCGACAAAGGTGAAGGTTTGTTGCATGAGAGCTAGGAGTTCAGGGATGTTGTGGCAGAGGTGATAAGGGTGGAGTCATCGACATATTGTGAAAGTGTAGAGAGGTTAGTAGCAGAGTGAATTTTGTTAGAGAATATGTTGAACAGAAGAGGGCCTAGAATCGATCCCTGGGGAACTCCAGTATTTACAGGGAGGAATGGAGAGAGGATAGTTTGGCAGCGATAGATTGTTGCCTGCTGCCAGCCGGAGAGATAGCTAGAGAAGCAGTTGATGGAGGAGAAAGAGAGACATAGATCAGAAAGTTTAGTAAGGAGTTTAGAGTGAGAAACAGTATCAAAGGCCTTTGAAAGATCAAGGAATAGACAGGAGACGGGCAAGTTATTGTCATGGGCTTCAGCTATTGTTTGAGTAAAGAAGAGTAATACAGTGGCTGTGCTATGGTGAGGTCTAAAGCCCTGTTGGGTAGGAGTAAGGAGACTGTTGTCAAGGAGGTGTTTGACTAACTGAGCATGTATGCACTTTTCTAAAATTTTAGAAAGGAGGGACAGGATAGCAATGAGTCTAAAGTTAGAGGGATCAGTAGAGTTGCTGCCTTTGTGGGATTGTATAAAAGGATTTCCAGATATCTGAGACAAGGGCGTCAGAGATAGAATGACTAATAAGTATAGTGATAGGGTAGGTGATGGATTGTACAGTTATTTTTTGGAAATGGGAGGGTAGTTGGTCGGCAGAGGGGAGCAAGGCTTAAGATTATTTGGAAGAGATTTAATAGTGGTAATTGGGACTGGTTGGAAAGAAAATGTATTGGGAAGTGCTTTGTTAAGAGGTGATTAGAGGGGTTGGGAGAAATGAACTATTTTGTGTGAGCTCTTGGATAGTTTCTGTGAAATAGTTGTTGAGGAAAGTGGCAGTTTCAGTGGCAGTGTTGTACGTAAAAGGGTTGGGAGTAGTGGGTTTACCTGGGTGGAGCAAGTTGTTGATGTAGGTCCAGAAGTTTTTTTGGATTTTTGAGAGAGCTGCATTGGTTAGAGGAAAAATAAGCTCTTTTATCTTTGATGACTAGTTTTTTGTTCTGGTTTCTGAGCTCTTTGTATGTCTGAAGTAAGAGAGGGGATTTTTAACCCAGGGTTTCCAGGTGCTATCTCTTTTGTGCATGATCAATCGGGTTTGTTTTGTAAGCCAGGGCTTTAGTTGGATTTAATTCTGATTTTACTAGAAAGGACAATAGAATCAAGACTGTCAAGAAAAATCTTATTGAATGACTTTACAGCCTCATTGAGAGGGAGGTGGTATAGGAAGGACCAATTGATGCCAGATAGTTTAGAGCTAAAAGTGTCTGGTTCAAAGTGGGTGAGGCTCCAACATATTCTGTAAGTATGGTCTTTGGGAAAATGTTGGGTGAATCTATGAATAAAGGTTGGGGAGTGATCAGCTAAAGAGTTTGGAAGTATGCCAGGGTTATAGTAATGCTTGAGAGCTGAGGTAAGAATTCAGTCAAGGATAAGTCCAGAAGGGGAGTTTTTGTTAGTTCTAGTGGGGGTAGAAATGTGTTGGTGAAATCCATGGAGGTTGAGACTATGGGTAGGGGATGAGAGGAACAGTTTAGACCAGTCTATGTTAACGTCTCCAAGTGTGATAGTTTTATAGGGGACGTGTTCAGTGAGCTAAGAGAGAAAGTTCTCCAGGACTGGAATATTATTGCTGGGGGAAATGTATATAGAGACGATGGCAAATTTTTGTGTGAATATAGGTGACAATTAACGATAAGGATTTCTGCAGGTGAGAAAGATGGAACAGAGATGGAGACAGGGGACAGGTTTAGTAGTTCAGAGTAGAGGATAGCCACCCCTCCTCACTTATTGGTTCAATCTGAGTGAAAGATATTGTAGCCTGGAGGTAAGATTTCCGAGTTGAGGATGTGTGGTTTACGCCAGGTTTCCGATAGAGTTAGGATGCGGAGAGATGCATTAGAAATCCAAGAGTGCAGTTCTTTTATTTTATTTAGAATGCTTTGAATATTTAGTGAGAAGATTTTTAGTGATTTAGGTGGGGTGATATTATTACTACAAGCAGCTAAATGCAACTTACTGAAAACAGAGGCAGATCTAACATTAGGCAACCTAGGCAGTTGCCTAAGGACGATGTTGGTTGGGGCCCCCATGCTGTCGTGGTGGGGGGGTTGATAAAAAAATAAAATCTCTTCCATAAAAGAAAATGTCTGTAAACAGAGCAGGGCTTTAAGACCTCATAGGAGACTTGTGTGAAGAGCAGCAAGCCCCAGAAACCTCAGGATTAGGATGTTGGGGGAGTACTGTACTTCTGAGTGTGTCCTCTTTTTGATAAGATGCCTAGTAACTAGGAACCTGTGGTTTGTTTGTCAGACATCCCCTATTGCACACACACCATTTTTTATGTAACATAGGCAATTTATTTTTCAAGGGCAGCAGGCACTGAATTTATAGATGAAGCACTGAAATGCAAACTTGCTTGGCAGCAGCAACCTCTTCATTAGTTACATTTTCCCTTTAATGTAGAATTATTTATTTGACTTTCATTTCTGCAGACATTGTGCATATTGACTGTTATTGGTGGATTACAATGACAGCAGTTTGAGTGGTCGTTTACATTTGAAACATTCTGAAATGGGTAGACTTGTCATTATTGGTTTATGCATGTCTTGTTTCAGTGTTTACAGGAAAAATGTTCAAAACTACAAATTTAAAACACAAAGAGAAAAGTGGTGTTGTATTAAACAAAGACTATAATTTAATACGATCAAGAAGGTGACTCAAAGAACATACGCATTTACGCATAGACCTAAAAATGTGTGCAGGGGTCCATGGTTTGAAAATAGCCCAAAGGTACACTTAATCTGCCACTGTCCAAGAGCATTTTCTATGAAAATGGGTTTCAGTACAGTTTCACTGAATGTGAGTTTTAAGACATAGAAGTTTACTGTTGCTCATGCTAAGCCTGCTTTTATTGTGAGACTGTATTGCTTTGTTTAGCAAATGTCTGTCAGTGTTTGTGTTATAAAATTTGGAATGAAAATTTTAATTAAATCCAAATATCTGCAATCATTGTAGAAGTTGTTGTGTCTTTTGGCTTTTCCCAGTTAGGGCTCGCCACAGCGGAACTCTGGTCCGCTAATGATTGGCAATTGATTTTTACGTGCTGAGTTGCCAGCTCTGATGCACAACCTTCAATGAAGGTACACCCATTCACGTATGTCTCCATGCAGAAGACGCTCTAGCTGAGAATCGAACCGGACAGCATTTTACTGTGAGGTGACAACGCTACCGCAGCACCACCACCGTAGTGCAATAATTGTAGAAGTAATTAGAAAATACTGCACACACTGACAGGTTTGAACAGCTTTTTATGGGAACTAGGGGGAAACAGAGAGAGAAAAACAGAAAGACAAGTAATGGGACACTGGGGACACTGGAATGGCTGGTTAATGGGCATGCAAGAGGTAAGGATGTAGGGCCCCCTGATCCATTAACATGCCTAGGGCCGGATTTGACCATGGTCCATATCTGACTGAATGAGAGCAGGAATACGGAAAAATATCGGCAGCACTGCTGTTAAATACCTTAATGCAGCCATTTTCATAGGATCATAGGTGATTGCTGTGCTAATGGCACAAGAGCCTTTACAAGCGTCAGACATTCCCGGTCAACAAATGTTAAATAAATAAATAAAAATAAAATAAATAAATAAATAAGCCCAGCCAATAATACCCAGGATAAGACAACATTATATCTTAATTAAGCCAGATCTGGGATGGGATAGTATCAGGGTAGGGGGTCTTCGGATGTTGAAGCCTTGAGTCATTTTACAGACTGTCTCTGTCCATAAGAGACATGGGCCTTACCCCAGCAGTGAATTTACAGTTCCTCATCCATTTATCCAAATTCTTTTTTTTGAAGAGAGTGAGGCACGGGCTTTGTTTTATGATGATAGGAAGTTTAATCAGCAGACATTGTAGCCTTTGGGATATGAATCTGTCTCTGCAGCCAGTTCTGTCACATGGAATGCTGGGATATGACTCTGTCTCTCCAGCCAGTTCTGTCACATGGAATGCTGGGATATGAATCTGTCTCTGCAGCCAGTTCTGTCACATGGAATGCTGGGATATGAATCTGTCTCTGCAGCCAGTTCTATCACATGGAATGCTGGGATATGACTCTGTCTCTCCAGCCAGTTCTGTCACATGGAATGCTGGGATATGAATCTGTCTCTGCAGCCAGTTCTGTCACATGGAATGCTGGGATATGAATCTGTCTCTGCAGCCAGTTCTGTCACATGGAATGCTGGGATATGACTCTGTCTCTCCAGCCAGTTCTGTCACATGGAATGCTGGGATATGAATCTGTCTCTGCAGCCAGTTCTATCACATGGAATGCTGGGATATGAATCTGTCTCTGCAGCCAGTTCTGTCACATGGAATGCTGGGATATGAATCTGTCTCTGCAGCCAGTTCTGTCACATGGAATGCTGGGATATGAATCTGTGTCTCCAGCCAGTTCTGTCACATGGAATGTTGGGGTATTGCCTGTAGTCTATTACTGCACATGGCTGTAGATATATACCAGTGAATGATACCAACTAAGTATATGTTTATATGCTGGCATGTTGCTAAAATCATGCCCCCCCCTTATTGTCTGGGATCTTGCTGGCTCATTGACATTTCTAAGAATGTGTACCCATGAGGAGCCCAGAATGTTGGTGGCATGTTGCCACATTTAGTAGGTATATGCTACTACTAGTACAGAATCTTGGGCATGTGCTGACACATTTAGGGAGTGTATGTCATTTATAACACAGTATGTTGGTGGCATGTTGGCACATTTAGTAGGTATATGCTACTACTAGTACAGAATCTTGGGCATGTGCTGACACATTTAGGGAGTGTATGTCATTTATAACACAATATGTTGGCATGTTGGCACATTTAGTAGGTATATGCTACTACTAGTACAGAATGATGGTCATGTCCTGACATATTTAGGGAGTGTATGTCATTTATAACACAATATGTTGGTGGCATGTTGGCACATTTAGAAGGTATACGCTACTACTAGTACAGAATCTTGGGCATGTGCTGACACATTTAGGGAGTGTATGTCATTTATAACACAATATGTTGGTGGTATGTTGGCACATTTAAGGGTACATTTAAAGGGGGTATGACATTAGCAACACAGACTGTTGGGGATATTTTGGTACATTTAAGGGGTATATGCCATTAGTATCACAGGATGTTGGTGGTATGTTGACACATTTATGATATGTGTGTGCGTGTGTGTGTGTGTGTGTGTGTGTGTGTGTGTGTGTGTGTGTGTGTGTGTGTGTGTGTGTGTGTGTGTGTGTGTGTGTGTGTGTCACTAGTAGTACAGGATGTTGGTGGTATGTTGGTACATTTATAGGTTCATAGGTTCATAGGTAGGTACTAGGCTATTAGCCCTAGGCCCTATATAAGCCTAGCCAAAAAGGTACCCTGGCTTTCGCCACCCAAGAAAATTATTTTCCTTTGCCCCTGTCGAGCAGAGCCACAGAAATGATCCCTGGGGTGAATTTCCTATTTCCCATCCAGTCATCAAGATTTTTCTTGAAGAGTGTTAATGAGGAGCTTTGTTTGATATAGATGGGTAGTTTGTTCCAGAGTATGGGAAGTCTCTGGGACAGGAATCTATCCCTCCAGCATGTTCTGTTTATTGTGGTGACAAGGTTTAAGTCCCTAGAGAGTGTAGCTCAGAGGGATTGGGATTTCTTTAAGTGGAGCATGTCCAACAGCTCTGGGTTTGACATAGCTTTGTATGTTAGGCAGAGATTGCCTCTGAGTAGGCGATATGCGACAGAGTAAAGCTGGAGTTTTTTGAGACGGTCTGCGTAGGGCATCTGTGAAGCCAGTAATCCTCTTTGTGTGGTATTTCTGTGGCCTTTCCAGTTGTTGTAGATGTCTTGTGAGGTTCATACCAAAAGGGGCATTGTACTCTATAATGGGTCTAATGAGTGATGAGTAGAGGGGAACAATGACCTCTTTTTTTCTGGATGAGAAACCTTTTGTGATGAGGTGAGCCACGTAGAAGGATTTCCTGACCATTGTGGTGATGTGGTTATCAAAGGAGAAATTACTGTCCACCTGTGTCTCAAGGTCTCTTATCATACTTTTTGCATTAAGTAGACTACCACTTATGTGGTAGTTCATAGGTACAGAGTTTTTACCAAAGGGGATGACAATACACTTTTTGGCATTGAGCTTCAGGCCATGGCTTTGACACCAGGCATCTGTCTCAGTGAGGCCCTTTTGTAGTATGTCCACATCGTTAGGAGTTTTAATTATGGCTCCTAGTTTGCAGTCATCTGCAAACTTTGCTAGCCAAAGTCCTTCTGTGTTAGCCTGTACTTCAGAGAAGTAGATACCAAACAGGAGACGACCTAGGATTGAACCCTGTGGTACTCCACTTGTCACTTGTCTGAAGTCAGATTTGGTGTCTGCTACTTTCACAGTGTGGGTTATGTCCGTGAGCCAGCTGGCAACCCATCTTGTGACATAGGGACTTATACCAAGTTTAGTAAGGGTATCTATAATTCCAGAGTAGGGGATGGTGTTCAAAGCCTTGGCATGATCTAGATAAGGTGTGTGAACCACCTTACTCTCATCTACGGCTTTGGTGACTGCTTCAAATAAGTCAATCACATTTAGGAGACATGATCTGCCTTTTACAAACCCTAACTTGGTAGGGTCCAGAGTTTGGAGATTACCAATCTCTTTGTTTATGAATTCCATGATGATACGTTCCATGGCCTTGCAGACCAGGCTTGTCAGGCTAATGGGGTGGTAGTTCCCGGGGTCCATCATGGCTCCCCCTTTGTGGAGTGGGATAACTGTCATGGTGCACCATTCAGTGGGCACAAAGCCTGAGGTGAGGCTATGATTGAACATGGTACTTAGGTAAAGTTAGCACTGAACCTATCTGCCAGGATTTTGGCAATATCAGTTGGTTATGTATATTTAGTGCCATTGTGCTGTAACTCAGAGCAGATCTGAGTGTTGCCATTGAGATTCTTGACATAGCTATAGAATGCTTTGTGGTTGCCTTTAGAGTCAGTGGCAATTTTGTTTTCATAACTAGCTTTGGAGGATTTTATGAGGGATCTCAGCTTCTTACTGAGGTTGACCAGGGAGTTCCTCCAGTCATGGGATTTTACTCTTTTTTTCAACAGTTTCTTTCTTCTTTTGTAGAGTTTGTTTATGGCAGAGGACCACCAGATTGGCTTCCTTTTTTTGGAGGATAGCATCTTGGTTCTATTATGGATAGCATGACCCATGCACTTGTGTAAGTGCTTATAAAGTGCATTTGTGTAGGACTCAGCAGTCATACCTCCATTGTCCGTCTGCATGGGTGTCATGAAGTTTGCCCCTTCTGTCTTAAGAAGTGTGAAGTTGGCTTTGGAGAAGTTTTTTACAGTGGTTTCCCTAATTAGGGATGGGGGCGGGATGTGGATGTATAGGGTAATTAGCTTGTGGTCAGATCTGACCAATGAAGAATTGACCTCTGGTGTGGCACACCAGTTGCCCATGTTGGTAATGACCAGGTCTAGGATATTGCTGCCCCTGGTGGGGGTGTGAATAAGTTGATCCAAGGCATTGGAATTTATGAATTCCAGAAAACGTTGAGCAAATGAGTTGGTACATGAGTAGTTTTCCCAGTTAATGGTGAGGTAGTTGAAATTTCCCATTATTAGAGTGTTGGGTTGTACCCTAATACTTTCCAGTGTATCAAGAAATGAGGAGTGGGAATCCTGGGGCATGGTGGGGGGTCTGTAGCAAGCTACAATTTGGATTGTGGTCTTGCCCAGAGTTAGTTGCACTTGGATAATCTTGGATCCATTATGCTGTGCAACTAGCCTGGAGGTGTGGATATCCTTAATGAATAAGGACACACCTCCACCTTTAGTGCTTCGTTCTGGGTTAGGTGGCCGAAAGGTGTGGTATGAATTATAACCTGATAATGCAAGGGTGCTCTCTGGAGCTTTGAACCAGGTCTCTGTCACTACACAGAAGTCAATGCTCTCCATTTTAAGGAGTGCCTTGAGTGAGTGCATTTTGAGGTTTAGACTTCTAGCATTGAGTAGCATTATCCTCAGATTTTGCTTGCTTGTACCTGTTACGGTGGTGAATTTGTCATTTGAACCTTGACTAAAAAAGGCGCTATAGAGGTAGCAAGAGCCTTTGCCAGTATCTGGAATCCCAAGGGCGACAGGTGCAGGTCATCTCTGGCAAATCATTGTGGTCTGTCGATCATGTCATTCCAGGCAGACAAATACTGTATCCCCTTAGAATGACACCAGAAGCTTAGCCAATTGTTGAAGTCAATCATTTTGTTTTTGTACTGTGGTATCATTCTGGGTGATGGCAGGATGCTACTCAGGGCTAGGGTCATACCTGCCTGGGGTACAAGATAGGTGAGCTCTTCCATGTCTCTTTTTATGTAGTCCAGGAAGGTACGTCTCAGGTCATTCACACCAATATGGACAACGGCAGTGTCAGATTTGTACTTGTTATGGAGTGACCTGAGTGCATGCATTATGTGGCAGATCCTGGCACCTGACAGGCAGCTGATAGTAACTTTCTCCTTGTTTAGCCTGGTGAGTGGAACATCAAAGTGTCTGACTATAGAGTTACCTATGACTAGAGTGTTGGGTACGTTGTTATGCCTTATGGGCTGTGGTTGAGTGGCACACTGAGTTTGTGGGCTATGTGTCATTTGGGTTGTGTTGGGGGGGTGGAGTTTGCTTGCGTTTCTGCTTTGGAGGTCCCTGATGCTTGGGCAGGTTTTTATTGAGAACCTCCATGAATGTAGGTGTGTGTTTTGTGTTTCTATGTGTGTGTTTTGGTGGTGTAGGTTTTGAGGAACTATGTGATGAGTGTGGTGTGGTGCAAGTGTTTACCTTCTACTCTTGACTGTCTACTCCATTCTTGGGTGAAAAGAGCTTTGCTTTCAGTTTTGCTATATAAGTGCATCTCTCACAGGTTGTAGTGTTGGATGGTAGGAGGAGAGGGTTGTCTGTGTACATGAAGCAATTGCTGCATTGCCTCAAGATGCCCAGATGCATTGGGTAGACAGGAGAAATCACCGGGAGCTGACCTTTAGACATGCCTGGATAGGTGCTTATTTATTAAGTGCTAAAAACTGTTTTCCTCTAGACAAGTGAGGAATGTTGAGTGCTGTAGTAATTTACAGCTTATTTAGTGCTTACAACGAGTTCTGAACAAGTGCTGAGCTCAAAGAAACAGATGTGAGTGCTGAAACTAGAAAACTGACTAGTTATAAGAAACAAAATTAAGCTAGAAAGCTTCCCTCCAACACAGAAAGGCTTGGAGGCTCAGAAGCTACAAACTGTCTAAACTTAAGGGGTGTATGTCATTAGTATTACAGGATGTGGTATGTTGACACATTTATGGTGTGCATGTGTGTGTGTGTGTGTGTGTGTGTGTGTGTGTGTGTGTGTGTGTGTGTGTGTGTGTGTGTGTGTGTGTATCACTAGTAGTACAAGATGTTGGTGGTATGTTGAAATATCCATGTGTATATACCTTGATGTTAGCATGTCATGCCATGTGACAGGAGTTTGATCCCTCTGTTCTGCCCACATTTTGTACTTTCATGCCATGTGACAGGAGTTTGATCCCTCTGTTCTGCCCACATTTTGTACTTTCATGCCATGTGACAGGAGTTTGATCCCTCTGTTCTGCCCACATTTTGTACTTTCATGCCATGTGACAGGAGTTTGATCCCTCTGTTCTGCCCACATTTTGTGAATATCCCTTTTGTTCTTTTTCACTGGCACTAGGATACTTATTCTCCAGTCATCTGGGATGCCTTTCTATCCATCCCTGTACGAATACCCTCAGCAGCTATTTCTCCCCTAACTCACACAACATCGTGGTCATATCTGTTCTGACCTCATATCATCCCGCTGTCTCTGATGTCATTTCCTGCAGTGCTCTTCTTACTTGCTCTGCTTCCTGTGAGTGGATTGTTGCTGGAAACCATTATGAATGGCATCTCATGATTTTTACCTTCCTGCCTTTGCCTTGCAACCTGGTAGAGTTTCTTAATACCATGCCCTGATCCCCTTTCCAGAAGCTGGCAGAGTGCCTTTAATTCCTTGTTTTTGCTATTGCAGCTACTCTCTTGGCCTCTCTGTTAGCCAATCATATTTCTTATTAGCCTGATCTATTCTTAATATCATCCACTTTTTCTTCACTCCCCTTTTCCTTTGACAACTTCTTGGACTTCTTATTTCTACCACCAGCTTGCCCGATGTACCTTATTTACATAGCTGACTTACCTGCATATCTGTTCTCTACTCCTCAGGCATGCTGGCTTACCTGCATATCTGTTCACTAGTCCTCAAACATGCTGGCTTACCTGCATATCTGTTCACTATTCCTCAAACATGCTGGCTTACCTGCATATCTGTTCACTAGTCCTCAAGCATGCTGGCTTACCTGCATATCTGTTCACTAGTCCTCAAACATGCTGGCTTACCTGCATATCTGTTCACTAGTCCTCAAACATGCTGGCTTACCTGCATCTGTTCACTAGACCTGAAACATGCTGGCTTACCTGCATGTCTGTTCACTAGTCCTAAAACATGCTGGCTTACCTGCATATCTGTTCACTAGTCCTCAAGCATGCTGGCTTACCTGCATATCTCTTCACTAGTCTTCAAGCATACTGGTTTGCCTGCATATCTTTTCACTAGTCCTCAAGCATGCTGGCTTACCTAAATATCTGTTCACTGGTCCTCAAACATGCTGGCTTACCTGCATATCTGTCCACTAGTCCTCAAGCATGCTGGCTTACCTGCATATCTGTTCACTAGTCCTCAAGCATGCTGGCTTACCTGCATATCTGTTCATTAGTCCTCAAACATGCTGGCTTACCTGCATATTTGTTCACTAGTCCTCAAACTTGCTGGCTTACCTGCATATCTGTTCACTAGTCCTCAAACATGCCTACTTACCTGCATATCTGTTCACTAGTCCTCAAACATGCTGGCTTACCTGCATATCTGTTCACTAGTCCTCAAACATGCTGGCTTACCTGCATATCTGTTCACTAGTCCTCAAACATGCTGGCTTACCTGCATATCTGTTCACTAGTTCTCAAACATGCTGGCTTACCTGCATATCTGTTCTCTAGTCCTCAAACATGCTGGCTTACCTGCATATCTGTTCTCTAGTCCTCAAACATGCTGGCTTACCTGCATATCTGTTCACTAGTCCTCAAGCATGCTGGCTTACCTGCATATCTGTTCACTAGTCCTCAAACATGCTGGCTTACCTGCATATCTGTTCACTAGTCCTCAAACATGCTGGCTTACCTGCATATCTGTTCACTAGTCCTCAAACATGCTGGCTTACCTGCATATCTGTTCACTAGTCCTCAAGCATGCTGGCTTACCTGCATATCTGTTCACTAGTCCTCAAGCATGCTGGCTTACCTGCATATCTGTTCACTAGTCCTCAAGCATGCTGGCTTACCTGAATATCTGTTCACTAGTCCTCAAACATGCTGGCTTACATGCATATCTGTCCACTAGTCCACAAGCATGCTGGCTTACCTGCATATCTGTTCACTAGTCCTCAAACATGCTGGCTTACCTGCATATCTGTTCACTAGTCCTCAAACATGCTGGCTTACCTGCATATCTGTTCACTAGTCCTCAAACATGCTGGCTTACCTGCATATCTGTTCACTAGTCCTCAAACATGCTGGCTTACCTGCATATCTGTTCACTAGTCCTCAAGCATGCTGGCTTACCTGCATATCTGTTCACTAGTCCTCAAACATGCTGGCTTACCTGCATATCTGTTCACTAGTCCTCAAACATACTGGCTTACCTGCATATCTGTTCACTAGTCCTCAAACATGCTGGCTTACCTGCATATCTGTTCACTAGTCCTCAAGCATGCTGGCTTACCTGCATATCTGTTCACTAGTCCTCAAACATGCTGGCTTACCTGCATATCTGTTCACTAGTCCTCAAACATGCTGGCTTACCTGCATATCTGTTCACTAGTCCTCAAACATGCTGGCTTACCTGCATATCTGTTCACTAGTCCTCAAACATGCTGGCTTACCTGCATATCTGTTCACTAGTCCTCAAACATGCTGGCTTACCTGCATATCTGTTCACTAGTCCTCAAACATGCTGGCTTAGCTGCATATCTGTTCACTAGTCCTCAAACATGCTGGCTTACCTGCATATCTGTTCACTATTCCTCAAACATGCTGGCTTACCTGCATATCTGTTCACTAGTCCTCAAACATACTGGCTTACCTGCATATCTGTTCACTAGTCCTCAAACATGCTGGCTTACCTGCATATCTGTTCACTAGTCCTCAAACATGCTGGCTTACCTGCATATCTGTTCACTAGTCCTCAAACATGCTGGCTTACCTGCATATCTGTTCACTAGTCCTCAAACATGCTGGCTTACCTGCATATCTGTTCACTAGTCCTCAAGCATGCTGGCTTACCTGCATATCTGTTCACTAGTCCTCAAACATGCTGGCTTACCTGCATATCTGTTCACTAGTCCTCAAACATGCTGGCTTACCTGCATATCTGTTCACTAGTCCTCAAGCATGCTGGCTTACCTGCATATCTGTTCACTAGTCCTCAAACATGCTGGCTTACCTGCATATCTGTTCACTAGTCCTCAAGCATGCTGGCTTACCTGCATATCTGTTCACTAGTCCTCAAGCATGCTGGCTTACCTGCATATCTGTTCACTAGTCCTCAAACATGCTGGCTTACCTGCATATCTGTTCACTAGTCCTCAAACATGCTGGCTTACCTGCATATCTGTTCACTAGTCCTCAAGCATGCTGGCTTACCTGCATATCTGTTCACTAGTCCTCAAACATGCTGGCTTACCTGCATATCTGTTCACTAGTCCTCAAACATACTGGCTTACCTGCATATCTGTTCACTAGTCCTCAAACATGCTGGCTTACCTGCATATCTGTTCACTAGTCCTCAAGCATGCTGGCTTACCTGCATATCTGTTCACTAGTCCTCAAACATGCTGGCTTACCTGCATATCTGTTCACTAGTCCTCAAACATGCTGGCTTACCTGCATATCTGTTCACTAGTCCTCAAACATGCTGGCTTACCTGCATATCTGTTCACTAGTCCTCAAACATGCTGGCTTACCTGCATATCTGTTCACTAGTCCTCAAGCATGCTGGCTTACCTGCATATCTGTTCACTAGTCCTCAAACATGCTGGCTTACCTGCATATCTGTTCACTAGTCCTCAAACATGCTGGCTTACCTGCATATCTGTTCACTAGTCCTCAAACATGCTGGCTTACCTGCATATCTGTTCACTAGTCCTCAAGCATGCTGGCTTACCTGCATATCTGTTCACTAGTCCTCAAGCATGCTGGCTTACCTGCATATCTGTTCACTAGTCCTCAAACATGCTGGCTTACCTGCATATCTGTTCACTAGTCCTCAAGCATGCTGGCTTACCTGCATATCTGTTCACTAGTCCTCAAGCATGCTGGCTTACCTGCATATCTGTTCACTAGTCCTCAAACATGCTGGCTTACCTGCATATCTGTTCACTAGTCCTCAAACATGCTGGCTTGCCTGCATATCTGTTCACTAGTCCTCAAACGTGCTGGCTTACCTGCATATCTGTTCACTAGACCTCAAGCATGCTGGCTTACCTGCATATCTGTTTGCTAGTTCTCAGGCATGCTGGCTTACCTGTATATCTGTTCACTAGTCCTCAAACATGCTGGCTTACCTGCATATCTGTTCACTAGTCCTCAAGCATGCTGGCTTACCTGCATATCTGTTCACTAGTCCTCAAACATGCTGGCTTACCTGCATATCTGTTCACTAGTCCTCAAACATGCTGGCTTACCTGCATATCTGTTTCAAGCATGCTGGCTTACCTGCATATCTGTTTGCTAGTTCTCAGGCATGCTGGCTTACCTGTATATCTGTTCACTAGTCCTCAAACATGCTAGCTTACCTGTATATCTGTTCATTAGTCCTCAAGCATGCTGGATTACCTGCATATCTGTTCACTAGTCCTCAAGCATGCTGATTTACCTGCATATCTGTTCACTAGTCCTCAAACATGCTGGCTTACCTGCATATCTGTTTGCTAGTTCTCAGGCATGCTGGCTTACCTGCATATCTGTCCACTAGTCCTCAAGCATGCTGGCTTACCTGCATATCTGTTCACTAGTCCTCAAGCATGCTGGCTTACCTGCATATCTGTTCACTAGTCCTCAAGCATGCTGGCTTACCTGCATATCTGCTCACTAGTCCTCAAGCATGCTGGCTTACCTGCATATCTGTTCACTAGTCCTCAAACATGATGGCTTACCTGCATATCTGTTTACTAGTCCTCAAACATGCTGGCTTACCTGCATATCTGTTCACTAGTCCTCAAGCATGCTGGCTTACCTGCAAATCTGTTCACTAGTCCTCAAGCATGCTGGTTTACCTGCATATCTGTTCACTAGTCCTCAAACATGCTGGCTTACCTGCATATCTGTTTGCTAGTTCTCAGGCATGCTGGCTTACCTGCATATCTGTCCACTAGTCCTCAAGCATGCTGGCTTACGTGCATATCTGTTCACTAGTCCTCAAGCATGCTGGCTTACCTGCATATCTGTTCACTAGTCCTCAAGCATGCTGTTTTGAGATGCTGCCATTCTTCTTCAGTTTCACCTATTTCTTCTTTTTTCTTTGTCCTGAGATGCTACAGTCCTGAGTATTTCCATAAACTCTTGTGCTTTTGCTCTCAAGTTCACTGTCTATGGCCTAGTGTCTGTTGAACTTAGGCCTTTTTCTGGGCATCTCTCACAACTGAGTGTGCTGGCCAACTGTTTCCATTGGGATGATTTTGCTATTGCTGATTCTACCCCAATGCTGATTCCTTACTAAAAGGTCTACCTAAACTGCATGTTGACCATTCTTGTATGTGATCTTGTGACTGTGCGCCCTGCTGTACCATGTGTTGGCCACCATCAAGCCATTTGCCAGGCAGAAGTCTAGAATCCTCTCTCCTTATTTATTACTGTTGCCCTACCCATGTGGACCCAGGAGTCAAAAAAATCTTAATCTATTTGCTTGATATTTGCATTCAGGTCCCCCATTATAAACACTGACTCGTGTTGTCCTTTATCAAGTAGACTGCTGCCAGAATATTTTCCTTCTCACCATCACCGCCTTGCTGTGGCCATAGGTTCAGTTTATCAATAATGACTTAAAGCCATATGAGTATGTCACTAATTTGGATACATCCCTTACTGCCATCTGAAGCCTCTCTCTCAACACAGTTCTCACACAATTTCTAGCCTGTCCCTCTCCTGAAACATAGACTCTGGATACCAATCCATGCGGCTTTGCTGCAGCGCCCTTCCATCTTGTCTCTTGGATGCACAGGATGTCCAGTCTCCTCCTTACCATCATATTAGGATGTCCAGCCTCCTCCTTACCATCATGTTAGGATGTCCAGTCTCCTCCTTACCATCATGTTAGAATGTCCAGCCTCCCCCTTACCATCATGTTAGGATGTTCAGCCTCCTCCTTACCATCATGTTAGGATGTCCAGCCTCCTCCTTACCATCATGTTAGGATGTCCAGTCTCCTCCTTACCATCATATTAGGATGTCCAGCCTCCTCCTTACCATCATGTTAGGATGTCCAGCCTCCTCCTTACCATCATGTTAGGATGTCCAACCTCCTACTTATCTTAGGTTCATAGGTTCATAGGTTTATACTAGGCTATCTGCCCTAAGGCATTTATAAGCCTAGCCCAAAGTTTTGTGGCTTACGCCACCCCTTATATGAAAAAATACTGTACCCATTAGTTTGTTGTGTCTCTGTCCAACAGTGACACAGAGATGATTCCCGAGGTAAACCTACGATCTCCCATCCACAGGTCAAGATTTCTCTTGAACAGAGCCAGCGAGGTGCTCTGCCTCACATGGACCGGGATTTTATTCCACAGCATAGGGAGTCTCTGAGTGATAAATCTATCCCTCCAGCATGTCCTATTTATATCCGTGCTAAGGTTTAAGTCGCTTGCTCTAGTGGTTTTGGTGGATTTGGATTTTATGAGGTGGAGCATGTCCATTAATTCGGGTTGGACATGGCCTTGTATGTCAGGCACATGTCACCTCTGAGCAGGCGGTATGCGACTGAATAGAGCTGGAGTTTCTTCAATCTGGCAGCATATGACAGATTTTGGAGTCCTTTATCCTTTTGGTGAGGAACTTTTGGGGTCTCTCCAATTGCTGCAGATGTCGGGTGAGATACATCCCGAATGGGGCATTGTACTCGATCATTGGTCTGGTAAGTGAAGAGTACAGGGGAACAATGACCTCACTAGATCTGGATGTGAATCCCTTCATGATCAGGTGGGCAATGTAGAAGGTCTTTCTAACCACTTTAGCAATGTGAGTGTCAAAAGAAAGGCCACTGTCAACCTGGGTCCCCAGGTCCTGATAACCTCTTCTGTGCTTAGTGGATTGCCACCTGTATGGTAGCTTGGGGTTACCTTGTTTTTCCCGAAGGGTATGACTATACATTTTTTGGCGTTTAACTTCAGGCCATGGCTCTGGCACCAGATATCTGTTTCCGTGAGTCCCTTCTGAAGGATATCCGTGGCCGATGCACTTTCCACTATGGCGCCCAGTTTGCAGTCGTCTGCAAACTTTGTCAGCCAAAGTCCTCCCATGTTGGCCTGTACTTCTGAGAAGTAGATGCCCAACAATAGGGAGCCAAGGACCGAGCCCTGTGGGACACCACTTGTGACCGGCTTGGAGTCTGACATAGCGCCAGCAACTCTAACCCTGTGGGTTCTGTCCTTAAGCCAGTTTGCAGCCTATCTTGTGACATATGGGTTTACATTTAAGCTGGTAAGTTTCTCTATAATACCCAAGTGGGGTATTGTGTCGAAAGCCTTTGCAAGGTCAAGGTAGGCTGTATGGACTGCCTTTCCCTCATCAATGGCCTTGGTGACTGTTTCGAAGAAGTCGACCAAGTTCAAAAGGCATGATCTGCCCTTGATGAAGCCAAACTGGGTCGGGTCCAATGTCTGCAAGTCCCCTATATCTTTGTTTATGAGCTCCATTATGATCCTCTCCATAGCTTTGCAGACTAGACTTGTTAAGCTTATGGGGCGGTAATTACCAGGGTCCGTAGAGGCACCGCCTTTGTGGAGTGGGACCACAGTTGCCATACACCACTTCTTGGGCACATATCCTGTGGTAAGGCTGAGATTAAACAGCTGCCTTATGTGTGGGTTTAATTCCTCATTTAGCTCATGTAGCACACAGCCGGGGACACCATCCAGTCCCATTGATGCTGTGTTTTTAGCTTTAGAGAGAGCAGCTTTCACCTGCGCATTTGAGATGTCTGGGAGGCTACACTCCGCTGGGATAGTTATCTCTCCTTTAGGGGGGGGAGAGGGGGGTGAAGTTTACACTGAACCTGTCTGCCAGTATGTTGGCAATGTCTGTGGGTTCAGTGATTTTTGTATCATTTTGGACTAATTCTGAGCATATCTGGGAGTTTCCACCTAGGTTCCTAACATAGCTGAAAAAGGCCTTATGATTGTCCTTTGAATCCATGGCAATTTTTCTCTCAAAATTCATATTAGGATGTCCAGCCTCCTCCTTACCATTATGTTAGGATGTCCAGCCTCCTCCTTACCATCATGTTAGGATGTCCAGCCTCTTCCTTACCATCATGTTAGGATGTCCAGCCTCCTCCTTACCATCATGTTAGGATGTCCAGCCTCCTCCTTACCATCATGTTAGGATGTCCAGCCTCCTCCTTACCATCATGTTAGGATGTCCAGCCTCCTCCTTACCATCATGTTAGGATGTCCAGCCTCCTCCTTACCATCATGTTAGGATGTCCAGTCTCCTCCTTACCATCGGGTCATCCACTTCCAAGTTCCATCCTCTCAGTGAGACTATATTCAGCATAACAATCTTAGTTCATTTTTTTTGTCAGGTTTATTGGTTTTATATGCATCTTTACTCTCAACAGAGTTATCCCAGGTAACTCAGGGTTGGCAAATGGACAAACCCGGCTAGTTGATTAATCACTCAGGGCTGCTGGGCTTTAAGGGGGGTAAACACTCATCAATCAGGGCCGTATCTCTAAATTATCCAGAATTTTACAGAATGTACAGATTTTTGCCTCATATTTTTTTTTGAATTTTCCTCATAATATTTGTAGTTTTTTCTTGGAATTCATTGAGGATTGCAGTCACTAAATAATGGCAGAAATTTAAGTTTCAGTCTTCATATCTTTCAGAAAATACATGCTAATGTAGAACCTGTTATTCTAGCAACTTTCTAACTATATTGAGCAATATTTAAAACCAGTCTGTGATTTTGGGCCTTGACCCCTATTATTCTTGTCTTTGTCCGGAATTCTTGCAGTGAGAGGTTGAGAGGATCCTAGGATCATAGGAGGTTACTAGACTAATGGCCCTGAGGCTCTTACAAGCCTGGTCAAGTTTTGTTCCTCTTTTAATGGTGCTGTTAGTAGACCTGACTCAACACCTGCTGCCCCTGTCCGGAAGGGATGCAGGTAAAACCCCAGGGGTGAATACAGGATCATAGGAGGTTTCTAGGATAATGACCCCAAGGCCCTTACAATCCTAGCCAAGGACTGGATTTTAATGGACTTTTGGCAGGACCAATATGTTAGTAATAGGCTAACTGCCCTTGTGGGCCATTTTAAGCCTGGCCAATTAACTTATGTCAGAATTAAACACTCCACGTTGTGCCTGTAAGGTAAACACCTGAAACATTATGCCAGCATCCTACACATCAAGGCACATAGATCCCTCCTACCATTAATATGTGTATGCAGCATAGCTTGGATCTTCAAACCATTTCTCACCAGCAAATGCCCATACCCAGTTTTGCCAGCATTGGTCAATGTGACTAGATCACCTCGGGACAATTTTAACACCACTGAGTAACTAGCCCTCACATGACATGCAGTCTGGGATCTGTGTTCTCCCATTTAAAGGACAATGTGCACACAGTTGCTGTCTAAAGTGGCTGGTCTAATGTTCCCCTGATTTGCACTTCCTACAGTCTGTGCTGTTGCCCACAACTCCATTCAATTTCTGGGTGAACTCTGTTGGCTTACCTCTTAAGTTCATCCTTGTGGTGAAAACAGCCTGCATGTTTTTGGGAGGTGGGAGAATATGCAAACTCTAAAAAGGCAGTGCTCAGAGGTCAGAATCAAACCCTGTATGTTAAACTTAGGAGACAGTGACACTAGTCTTTAACGTATGTCAATACATCTATGGGTATATGCACGTAAGCCCCAGGATGTTGGTGGCATGTTGACACATCTAGAGATATACAACTTAAGGGGCTTAAGATGCTAGTGATATGTTAATGCATTAGATAATATGTGTCCCTAGGAGTCCATGATGTGGGTAGAGTGTTGACATGCCCAGGAGTATATGTGAGTTGGGGCTGAGCTTGCTGTTGGTGTGTTTATCCATATAGGTGTATACTCCCTTGGAGTCTTGGATATTTAAGTGATAACCCAAGAGTGGATGTGAATATATCTGGATTTACCCATGGTTTGCATGGTTTGATCAAAAGGGTGAAGCCAAAGAAAATTAATTTGCTTACCTTTCTTAAATAATGTCTTTGAAGGGCATGGAAGTGTTCCTCTGTGTTCTTCCATGTTTTTCTGATGTACTGCACAAGCATATGGGACTTACGAGAAGCAACAGAGAAAAGAGAATCGCCGTTGCTGTTTTTTTTGTTAATGCAAGAAATCTGGACAAAGCAAGCCTAATTTGAAGGGTGAGAGATAAAGATCCAAGAAGAGGGCAGATTGCATTACTCTTAGAAAGTTACTAGACTGACAGATTTGTTTTTTGTTAGCGTGCATTTTCTGAAGGATATGAAGCCTGAACCACAATTACCTGCCATTATTTAATGACTTCCATACCCAGTGGCTTGCCAGAAAACATTTTTAGCAGGAAAATACCAAAACTATGAGGCAAAAATCTAGACATCCTTTGAGGATCTGGACAGTTGTGAGTCTTCCAGGATTTAAGGAGGGGCAGAGCAAAAATAAAAGGAAAATGAGGTACATTTCTGTTTCTCTACTTTTCAGAAGGTACCTGATTTTTTTACATTTTGCTCTGTCCTCTAAGCATATGCCAATAGAAAAGTCTGGTTACTCAATGGTACTTTAGCGGCCGGACGTTTTTCTATTGATATATGCTTGATTTACAATGAGCACCCTGGTTGGGCTGTCCAATCAGCATGCACATTTTCGAATGTTAATGACCTGTCATTGTATAATGGTGGTTTGTTGTCACATCTAAAAATATACAGTCCACAAGGCTAAAGATGTTAGTGTTGTGCTGATCTATTTAAAGGTATGTGCCTCTAAGGGCCCAAGATATTGGCACCATGTAAGTGCACTATGCTGATAATGTGCCTCTAAGGGCCCAAGATATTGGCACCATGTAAGTGCACTATGCTGATAATGTGCCTCTAATGGCCCAAAATATTGGCACCATGTAAGTGCACCATGCTGATAATGTGCCTCTAAGGGCCCAAGATATTGGCACCATGTAAGTGCACTATGCTGATAATGTGCCTCTAAGGGCCTAAGATATTGGCACCATGTAAGTGCACTATGCTGATAATGTGCCTCTAAGGGCCCAAGATATTGGCACCATGCAAGTGCACTATGCTGATAATGTGCCTCTAAGGGCCCAAGATATTGGCACCATGTAAGTACACTATGCTGATATGCCCCATCAGTACTGCCAGGTACATACATCATGTTCATAGCATCAGGTCCTGCAACCTTGGACCTCAAAGAACACTCACTGCTGCTCCTGTATTAATTAGGTTAATAGGTTCATAGGTTCATAGGTAGGTACTAGGCTATCAGCCCAAGCGTCTAAGTAAGCCTAGCCAACAAGGTTCTCTGGCTTACACCACCCATGAAAGTTAATTTCCTATGCCCCTGTTGAGCAGAGTCACAGAAGTGATCCACAGGGTGTATTTCCTGTTTCCCATCTACTCATCAAGATTTTTCTTGAAGAGTGCTAATGAGGAACTTTGCTTGACATAGATGGGTAGCTTGTTCCAGAGTATGGGAAGTCTCTGGGACAGGAATCTATCCCTCCAGCATGTCCTGTTTACTGTAGTGACAAGGTTTAGGTCCCTAGAGTGTGTAGTTCGGAGGAACTGGGATTTCTTTAGGTGTAGCATGTCCGACAGCTCTGGGTTTAACATAGCTTTATATGTTAGGCAGAGATCTCCTCAGATAGGCGATATGCTACAGAGTAAAGCTGGAGTTTTTCGAGATGGTCAGTGTAGGACATCTGTTTGAGGCCAATAATCCTCTTTGTGAGGTACAGAGTTTTTACCAAAGGGTATGACAATGCACTTTTTGGCATTGAGTTTGAGGCCATTCCTCTGACACCAGGCATCTGTCTCAATGAGGCCCTTCTGTAGGATGTCCACATAATTTGGGGACTCAACTATGGCTCCTAGTTTGCAGTCATCTGTAAACTTTCTTAGCCAGAGGCCTTCTGTGTTAGCCTGTACTTCATAGAAGTAGATACCAAACAGGAGAGGTCCCAAGACTGAACCCTGTGGTACTCCACTTGTCACTGGTTTGAAGTCAGATTTGGAGTCTGCAACTTTTACAGTGTTAGTTCTGTCAGTGAGCCAGTTGGCAACCCATCTTGTGATGTAGGGATTTATACCTAGTTTTGTGAGTTTAGCTATAATTCCAGAATGGGGGATGGTGTTGAAAGCCTTAGTGAGGTCAAGATAGGCTGTGTGAACCATCTTACCTTCATCTATGGCTTTGGTGACTGCCTCATAGAAGTCAATCAGGTTCAGAAGACATGGTCTGCCTTTCACAAACCCGAACTGGGTAGGGTCCAGAGTTTGGAGGTTACCAATGTCTTTGCTTATGAGTTCCATGAGGATACGTTCCATGGCCTTGCAGACCAGGCTCATCAGACTAATAGGGCGATAGTTCCCAGGTACAGTGCTGGCTCCCCCTTTGTGGAGTGGGATAACTGTTGCTGTGCACCATTCAGTGGGCACAAAGCCTGACATGAGACTATGATTGAACATGGTGATTAGGTGGGGAGCCAGTTCATTCTGAAGTTCGTGTAAAATGCAGCCTGGGATATTGTCCGGTCCCATGGATGTTGTGCTTTTGGTTTTAGAGAGTGCAGCTTTTACCTGCATAGATGTGATTACTGGGACTCTAGGGAGTGAAAGGGGGGTAAAGCTAGCACTGAACCTATCTGCCAGGATGTTGGCAATATCAGTTGGTTCTGTAATGTCCATGCCGTTGTGCTGTAACTCATAGCAGATCTGGGTGTTGCCATTGAGATTCTTGACATAGCTATAGAATGCTTTGTGGTTGCCCTTAGAATCAGTGGTGATTTTGTTTTCGTAGCTAGCTTTGCAGGATCTTATAAGGAATCTCAGCTTCTTACTGAGGTTGACCAGGGAGCTCCTCCACTCATGGGATTTTACTCTCTTTTGCAACAGTTTCTTCCTTCTGTTGTAGAGTCTGTTTATGGCAAGGGACCACCAGATCAGCTTCCTTTTTTTGGAGGATAGCATCTTGGTTCTGTTTGGGATAGCATGATCCATGCACTCATGTAAGTGCTTATAGAGTGCATTTGTGTAGGATTCAGCAGTCGTAACTGTGTTGTCCATCTGCATGGGTGTCATGAAGTTCACCACTTCTGTCTTAAGAAGCATGAAGTTGGCTTTGGAGAAATTTTTTACTGTGGCTTCCTTAATGGTGGGTGGGGGCAGGATGTGGATATCTAGGGTGATTTGCCTATGGTCAGATCTGACCAATGAGGAGTTGACTTCAGGTGTGGAACACCGGTCACTCATGTTAGTAATGACTAGGTCTAGGATATTGTTGCCCCTGGTGTGGGTATGGATAAGTTGATTCAGGGCATTGTAATTTATACATTCCATAAAGTGTTGAGCGAAGGAGTTGGTACATGAGTAGTTTTCTCAGTTAATGGTGGGGTAGTTGAAATCGCCCATTATTAGGGTGTTTGGTTGAACCCTAATATTTTCCAGTATATCAAGAAAACAGGAGTGGGAATCCTGGGGCAAGGTGGAGATCTGTAGCAAGCTACAATTTGGATTGTAGTTTTGCCCAGAGTTAGTTGCACTTGGATAACCTTGGATGCATTATGCTGCGCAACTAGCCTGGAGGTGGGGATATCCTTAATGAATATGGACACACCTCCGCCTTTGGTGTTTTGGTCCAGGTTAGATGGCCGAAAAGTGTGGTATGAGTTTTAGCCTGGTAATACAGGGGTGCTCTCTAGAGCCTTGAACCAGGTCTCAGTCACTGCACAGATATTGATGTTCTCAATTTTAAGGAGTGCCTCGAGTGAGTGCATTTTGAGATTTAGACTTCGAGCATTGAGTTTTTGTCTTTTTGTCTCTTACTTTTTTTTTAACTTTCTCTGTTTAACCAGCTTATGATAATCAGCAATTACTGTTATCTGTATCCTTCTCCCCCTTATTTCCACATAAGACACAAGTAAGAGGTGATTAGGAAAAACACTTCAAACTGTGACAGGGCAGCATGTTGCTGGACGATGGCTGCATTGTTTCCAAGTTTACAAAAGAAGGGCATGTTGACACATAAACATGTGGCACATGGCAGATTATGCCACTTTTTTGTCGAATAAGAAGTAAGTTATCCAACATACCTCTGGTTTTCACCAGGGACGTCCTGCTACCCCTATCCTCGCCACTGGAAAACTCCACTGCTATCCATCAGGCAATCCCTTCCATGCCTCTCTGGCCACCATTCAGTCACATGGGTTATTCCACCCCTCTCTGGCCACCATTCAGTCACATGGGTTGATACTTAATCTGAATGACATGTGACATGTAGAGTTGCCCTCCCTTTGTCTTATCAGGCTGGCTAAATTTGGCTTTACACTGGCAGTTTTGTGTATGTGTATGCAGTGCTAATGGTGTCAGGAAACTACATTTCTGTTCTGCACACTGAAGACCATAATACTAATGTGGTGACCATGTCTGAATGCACCTATGTGACTCTCTGGACCTTGGACTGACAGTAAATTAACACACTTGCGTTATCATGGTTGACCATTATTTGAACATATTTCTGTGACTATGGATGTCATAGTCTCACTATCTATTGGGAAAAAGCTTTATGACAATGGGCACCTTGGGCATATTGCCTGTGAATACATCTACATGACAACATACACTTGCCTGACTGTGTACCTTGGGTTGACCATAAGGAAACATGGGTCTATATTACAACATTGGAAGCTTAAAACAGCGAACAATGTTTAATCGACCCTATTTCAGTGAAAGCTGAAAACATCAACACCTCAGAACAGCTATTTCTTTCCTAGGGAAAAAAATCGCTGTTCCAACCAAAAAAAAAAAACAGTAAACAGTTCCAAACACATACACACTTACCTTAAACCTAATTCTAACCCCCCCCCCAAAAAAGTAAACAGCTGAAAACACATATGCACTTAACTCAACCGTACATCTAACAAAAATAAAGTACACAGTTTAAAACATATACACACTTACCTTAACCCCCTGCTTCTACCCCCCCAAAAAAAAGTAAACAGTTTAAAACATGTATGCACTTACCCTAACCTGCACCCTAACCCTAAGGTCAGTAAATGTTGCACATTTACATTCGGGAGTTATACCAGATAAGGAAATCTCTGAGACCACACTACAGTGCAGAACACAGCAAAGTAACAAAGCGGCCAAGTGACTTCTTTCCCAGGGAAAGAATTTGCTGAACAACCGCTTCGCTGTTTTGCCTGTTTGCTGTTTTGGATGCGATGAAAATGCATTCGACAAAATGCATTTTTGCCATTATAATAGGAACCCAGGAAACATACCTGTATGACTATGTGTGCCTCGACCTAATTAAATGTGAACACACCTCTTTGACTATGTACACTTTGAGGCTATTGCATGTGAATAGACCTGAATGATTGCATGCAGTAGGGCTGATTACATGTGAATCCACTCATCTGACTGTGCACTTTGATTTGACTGCATGTGAACACACCTATCCACATGTTCACCTTGGATTGGCTGTATGTGAACACACCTCTCTGACCATGCACCTTGAGCTGTCTGCATGTGAACAAACATCTGACTTTTTACCTTGCGCTGACTGTATTTAAACTCATCTGTCTGACTTTGTACTTTGAGCTGATTATATGGGAACACACCTATCAGACTGTGTATCTTGTACTTACTGTATGTGAGCACCCCTGTCTGACTCTGTTCTTTGGGCTGACTGTTTGTGAACATATCTCTGTCACTGTACATCCTGAACTGATGATATGTAGAAAAATATATGACTGTGTACATTGGACTTACTGTAGGTGAACACACCTGTGTGATTGTGCACCTTAAGTCACCTGTATTTGAATGCACCTGTGTGATTGTGCATGTTGGGCTAGGTTTAAAAAAAGTTCTAGGTTAATGGTCCTAGAACTTTTTCAAACCTAGCCTTTCATGCTTACAGTTTCCTAATTATTAGTGCACATGGACTGGATTGGCTTTGGTCTATGTCTGTGACTTAGGGTATCTACGAGTATCCCCTGTATTTATGAGACATGTGACAAGCCAGAACTGAATTTGTGATTTCCCCTCTAGGCTTTACTGGAAAAGCTCACCCAGACTCTGCCACAGCTTGCTGTGGGGAAAGGTTAGTTTGTTGTTGCTTTCCTAAATTTTTTATTGTTTCATTGCCTTCTTCTAGTTTGTATATTGTGATTTATTTTCTTCATGCTATGTTTACTTGTATTCTGCTTTTAATTGAATATTTAAACTAGGAAAGAGACCACAGCTGTGTCTCTTGTGAGTCAGATGAAAATTAAGATTTTCCCCCACCCTCCCTTCATGCTGCTGCTGTATTTTTAAAATCATCCCTGGTTTGGCACCTATGTCTCTAATGGACACAGGCAACCTGTAAATGATTCATCTCCCAGGTCCGTGCTTGTAAATGTTTTACCTCCCAAGCCCCTGCTTACACTTATCAAGGGTACCAGTACTTGTCAGAGATTGTGATGCATGGCTAGGCTAAAAAGCCTCTTGTGGCCATTAGCCTAGTAAACACCTATGAACCTATGACCATACTTTTGTGACTGAGCAGCTTGACCTTAAGGAAACATACATGTGTGGCTATGTGTGCCTTGGCCTGATTAGATATAACCACACCTTTGTGACTATGTGATATAGAGTTAATTGTATATTAATACATCTGGATTCACCTGACTATATATAAATACAAATATAGAAAACAAGAAAACTTATAAGAAAACAACAAAGATCTGGATTAAGATTTTTACTGCATTCTGAACTTCCTAACTCCTTGATCACAAGTCATGTAAGGAGTACATAAACATACCACAATGAAAACAATAAATAACAAGAACAAACGCAAGCAAACTGTCTTACTAATTAATTAGTTAAAAAAACATCAGTCCAATACAACATTCTACTGCAGTTCCTGTTTAAGCCCATTTGGCCTTAAAGTGAGTTTCAGTCTGACAAAATTAGAAAGGCACGTGTTGAAGATGTTGAGTAAAAATCTGAATATTATTGTTAAACCTTCTGATCTAGTCACCAGTCTTATAATATGTGTCTGCTGCATCTTCATGGTGAAAAAGTCTATAACGTAGTGTTTTTGCACATGTTCAAGAAGATAGTTTTTATGTTAAAGAAGCAAAGAGAAGACATTATTAGTTAGCATACTTATATTCTGATAAAATTGTGTTTGGTACTCCAACTGTCATGCATAACTTATTTTTATTGCCTCCCAAAATTATATAAATATTATTGTAATCCACTAGGAAGGCCTGTTGTGCCTGCCTTTCTGGCTTTCAAACAAGTGTTAGGAAGGTAATTAATGCCTATTTAAGTAAGTTTCGTTCCTTAAATACTTGTCTCCTTTAAGGCAATAATAATAATAATAATAATAGTATATATTTTGCAATAGTGGATGTAACTAGTTTGTGTACCTCCACTGAGCACAAGGATGCATTAGAGCTTCAAATTATATTTTAAAATCAATTGAGTTGTGTTTATATAATATTGTTTTATGTTTGATGGTAAATTGTACCATGTGGTGAAGCATACGGTTGTGGGGGCTTGTTTTGCACCCCTGTATGTGAATTTATTTATGGGATATTTTAAAAAGAAAGTGATGCATCATTTAGATTTTAAAAAATCAAGCATGATATTATTTTAGATTTAATGATGGCTTACTTTTTATGCAGTGGGGATATCTGGTGTTTTTTTTTGTTTATTTATTTTTTATTTTTAGTGGTTTCCATAATAAAGAATCTGGTCTGAAATTTACTTATGAGTGTTCAGAGCTCAGATTAATTATTGAGATATTTTCCTTGATATGAATGCATAGATGGCGTAGAGACCAACTTTTACAGAAAACGTGTGTCACCTTCTGATTTATTTTTTTTTTACATAGAGATAGTTATCATCCTAGACATCCTTTAAGCTCTTTACCTTTGGGTAAATGAATATGTGCCCTTAGGGCCTGTAGCCAGTGGTCTGATTTTTGAAAGGAAGCCACTTCAACTATAAAGTGCTTCTTTAGTCATGGCTGCAAAACAGAAATGCATAGTAGAATAGAAGAGCTGTGACCTTACTAGGCAAGAGCTTTTATCTGAAAAAGAGCAATGTATTTATTATATAGGAAATAATGACAATGTATTTATTATACATAGAATAATGACAATGTATTTATTATATAGGGAATAATAATAATGTATTTATTATACAGGGAATAATTGCAATGTATTTATTATACAGATAATAATGACAATGTATTTATTATATAGGGAATAATAATAATGCATTTATTATATAGGGAATAATTGCAATGTATTTATTATACAGGAAATAATGACAATGTTTTTATTATACAGAGAATAACGACAATGTATTTGTTATATAGGGAATAATGACAGTTCATAGGTTCATAGATTAGTACTAGGCTAACTGCCCTTGTGAGCCATTTTAAGCCTAGCCAAGTATCCCTTGTGAGACTCCAACCCTGTACCTTGTGTTTGTAAGGCAAATACCTTAACCATTAGGCCACCCTCCCAACACTCAGTGTATTTATTATATAGGAAATAATGTATTTATTACATAGGGAATAATGACAGCATATTTATTATACAGGGAATAATAACTGTCAAAGGAAAAAACTTCAAAGACCAATACACGTAAGGTTCAGTTAAGGCATTAATAACTTGCTGCAAGGAGAAAAAAACATGCAAATACAGGATTTTGCCTAACTACTAACAGGAAGCATGTTATTCTTATACTGTTCTACAAGACATTACCTTCTATGGCTGACGTAATCAAACACAATTTTCAGTATTGTTTTACAGCAGATGTTACTCAGATTTTCTGCTGACGTGACTGGATTTATGAAAAACATTTTGAGAAAAACAACCTGGCCTTGGTGGGCCCTAGCCCGTTACAAGCTTCTATTGTATAGTTCTAATACATGTGTTACATTTCAAGGTACTTCTCTAACTCAGGCACAAGCATATGCTGATTGCAGTTCATATTTTCAAGCAGTCTTTGTTCTGATTATCTATAGCTTCTGCAGCTGTGTATTTTCTCACAGCACAAGCGGAACTCCTTGTCTAAGTCTCATGACATTAATACAAGTGGTATTGTTCTATTCATTATTTTCCTAACACAAGCAGATAAGCTTCCAAAGCATAAGCAATAGCTACGCATATTTCATGACAATTCAAGGTTAGAAAGCTTTCTGCAATTCGTACAGATTTATGCAGTGTGAAATAGAATAAATGTGTTAACCCTTTTCAAGCTTTAAATGCACTAAGCATATAACTAATACATACACTGATACATATTTTTCTGACATTTCCCCCCTTTTAATACTTTTATTCTACTTTCAAAATAAGCATAAACAGTTTTTTCTTCTCCTAACCTCTTCCTACTCAGGATTTGCAGTTAAGAGAGTCATTCAGTTTAAGCTTATGAAAGCATTTCAGTTTTTCAATAGTTCTTCAAACTCAGCACTTTGATATAAGTTTTCAGAAACTGACATGTCTATAAAGTCTTTAATCAGCCTTTTCATGCAGGGGATGACACAGCAAACACATACTCCCAGTAGGAGCATTCCTACACAAATGGCAATCAGGATGTTCATTAGCATGGTACCCCACCCCCCAAACCATTTCTGGAAAAAGTCCGTCAGTGGGTTTGGGCCTGGTTTGGTCATGGCCAACACTTGCTGAATTACCTCAAGATGATTGTCTATCTTGTGTTTATGGTCAGGAATATACGAACAGCACTCTTCCTGGATTAAAGCACAAGTACCACCTCTTGCCTCTAGTTTATTTATTTATTTATTTTATTTTATATTTGTTAACCGGGCTAGTCTAGCTGGATACATATCCTTTTTCAGTAGAGGCCCGAGGAGAAAAGCTCCAACATAAATGGTAAATCACAAATTGAAAAACAAATGATAAAAATACAGGTTTTAAGAAATTTTAAAAAAGTATAATCAAGTTGACGTGTTACATTAGCAAGATTAGTAAAAAAGTACAACTTTATATAGAAGAATTATGGGACAAGGATAGATCAGTTGGTATACATAGCAGAGATATGTTAAATACCAATAGTATATATACGAATTCAAGAGACACCCGCAATATTTTGGGTAAGGCGGGTTTCAAGATCAGTAGTTGGGAGCAAGAAAGAAGGGGAAAGTGGTTTGGATAGATTGGATAAGAAAGGGTGAAGTCGAGAGCCATGCGGTTTTGAAGCACTACAGTTCTCATGGCATTCAGTTCATCAGTCACCAATTCAGGAGTGGACAAAGTTGCATTGCTCATTACTTCAAGAAGTTTTGACAGTTTTCTCAGCTCCCAGATCAATTTCACTGCTCCATATGCTGGTAATATGCCTGCCCACGATATAACACTATCGCTCAAGTCCATGTGTGTCAGTCCATTGCCTATAGAATGATGGTTTTTCCAACGCGCATTGATTTGCCCCACTGGATTTATAGGTTTCTTGATGACTTCTCAGACATTCCGAATTTTTCCTCGAGGCAAAACTGCAGTGTGTCGTATGGCCGGAACCAGGTAACCCAAAAAACAACTGCCAGATCAATTCTCAGGTAACCATTTGCATGCCTTTCTGCCACACACAAAATAACAGTCCTCTACCTTAGTAGTAACTTTGCTATGAATATACACTTGCCCTGCATGAAACATTTTTTTATCAATTATAGACAGGTCTTTATAAAGAACAGAATTATGTTTTACTTCATTGATTGTTTTGTGCATTAATCCAAGAAATGAATCATAGTTTGTATTACAATAAGAACCTGCATTGTTAGCTTTAGTGTAACATTTATAAGGAACAGTCACATTGCAATTGCTCCAACCCACCTGAACAGTATCATTTTTATAAAACACATAGTTCCCTTCTGTGGAACAGACAAGTGCAGTGCTATTTTATCTTGTGATGTAATGGTTGAGGTATCATGAATCAAGTTTTCCCAGGTCTCATTGACCCCTAGGGGGACTGTAGTCATTAATAACCTCCCGTATGCTGTTGGCAAAGCTGTGCAAATCCAGCAATTCTAAACATTGAAAGTCTCAGCATACACATATTTAATTACCTGGTGAGTGTTGAAGTTTGGATGCCAGTCTATGAGTAACGCTTCACGTTTATTCAGTTCAGTTTGTGTGGCTGGGAAAAGGAAAGGCCACAGCAAAAAGATTATTGTCACTAGTACAGTTAACAGGATGATTATGCAATACTTCTGAGGAAATGGTTGTTCATGCCCGTGTCAAGGCAATCAATTCTGCTGCCTGTGCAGATAAATTGTGTGGTAAAGGTTTTGCTTCTATAATCTCAGTATCAGAGACTACTGCATATCCTACTAGGTTCTGTCCTGCAGGGCCCTTTTTGCACGAGCCATCCATGTAGTATGTCACCTTGGCATCATCCAAGGGGACATCCGTAAGATCTTTTCTAGGCAGTGTCTTTTGCTCAATCGCCTGCAGGCAGCTATGCGGTGTGCCATCTGCAGGGATTGGGAGCAAGGTAGAAGCGTTCAAAGTCGTGCATTGTTCAATTGTCATATGAGGTTGGCTCAACAATATAGTCATACAGGAAAGATGCCTAGCAGGGGAAAGATATGCTACCTTCTCTTGCAGTAAAATAATTGTGACTGCATGAGGCACTCTCAATGTGAGAGGGTGGAACAAAACTACTGAGGCCGAAGCCTGTACTGCCATTGAAGCTGCAACTACTGCTTGTACACCGTGGGGTAAAGACCGTGCCACTAGGTCTAGTTGTGATGAATAATAAGCAATAAGGCATTGCTTGTCCCCATGCTGCTGTGATAACACTGATGTCATATAACCTTGCTTATAATCTACAGTTTGGAAAAAACGTTTATGATAGTTTGGTAAGCCCAAAACTAATGAGGACGCTATTAACTGTTTCAGTTTGCAGAAAGCAGATTCTGCTTCTAGTGTCCATTGTAACAAATCCTGTGCTGCCATAAGCTTTTTATATATCAGGTTAGTCAGTGGTGCAGATTCCAAGGCATAGTTTGGAATCCAGCTCCGGCAAAAATTAGTCGTACCCAGGAAGGACATCATTTCCTTCTTGGTATTGGGTTTTGGTGCTTGTAAAATCGCTACTTTTCTGTCCTCATCTAATGTACTACCCTCTTTGGATATTACATATCCTAAGTATTTAACTTGTTTTCTCCAAAGCTGTAGTTTATTTTTGTTTACTTTATGTCCTTCAGTGGCTAAAAATTGTAATAGCGCTATGGTATCTTCTTTACAATCTTGTTGGGTGGGGGCCGCCAGCAGGATATCATCAACATAAAGTAAAATCTGACTACCTCTTGGTGGGGTAAATCTCACCAAGTTGCTTGCCATTTCTTGTGAGAATATTGTCGGACTTTCACAATATCCCTGTGGTAGTCATGTATATATATGTATACCTTTTCCCCTGAAATGTGAATGCAAACCAATATTGACTGTCAGGGTGTATCGGTATTGAAAAGAACGCATTGCTGATATCTACTACAGAAAAATATTTCTGTTGAGGTTTTAAATCATTTAACAGAGTGTGTGGGTCTGGCACCGTAGGTGCCCTTGGTATTACTGTGTCATTTACAGCTTGTAAATCTTGGACCATACACCACTCTCCATTCGCTTTCTTAACAGGAAATAAGGGTGTGTTACATGGTGAATCAGGAGATTCCACCAGCACCCCTTCCTTAAGTAAAGCTGCTATAATAGGTTTGATTCCTACCTCTGCATCTTTTCTTAAGGGATACTGTCTTTTCTGTGGTCTAAATGCTGACTTTGGCGTGATAGTAACTGGTCCCGCTGTACGAATAAGTCCTACATCTGACTTTCCTGTTGACCAGAGAGTTTCTGGTATATTCTGTAAGGCATTCTCTTCCTCCTTTAATAGGAGTGCTAATCAGCTGTCCTTGCTAGACTGCAAGTGCACGGCTGGGTGGGTCTGAGTTATCCAATTCAGCTTCTGCCTCTGTATTCCTTGTTCTGACAGTTCTAACTCTGTCTGCTTTTCCCATCTCGTGACTTTCTTTCCTAGGTCGACCCATTTTACATTCTTGTCCTTAGTTAAGCTAACATGTGGTAATCGATTAGATTTATAGAGTGCAAAGAACTCCTGGGGCAATGAACAGCTGGTTAGACTGTTCCCTTCCATGTCCCAGTACAGATTACATAATATCAATCTGTTTGCACGATTTCTAAACAAATCTTGCTCGTATTCCTTATCAGGTCCTGGTGTGTTACAATAATACAGAGTACAGTGCAACAAATGTTGTTTATCAATGTCAAGGGATGGGGAACTTGCTGATGGCTACGTTCATCAACTCTTCAGTCACTGCCCCTGTACCAGTCGTAACCAAGTCCTGGCTGTACCAATAAAACATTTCACCCTCCGATTGCACTGTAAAGGTATCAATTTGTCGCTGTGCTTCCATACCCTGCATTGTCGGAACTATTGCTATACCAAATAGCTGCATAAGGTCTCTGCCCAAGAGATTCACTGGGCACTTTGTAGAAACAACAATTTTGCTTTTCTGGGTCAGTCCTGAAACAGGATCATTTATCACAATATTATGGGAGAGGGGCTCCCGATACAGCTGTCCATTAGCTGCTTTCACTAATATGTAATCAAGTGACTCTGAATTCTCTGGCAGTTTGGACGGATGTATCAGGGTCCGTTATGCCCCTGAGTCACACAAGAATTTGACTTCCCTCCCTTCTACCAGGAGTGTAACTTCTGGTTTCGTGTCTGCTAAATAGAGCTCTAAGCTCAATAAAGCTAAATCCAATATTTCATTTTCTTCACTATCCGTGACTTCCTGAACTTCCTCTATTTCTTCTGTCACATTCTCTACTCCCTCTATCACATACTCATTTGTCCTTTCTCTGCTATCCCCTTCTAGTGATTCCTGACTATCATATAGTCAGTCCTCACCCTCCTTGTCTTCCGAAGTTGCCTTCTTGTTTTTCTTGCAATCTCTTGTCAAGTGTCTCTTTTTACCGCATTTGAAACATTCACCCCTTTTCTTTCGCCCTTCAAAGTCCTCTGATCGTTGATCAGATTGTTTGTTTCCATGGGCATTTCTCTTGCCCTTTTGCTCGGACTGTACTACATAAACTTCTGCTTCATCTTCTACAGAAAATACTTGGGCTTTCTTTTTCTTTTTGCTATTAAAATGCCTTTCGGCATGCCTAGTATATTCAAGTAGTGACTGTAACCTGCTTGTACAATGATCTACCATGTGCTTCGTAATAAAACTGCTTATGGATGCAATGCTGCCTTTCAAAAATGCATTCTTTAGCTGCTGCTCATATGGGGAATCGTGTGTCTGATCTTCAGGAACCTGCATTCCACAATGGTTATTAAAACATTCTAACAGTCTGGCATAATATCTGTCAATAGTTTCACCTTCTTGTTGGATGCATTGATTAATGCAAGTCCAGTCTGCCCTAGGCTTCCATTTCTCAGAGATGTGGTCTGTAAGACCTTTTACTCTGTTGTCTAACTCTGTGCTGCTATGTGAGAGGGGACTGAGCGCAGCATCACGGGGATTCCAGTTGCCACTAATCATGTGCCAATCTGGTCCAACAATTTGTCTGACTACTTTTTCTACCTCTTCTCCGTTGAAATTATAACTCAGCCTCATTCCTTGTAAATCTTCTAAGAACTTTCTGAAATTAACTTTTGGATGGGGAATTCCCTCAGTGGCTTTCCGGATATCTTCTGGAGTCCAGGGTCTATACACTAGAATAGTTGGGTCCTGACCTTCTTGCCCTGCCTGAGGATTAGGCTCTTCTATGAGTGGGCATATTTCTTCTTCACTCATAGATCATGAATTTCTACCCATTTGATATAATTCAATGTCCCCTTTTGAATTACCTGCCCGTGTTTGAGACCTGGTCTCGATGGGATCTCTAATAAACGGTTTTGCTTTTGTAGTGTCTCTATTTACAGTAACAGCAGGATATCACGGGGTGGACTAACTTGTTCACTTGCTTCATATTCTGGTAAGGGAGGCGGAGGTGCTGATGCTATTACTAAGTTATTGTCCTCCTTATCTAAAAACATTGCTTTTGAATTATTGCTTTTTTGTTCCCTACGGTTTATTTCCTCAATCCACCTGTGTGCCTGAGGAATTCCTAATTGGTGCTGCTTTTTTACCCGACCTTTGGAATCAGTTTTAAGCTGTTTGACAAGTTTAACAAGCGAGGATTTTTCTAATTACCATCAAATTCATACTTATTAACCCATTTTGAATAGTATTTAATATTATCAGCACGCTGTGACTGCATGTATTTCGCGTCTTCGGTTAACAGCGGATTTTGGGGTCTTTTTGTGCAATTATTACCCATTTTGTTCTAACCTTTTAATCGTTACGTAACTCCTTATTTTTAACATGGTACCACGGATTTTGTTATAGTCTCTTCAGAATGACTGCCTACCTGCTCTGTTTCCCTGATCTATGACAAGACAATAATCTTTTTTGTCCCTGACTTATAAAAATATAGTCTTGACAAACACAATACAAATCTAGTCCCTGATCTAAAACAGAAAAAAAAGGTAGATTCACCTTACCTGAGCCTTCGTGATTGATCACCTGGTTCGTGAAAAACCCGTCCTTCAGTCACAGATCAGAAAGTGGCTGGCCTCTTTTGTACGACAATTCAGTCGGAGGGCTTTTCAAATAAGAAGAACCAATGTGGTTTCTTCCCCATACAGTTTCAAGCCACCTGACCTGTCTGATCCAAGGCGAAGTGAGGGTTTCCGGTCCGAAGGACCAATCTGTCAAAGGAAAAAACTTCAAAGACCAATACACGTAAGGTTCAGTTAAGGCACATTTAATAACTTGCTGCAAGGAGACAAAAACATGCAAATACAGGATTTTGCCTAACTACTAACAGGAAGTATGTTATTCTTATACTGTTCTACAAGACATTACCTTCTATGGCTGACGTAATCAAACACAACTTTCAGTATTGTTTTACAGCAGATGTTACTCAGATTTTCTGCTGACATGACTGGATTTATGAAAACATTTTGAGAAAAACAACCTGGCCTTGGTGGGCCCTAGCCCGTTACAAGCTTCTATTGTATAGTTCTAATACATGTGTTACATTTCAAGGTACTTCTCTAGCTCAGGCACAAGCATATGCTGATTGCAGTTCATATTGTCAAGCAGTCTTTGTTCTGATTATCTATAGCTTCTGCAGCTGTGTATTTTCTCACAGCACAAGCGGAACTCCTTGTCTAAGTCTCATAATGTTAATATAAGTGGTATTGTTCTATTCATTATTTTCCTGACACAAGCAGAAATTATCTGCTTCCTTGTAAGTTTCCAAAGCATAAGCAATAGCTACGCATATTTCATGACAATTCAAGGCTAGAAAGCTTTCTGCAATTCATACAGATTTATGCAGTGTGAAATAAATGTGTTAACCCTTTTCAAGCTTTAAATGCACTAAGCATATAACTAATACATACACTAATACATATTTTTCTGACAATAACAATGTATTTATTATAAAGGAAATAATGTATTTATTACATAGGGAATAATGACAGCATATTTATTATATAGGGAATAATAACAATGTATTTGTTATGTGAGGAATAATAATGTATTTGTTATGTGGGGAATAATGACAATGTATTTATTATATAGGGAATAATGACAATAGAAATATAGTTGATACAGATGCTATATATTTTGTAACTCAGTATAATGTTTTGAATTCCGTTATTGTTAATTTTCTTCAAATTTTGGAATGCATTAAAGCAATTTTATCTAGCTATTGTGAAAAAAAGTCAAAATTTCAATTATGACAGGTATGAATCTCACTAATTATTTGATCCTTAGTCACTATAAAAGACCATTAGTGAGAATGCTGCGTAAGGCCTGTTAGAAAAGAATTCCAAAACAGTGTAAGAAACTTCTCTGTGTGGAAGATTTTCAGTCCATATATTTCTAGTTAATCACTGTATATTAATCAGATCAGACAATAGTAGTAGAAGTAGCAAACTTAAACCTAAGTAAAAAAAATATATATATAATTGTACAGAATTAATAAGTATTTGAAAGTAATCCAAGCAAGGCAGGCAGTCTGTTTCCAGTCAAAAAATCCTTTATTAAGTACCCAGACAAGCGATCCAAGTAAAACAAAAATAGACTAATAATTTCCTCACAAGCTTTCTAAATATATATATACTTTTTATCAGGCATGGGAGTGGTTTATTGTGCTGTAAAACAAAGTGTTATTGGTACACATGTTAAATTCACATCCCTTCCCCCCATCAGTGTGACATTCAAGCTGGTCCTGCCCTACCTATTAGCTGTCATAATAATATATAGCCCTAATGTACTTTAATGGTACATCTTATTTAACCAAATTATTAAGTAGATTATTAAGTCTGTGATTTTATGCAAGGCAATATACTACATGGGTTGAAATATATCAACCTTAGTTCATTTTGCAATCAAAAATTATATATAAATATATACATATACATTTTGCATGTAAAAATCAGTTTCTATTTTCATAACCTATTGTTAACAAAGATCGCTTTCGTCCTTCTAGACTTCTTCAGGTCTGTGTACAAGAACCCTAAAAACCTATATAATTGTATAATTAGTTTGTATTGTTATTACCATCATTTTGAATAAAGTGGAAAAAAGAGAACCAGAAAAAAATAAATAATAAAAATAAAAAAAAATTATATATATATGATGGAAACAAAATATACACTTAAATTTCAAATTATTTAAAATGGTATTTAAAACCAATTTGTAGAAAAAAATAAAATAAAATACAATCTTTACGATCTCAGTTAACAGTAGGTTATGAAAATAGAAACTGAGTTTTACATGCAAAATGTATATGTATATATTTATATGTAATTTTTGATCGCAAAATGAACTAAGGTTGATATATTTCCAGCCATGTAGTATATTGCCTTGTATAAAATCACAGACTTAATAATCTACTTAATAATTTGGTTAAATAAGATGTACCATTAAAGTACATTAGGGCTATATATTATTATGACAGCTACTAGGTAGGGCAGGACCAGCTTGAATGTCACACTGATGGGGGAAAGGATGTGAATTTAACATGTGTACCAGTAACACTTTGTTTTACAGCACAATAAACCACTCACATGCCTGATAAAAAGTATATATATAGTTAGAAAGCTTGGGAGGAAATTATTACTCTATTTTTGTTTTACTTGGATCGCTTGTCTGTGTACTTAATAAAGGATTTTTCAACTGGAAACAGACTGCCTGCCTTGCTTGGATTACTTTCGAATACTTAGTAATGCTGTAGAATTATATATTTTCTATTATTACTTTTTGACTTGACGAGTTTATGTTCGCTACTTCTACTACTATTGTCTTATCTGATTAATATGCAGTGATTAACTAGAAACACATGGACTGAAAATCTTCCACACAGAGAAGTTTCTTACACTGTTTTGTTTTCAGACCCACTACACTTTATTGGGTTGTTTTGAGACTTCGGGGATACCACGGAGATTACTTGTTTTTTTTTTAGAAAAGAATTCCCTTTCCATTCACTGATTGCAAAGGAATCCAATCTAGTTAATTAGTGGGAGGAACTGAGAAGTAGGATTTTTATTTAGCTAGAAGCATTTAGCTACATTATTATTTAGATGAAGTAACTTCCACGGTGGTGCAGCGGTAGTGTTTTTGCCTCACAGCAAGAGGTTCTCCCGTTTGATTCTCGGCTTAGGTTGGGAGTGCCTTCTGTGTGGAGTCTGCATGTCCTTCCCGCAGTCGAGTGGGCATTAGAAAGACATGCATTGAATGGGCAAGCCTTCGTTGAAGGTTGGGCATCGGGCTGGCAACTCGACACCATAAAAACCAACTGCCAATCATTAGCGGACCAGAGTTCCACTGTGGCAACCCCTAACTGGGAAAAGCTGAAAGACAAACAACAACAAAAATGATTTAGATGAAGTATTCTGTGACTTTGCTGTTGAGTGACTACATTTGATTTTTCCTACTCTTCTGCCCCATCCCTATTGTCCTTTTAAACTTGGTGGCTTTTCAGCTGATCACGCCTACAATAAATCTAACCTTGGATGCTCCTGTCAGTCTCATCTCATCTGCTCACTCTATTGGACACTGAGAGATCAGCTGGGAAGGCCTTCCCCTTAGAATTTTAAAGCTTGAGTTATCTTCTGTTTCATACCATCCCACTCACTTAGTACACAATACACATTTCATAGTATTAATCCTTTTTCCATCTGACTTTTAAAATCTGTAATATCTTGGAAAATGCTACCAGTCATTGGTGAGCATAGGAAGTGGTTCTCAGAAATAAACTCGGAATTATTGATTCTGGTGTGAGAGAAGGAGCAGAAGGGCATTATTTCCCAACAATTCCTAGAGATTACCAATCAGTCAAAATCCCAAAACTTACTTTTTAGAGCCAGCATGGAATTAAAGCTTCTGCTTTGCTCCTGGAGAGAAAAGGGGCACAGAGCCATTGGTCCTGCTGATGTCTGATAGGACAGTGTGAATGGGACTTCACTTGGTCTAATCTGGCAGCTGGTGCTGATGCTTAATGCTGTGAGCTGTAATTCCTGTGGTTCAAGGTTTGATTCCTTCAGCCCTCATTTGACTGCTGTATGACCTTGAGCAAATCACTTAACTTGACATTGCTCTTGAGTCACCCTTGAAAGGGGACCGTCTGCCCAGTGGCCATACTGGTTAACACGTGTATGATTATGAATGGTCTTGTTGCAATTTTATTGAAAACCTCTTCAGGGCCTTTTTGTGTCCATCTAGGAGAAGACAAATGCAAGTGTGCTAAACCAGTAAACATCTGGATTAATATTACTTTTCAGGGAGTTGCATGGGACTAGTGCTACTCTTTTGCTTCTGTGAGAAGGATCAAGGTGCACTTTAAATCATTTTAAACTGCTGTTGTTTTGCCACTGCATTTTACTGTAGAATTGTGCATTCATGCTTATTTTATGTAACTGCGTAAGTTGATTTCCAGTACTTTTAGCTTTGATTACATTTTATGTTGACTAGTTACTGCATGTTATTTAAAGCTAGAAGGGTTAGGTCTGCACTCTGTTTGCAGCAGATAGTAGTTTGATCTCATTCTGTGCTGAAAATCACTGAGGAAATCTTAAAGTCAGCATATTCAGATTGGTCACATGACTATTTTGCTTTTTTACTACACATGAGACCATAACTCTACCCATATAGCTAGCTGAATGCTACTGGTTTTCTGAGCCTGTATACAAACATACTTCTTGCACAAAGTTTGGTGTCACTCAATGGTGGTTAGTAGTGCCACTTATTGATGCAGGCACTTAGAATTGAAATGTTCCTATTGAACTACCTCTGAAATGTCCTCAGTACTTAGTTGCACAAAGAGCACACTGGGGGGGGGGGGGACTCTTCTCCCATAAGTTTAGTCTCAGTCTTGATTCTTATCCAAACTAGCCAGCTGTGGACCCCTCTTGTACCACCCCCTTGTAGATCATGTAATAATGATCTGTACCAATGGAGATGCACCTCCCTACTATCTATGCTGCAAGTCTGGTGGATATGGGCATCCTAAGGTAATGTAGCAATTGTCTCATGTTTAGTGACAACCACAGACTAACATAGTTATCTGAGAGATGTAGGTACAGAACGTTACTGCAGGCAAGGCTGTCACATACAAACACTTGCCAGAAACACTCACACATGTTACACTCACCACACAGAGTATAGATTAGACACATAGATACACATATGCTGAGGTTATTATACTGTATGTAATCTTCCTAAAACCCAAAGGTCTCCCATATATTGCATATACAATAAGTAGCAATTGCCTCATGTACACTGACAATTCACTCCTACCACTCAACACTACAACCTATAAGAGATTCACTTATAAAGCCAAACTGGAAGCCAAGCTCTCTCCAGCCAAGACTGGACTAGACAGTCAAGAGGAGAAGGTAAACACCTGCACCACACCACACTCAACACATAGTTCTTCAAAACTTACACCACCAAAACCCACACATAGAAACTCAAAACACACACCTACATTCACAGAGGCTCTCAATAAAAATCTGCGCAAGCAACAGAGACCTCCAAAGCTGAAACGCAAGCAACTGCCACCCCAACACTACCCAAATGACACATAGCCCACAAAATCAGTGTACCACTCAACCTCAGCCCATAAGGCAAAATGGGTCTATAATAGGTGATCGAAATTTTACTACTTTGAATCAGTAAACATTGAACACTACTGATCGAAATAGTAAAACATCGAATCATTAAAACATTTTTTAAAACAAAAAAATAAAACAAAAGGGTGTAGGCAGGGGGCAAGCCCCCCTGCACCCCCCACACCCCCTGCTACTTAAATATACCAACTCCGAGATCGCGCTACAGTGTAGGAAATGGAAATCTTCTGTTTCTGCACTGTATTGTACTGAAGTGCAATCTCAGAGTTGGTATATTTAAGTAGCAGGGGGGTGTGGGGGTCAGAGCCCCCACATGGGGGGTGCAGAGGGGCTTGCCCCCCTGCCTACACCCGTTTGTTTTTTTTTTGTTTTAAAAAATGTTTTAATGATGATTAGATGTTTTACTACTTCCATCAGTAGTGTTCGATGTTTACTGATTCAAAGTAGTAAAACTTCAATCATCTAATATAGACCCGGCAAAACTACGTACCCAACACACTAGTCATAGGTGACTTTATAGTCAGGCACACTGATGTCACACTCACCAGGCTAAACAAGGAGGAAGTTACTGTCTATTGGGTGCCAGGATCTGACACATAATGCATGCACTAAGGTCATTCCACAACAAGTACAAATATGATCTGTCATTGTCCATGTTAATGTGAATAACCTGAGATGTACCTCTCTGGCCTACATGAAAAGAGACATGGAGGAGCTCTTGGGTCTTGTAGCCCAGGCAGGTATGACCCTAGCCTTGAGTAGCATCCTGCCTTTGTCCAGAATGATACCACAGTGCAAGGACAAAATGATTGACTTCAACTATTGGCTAAGCTTCTGGTGTCATTCTAAGGGGATCCTGTATCTATCTGCCTGGGATGACATGATCAACAGACCATGATGCTTTGGTAGAGATGGCCTGCACCTGTTGTTCCTGGGATTCCGGGTACTGGCTAAGGCTCTTGCCACCCCTATAGTGCCTTTTTTGTCAAATGACAAATTCACCACCATAACAGGTACAAGCAAGCAAAATTGTGGGTAATGCTACTCAATGCTAGAAGTCTAAACCTCAAAATGCACTCACTCGAGACACTCCTTAAAATGGAGAACATCGACATCTATGCAGTGACAAAGACCTGGTTCAAGGCTCCAGAGAGCACCCCCACATTACCAGGCTATAATTCATACCACACCCTTCGGCCACCTAACCTGGACCGAAACACTAAAGGCGGAGGTGTGTCCATATTCATTAAAGGATATCCACACCTCCAGGCTAGTTGCTCAACATAATGCATCTGAAATTATCCAAGTGCAGCTAACACTGGGCAAGACTGCAATTCAGGTTGTAGCTTGTTACAGATCCCCCACCATGCCCCAGGATTCCCACTCTTCATTTCTTGATATACCGGTAAATATTAAGGTACAACCCAATACCCCAGTAATGGGTGATTTCAACTACCCCACCATCAACTGGAAAAACTACTCATGCACTAACTCATTTGCTCAATGTTTTCTGGAATTCATAAATTCCGACTCCTTGGATCAGCTTGTCCATACCCCTACCCGGGGCAGGAATATCCTGGACCTGGTCATTACCAATATGGGTAACCAGTGTTCCACCCCAGAAGTCAACTCCTCGCTGGTCAGATCCGTCCACAAGATAATTACCCTAGACATCCATATCCCACCCCCATTAAGGAAACCACCATAAGAAAACTTCTCAAAAGCCAACTTCACGCTTCTCAAGACAGAAGTAGCAAACTTCACGACACCCATGCAGATGGAAAGTAGAGGTTCGGCTGTTGAATCTTATACAAATGCATTGTATAAGCACATACACAAGTGCATGGATCATGCCATCCCCAACAGAACCAAGATGCTATCCTCCTAAAAAGGAAGCCAATCTGGTGGTCCCCTGCCATAAACATACTCTACAAAAGAAGGAAGAAGCTGTTGCAAAAAGATTAAAATCCCATGATTGGAGGAACTCCCTGGTCAGCCTCAGTAAGAAGCTGAGATCCCTCATAAAATCCTCCAAAGCTAGTTACGAAAATAAAATTGCCACAGATTCTAAAGACACCCACAAAGCATTCTATAGCTATGTCAAGAATCTCAATGGCAACACTCAGATCTGCTCTGAGTTACAGCACAATGGCACTAAATATACAGAACCAACTGATATTGCCAACATCCTGGCAGATAGGTTCAGTGCTAACTTTACCCCCTTTCACCCTCCAAAGAGACCATCTCAGTACTGGAAGAATGCAAAGCCCCTGTAATCACAGATGCACAAGTAAACACTGCACTCTCTAATGTCAAGAAAACAGCATCCATGGGACCAGACAACATCCCAGGCTGCATTCTCCACGAACTACAGAACAAACTGGCACCCCACCTAAGTACCATGATCAATCATAGCCTCACTTCAGGCTTTGTGCCCACTGAATGTCACACAGTGATGGCTATCCCACTCCACAAAGGGGGTGCCACCATGGACCCCAGGAACTACCGCCCCATTAGCCTGATGAGACTGATGTGCAAGGCCATGGAACGTATTATCATCTTGCAGCTTATAAACAAAGACATAGGTAACCTTCAAATTCTGGATCCGACTCAGTTTGGGTTTATAAAAGGTAGATCATGGCTTCTAAACCTGATTGACTTCTTTGAAGCAATCACCAGAGCTGTGAATGAGGGTAAGGTGGTGCACACAGCCAATCTTGACTTCACCAAGGCTTTTGAAACCATCCCTAACTCTGGAATTATAGATAAACTCACTAAACTGGGCATAAGTCCCTATCCATAAAGCAAATCACCACACAGCCCAATACAGATATCCCACTCACCAGGATGAGTAAGGAAAGAGTCGTGGTCAGTTGCCTATAAGGGACCAGGATCCACCAGATCACTTATATAGACAAAAACGCAGCATATATAAAGCAAGACTGTATTATTATTTTTAGATTGTGAAGTGCATAAAGGTTAAGCAGGTTGATAGCTTGGAGCAAAATGAATGCTGCATGGTCCAGTGATAACTGCTGTGACTTCTTGTTCTGGAATCTTGGTGTTTGAACAAGGTATTGATCTGCAAAATGGAGACTAATGAAAGGTACCTACCACTGAATTGTAACTTCACAGGATGAACACATGTCAAAGAATAAGTGGGTATTGTGGTCTTTTTCTGTGGTGCACAACTAGGTTCAGGAATCGAAGTGACAAGATATTTGTTAACTGATGATTTTGTGGTATGGATCACTATTAGTACAGAATTGGAGTACTGCTATCCAAACATTTCAGAAGGGCAGACTTGATTAAAACAGCTACTTAAGAAGAATACCATGTCAGGAAGAGAGAGGGCAGGTGTGGAGGAGCTTGTGAATCTTGTTTGTATATAAACAAATCCAGGGAAGAAAAGTCAAAGCATTGCATTATGCAACTGGACATCAGAAAGTGAGAAGTTATTCAGCTTTCAAATTAAATGGTTAGAGAAGTATAGAAAAGACAGACTCTAATACATGACAGCAGCAAAGACCAGGTCCGGTACAGAGAGAGTCTGAGTGGGGATAAAGGCTAATTGGAGAGATAGTAGGAAGTCACCATGGCTTCAGACAGTTCAGTTTGGTGAGAAAAGCATCAGAGGTCAAGCCATAAGATGACATTTTAGAGGCAGACTAGTGAAACGAAAATGTAGTACAATTATAAGAATGCAGGCATTGCACACATTGAAGTGAAGGATATAAACATGGATAGAGGGAAACCATAGTTATCAAAATAACTTGCAAACAAGGTAGTGAAAGATGGACAATGAGAAAAAGAAACTGTCCATATGTGTGTGCGCGTGTCTGCGAGTGTGTGTGTGCGCACATGTGTGTGTGCGCGTGCGCGTGCGTGTGTGTGTGTGTGTGTGTGTGTGTGTGTGTGTGTGTGTGTGTGTGTGTGTGTGTGCGTGAGCATGTGTGTGCGTGTGTGTATACGACTGACTGCTATGCTGTGTGGAGTGTGTGAATAAAGTTCCTTTTTATCCCAATTTGGTGGACTCTCTCTCATCTGGCCCTTGAGCCATTTGAGTTTAATATCACTACTTTAAGTATGACAATCTAGATATTTTTCTTTGAACAAAGAATTATTTCACCTGCTGTGGTTTTAGTTTCATGTTTCAAAGAGTCAGTGTTCTTACAATTACTGCTACTGAAGAGAATGGAGTTATTTTTATTTGCACTTAGTACTGATTGTGAATCACTGAGACATTTTTAGAGACTTTTTTCAGCAGCTGGAAGCCAGTTTGAAGGTCCTCTTCTGTGGGAGTGCTTGTGTGTTTGTTTTGCTTAACAAAGTTGGGCACTGTCATGTGCCTATTGCATTATTTGCACATTTTGACTAGGGTAAGGCACCTAGTTAATGTATAAACTCTTTGGTGGCCATGAATCTTTTGGAAAGTTCCTGAACCACCTAATATGAGGTAATGTTCAGCTTCACTGCCTTTTTGTGTAGCAACACTGCAAATGTCCTATCTTTTCTTTTTTTCTTTTTGATAAACTTCATTAAATCATGTTTTATACAAATACTTGGGAAAGGACTACAACTTGTAAATGGGAAAATACACAACCACATTCGTATAACACGACTAGTATAATTACAATATGTATGTATGTATATATATATATATATATATATATATATATATATATATATATATATATATATGTGTGTGTGTGTGTGTGCATCTGTGTGTGTGTGTGTGTGTGTGTGTGTGTGTGTGTGTGTGTGTATATTAGTATAACTACTTAGAGGCAATCTCTGCTTGACTTACAAAGCCATGTACATCTAAACAAATCCCAGTCCCTCCACACCAGATGCTCCAGAGACCTCAACCTCATTACCACAATCAACAGAACATGTGGAGGGACAGGTTCATAACCCAGAGGCTACCAATGCTATGGAATAGACTTCTATACATGTCAAACAGAGCACCTCACTGGCCCTCTTCAAGAGAAATCTTAATGAGTGGATGGGAAATAGAAAATTCACCCCAGGGATCACTCCAGTGGCTTTACTCAACAGAAGCACTGGGAACTAAGGTCGGGTGGCATGATACCAGGGTACTCCTATGGTCTAGGCTTGTAAAGGCCCCAGGGCCATTAGCCTAGTACACATCTAGGAACCTATGAACCTATGAATCTATACTCAGGTCACTAAATCATAAGTACCAGTAAAACTCAGTCATAGTCCATGTGCGTGTAAATAACCTGAGATGTACCTCCCTGGACTATATAGGGAGATACATTTTAGAGCTCTTGGACTATGTTTCCCAAGATAGTATGGGTCTAGCATTGAGCAGCATTCTACCTTCTCAAAGAATGATGTCATAATATGAACCTTCTCAAAGAATGATGTCATAGCGTTGAGCAGCTTTCTACCTTCTCAAACAATGATGTCATAATATGAACATAACAGTTGGCTTAGGTTTTGGTGCCATTTGAAGGGATTACAATATTTTAAAGCTGGGGTGAGCATGGTTCACAGACCTCACTGCTTTGTCAGGGATGGTCTGCACCTGTCCCCTCTGGGCTTTTGAATATTGGCTAAAACCTTATCAACTGTCATATTACCTTTTTGGGCATTGCCACTGACATAGCAAAACCAACCTAAGTAAATCTAAAGGTGTTACAGCTCAATGACATGAGCTGAAACAAGAAACTACGGTCCATGCCAGCTCTCCACACCATGGAGAATGTACAGGTCTGTGCAGTTACTGAGACATGTTTTAAAGCTGTGGAGAGCACCCCAAGTTGTTGTGATATGTTTTAAAGCTGTGTAGAGCACCCCGAGTTGCTGAGACATGTTTTAAAGCTATGGAGAGCACCCCAAGTTGCTGCAACATGCTTGAAAGTTGTGAAGAGCACCCCAACTGTGCAGAGCTATACTGCCTTCCACATATTTATAAAAGCTACTGCACAGGAAAAAACAAAAGATGTAGCTGTCTCACTTTACATCAAAAACTAACACACTTCAAAGCTAATCAGACAGTATGACATGTTTGAGCTTCTCCATATCCAAATTGCTGTAAGCAAGGTCGCACACTATATCTTTGAAAACTATAGCTGCCCCTCTATGATGTAGGAAACCCAGAACACATACTTAAACATACAAGAGACACTTCCTATTCAACTCAACACCATATAAATTTAGAACTTTAACTGCTCCAGTATAAGCTGGGAAACATGCCTGACCCCAAACATGCAGCCTCAGAGATTCCTGGACTTTGTAAGCACAAACACTCTGAACCAGCTAGTCCATACACCCACTAGGAGTGTTAACATCCTTGACCTGGTCATCACAAACCTGGGAGAATGTTACACCCCACCACCCCCCAGTGTAATTTTCTCACTAGTCAGGTCGGACCATAAAGCTGTCTCCTTTAAAATAAAAATAAAACCCAGGACCCCATCTAACCCTGGAATGTTTAGGAATTATTCTAAGGCAAACTTCCTATGATTAAGTGACACCTTTGCAGAATTTCAAGCCCTCCCCAAACCCTGAGAACACTACTACTTATGTAGACTTAGTCACAAAAATATAATATAATCATATTAATGGCTGCATAGAGACATCTGTACCTATACAGAATAAGCACAGAGCAAACTCATAAATAAGCCACCCCCTGGTGGAATCCCAGCATTGATAGGTTGTATAACAAAAGGAAGAAAATCATGTGACAAAAAATTAGGAAGTTCAGTACTCAGCAAGGTAAAAGCTCCCTCATCAATCTAAACAAGCAACTCAGGGGGCTAATCAAGTCTACCAAAGCAAATCTGAGGTAAAAGCAGCCTCCCAGGCCAAGGAATATTTCAAAGCATTCTTCACCTATGTTTGCAACCTCAAAGATAATACAGAACAATGTGGAAAACTAATTTTAAATGGAGCCACCTATACTTATGTGGAAGATATAGTAAATCTACTGGCTGACAAGTTTAGCTCCAGTTTTAATCCCCTATCCCTAGACACCACCTCAGGAAATACCCTCAACTGTAACTTCCCAACTATCACTAGGTAACAGGTCCTCAATGCACTCTCCAGGGCCAAGATCATTGCATCAGTGGGCGCAGATAATATCTCAGCATTCCTCCTTAATATCATAAAGTATGACAAATCAGGACCACTGGAATCACTATTTAACTGCAGCCTGCAGATAAGCTTCATACCAAGCAAATGGGGGATTGGAACTATCATCCCTCTACACAAGGGCTGGCCATCTACGGACCCAGGTAACTACAGACCCATAAGTCTGACTAGTCTCATATGCAAACCATGGAAAGAATTACCATGGAAATTTTAAACAATGACACAAGAAACCTTCAGATACTGGATCCAACCAAGTTTGGTTTCATCAAGGGCAGGCTATGCCAATTCAAGTTGGTGGACTTCTTCAACTAGGTCACCAAAGCAATGGACAAGGGCAATATAGTGCATACTTCCTACCTGACCTGGTCAAAGTAATCACCACAACACTTCACTTGGACATTGTAGACAAACTCACAAAATTATGTATAAATCCATATGTCATTCTGTAGATAGCCAGCTGGCTAAATACAGGCTCCAAGAAGCCAGGATAGAAGAGTCTACCTCTGCAAAAAAGCAAGTAAGTATCAGACGTCTTCAAGGCTGAGTGCTGCAGTCAGTCCTTTTGCCATCTACTTCTCCGAAGGCAAGTGCAGCATCAAGCGCCTCCACCTGATGAAGTTTGCAGACAAGGTGCAGACAAGGTGCATTCATAGAATCTCCCAGAAGCACAAATACCCACCAAGGCCTGACACAGACAGGCAAGTACAGCATCAAGCACCTCCACCTGATGAAGTTTGCAGACAATCGCATACAAGGTACATTCATAGAATCTCCCAGAAACACAAATACCCACCAAGGCCTGACACAGACAGGCAAGTACAGCATCAAGCACCTCCACCTGATGAAGTTTGCAGACAATCGCATACAAGGTGCATTCATAGAATCTCCCAGAAACACAAATACCCACCAAGGCCTGACACAGACAGGCAAGTACAGCATCAAGCGCCTCTACCTGATGAAGTTTGCAGACAAGGTGCGTTCATAGAATCTCCCAAAAACACAAATACCCACCAAGGCCTGACACAGACACATAACTGGTGCCAGAGCCATGGTCTAAAACTCAATGCTAAAAAATGAACAATAGTATAATTTGGGAAGACAGCTACCCCTGGAAACTATCACACTGATATTTACTCTTAAGAGTAGACCCAGTGGTTAGGGATTTGGAAACACATGCAGACAGTGACCTGACCTTTGACCATCATGTGTCTATGATAGGAAGGAAATAATTCTATGTTGCGCATTTTATTAGCGAAAGTATGGCACCTAATTCCAAGGATGTCATAGTTTTGCTGGACTTGGCCATCATGAGACCAGTCATTGAGGACAGTGTTCCCTTCAGTAGGTACATGACCAGCATATGCAACAACTGGAGTGTCCACAAAGGTTCCTCTCAAAAAGAATAAAAGGCATAAACAACATGTCCTACACAGACCATCTCAAAGCCCTATCCCTGTACTTCATCTCCTACAGCACTTGCTTGTTTAAGTTTTGCTTAAAAGTTAAACAACAGGCTAATACACTCAAGTGTACTAGCTTTTGATAACATTTAGTCGAAAAACACAGCATTTATTGTATTTTCTGCCTATCTGAAAAAAACTTGAAAAAAAACAAAAAAAAATACTCTTGTTTTCCATACTTTTCTAATAGTTTGTTCCAGTGATCAGATTTTGCTGATCCCTGGGCTTTGTCTTGGTTCCTGTTTTCTCCATTTTCCTTGTTTGGTCAAGGGGTAGTTTCTTTACTCACTAGTTTGAGTAGGGAGTAATGAGCTGCCTGTTTGTCCTCAGAGGAGTGGTTTAAGGCAGTAACTTGTAGTTTATTGGCCATTTTGGGTCATTTCCTGTCTTTTCCAGCCCCTGCTATAAAGACGCTTTAGCGCATTAGCGCGATTTAGCTGAGCTGCCACTGTTGCACACTAGGGCAGCCAGTTAAGCAGGTTTAAACTATTCGGCTACCTAAAGTCCACTCTTCAAATTTTCCCTTAAAACTACCTCCCTCGAACTATACTACTGATCTAATCAGCGTATCCTATAACTAAAAAGATCTTCTCTACTTGACTCCAAGTAGACTATTCTCTATCTGTTAAACCTAGCACTTGCTCCTACAGTACTTATTACCTTGATACGGCACTCTTGTCATAGATAGTACCCCAAAAAGGCAACCCCCCATTTCTCAGTCACCCACGTCCCCCGGAATCTTTTTTAAAGTTTTTTGTCTATCCTTCTAGCATGTCGAGGGATCAGTTGCTAGTGTCCTCTCCTGCTCAACTGGTGAACCTGGGAATATTGAGGCAATGTTACAATTGCCTCATGTACACAGACAACCCTCTCCTCCTCCCACAAAACACAAATACATGCGAGAGATGCAACTATACGGCCAAACTGGAGGCTGAGCTCTCTCAACATAGGACTGGCAAGACCAGTCAGGAGGAGAAGGTTACCACACACACTATAGACCCAGTCTCACATAGTACCATTACAACCTCAAATCATACACATAAACACACAAAGACATACTCAGAGGCTCTGATCAAAAATCTACCAAAACAGCAGAGGCCACCAAAGCAGACACCCAAACAACCACCACCTCAGAACACAACACCTGCAACACATAGACCTCACAGTCAGAGTGTCAAACAGTCAGAGCCCTTAAGGCCAAACACAATGCCAGACACACTAGTCATTGGTGACTCCATAGTCAGACACACTGACGTCCCGCTCACCAGACTGAGTAAGGAGAAGGTCACAGTAAGCTGCCTGTCGGGCGCTAGAATCCGCCACATAACGCAAGCACTCAGGTCTCTCAACAGCAGGTACAAATATGACTCAGTCATTGTCCACGCTGGTGTAAACGACCTGAGACGTACCTCCTTGGACTACATGAAAAGAGACATTGAGGAGCTCTCTGATTATGTAGCCCAAGCAGGTATGACCCTGACCTTGAGCAGTATCCTACCTTCACCAAGAATGATGCCACAATACAGAGATAAGATGATCAGCTTTAACAATTGGCTTAAACACTGGTGTCATTCAAAGGGGATCCAGTGTCTGTCTGCCTGGGATGACATGCTGGACAAGCCACGCTGCTTCGCAAGGGACGGCTTGCACCTGTCACCCCTGGGATTCCAGATATTAGCAAAGGCTCTTGCCACTCCCATAGTGCCTTTTTTAGGCAAGGCTCAAATTCTAAACCTACCACCCTAGAACACAAAAAAGGAAAAAACTAAGGGTAATGCTGCTCAATGCCAGAAGTCTAAATCTCAAAATGCACGCACTCGAGGCCCTTCTCAGTATGGAGAACATCGATGTCTGTGCTGTGACAGAAACCTGGTTCAAGGCTCCTGAGAGCACCCCAGCGCTATCAGGTTTTACCTCATATCATGCGTTCCGGCCCCAAAATCCGGACAATACCAAGAAAGGAGGGGTATCCATATTCATCAAGGACACCCACACCTCAAGACTGGTGGCAACGCACGATGCATCGGAGACCATCCAGGTGCAATTAACCATAGGCAAGACTGCTCTGCAAATTGTAGCATGTTACAGGCCACCCTCACAAACTCAGGAACCTCACATGGCCTTCCTGAAAACACTAGAGGGATAAATGTATCACCAAACACCATCATACTAGGTGACTTCAATTACCCTAATATAGACTGGGAACACTACTCAAGCCCAAACACCCTAGCCCAAAAGTTCCTGGAATTCATAAACTCAAATGCCATGGAACAACTAGTCACCATCCCCACAAGAGGAGATAACATACTTGATCTCATCATCACGAACATGGGAGCACAATGTTCAACACCGGAAGTATACCCCTCACTGGTGAGATCAGATCACAAACTAATCTCGCTGGAGGTCCTCATCCCACCCCCCCCTGAAATAAAAAGACCACAGTAAAGAACTTCTCAAAGCCGACTTCACACTTCTAAAGACTAGTGTGGTCTCCTTTATGGCCCCTGAGCCAGCGGAAAACAGTACTCAGGCCGCTGAATCACTTACAAATGCCTTCTACCAGCACCTGCAGGACTGCATGGATAAGGCAATCCCAAGCAAAACAAAGACTCTTTGTACCAAAGGCAAGCGTCCAGTCTGGTGGACCCCAGCCATAAACAAACTCTACAACAAAAGGAGGAAGCTACTACAAGATAGAGCAAAATCCTTAAAAGGTAAGACACCCTTGATCACTATAAGTAAAAACTAAGAGCTCTCATAAAATCATCCAAAGCAAATTTCGAGAGAAAAATAGCTAAAGACTCAAAAGACAATCATAAGGCCTTCTTTAGCTATGTTAGAAACCTGGGAGGAAACTCCCAGATATGCTCAGAACTAGTTCAAAATGATGTGAAGATTACTGATCCTACAGACATTGCCAACATACTGGCTGACAGGTTCAGTGCAAACTCCCCCCCCCAAAAGGAGAGATATCTATACCAAACTATTGCAGCCCCCAAACATCTCCAGCGCCCAAGTGAGAACTGCCCTCTCCAAAGCAAAAACACAGCATCCATGGGACCTGATGGTGTCCCCGGCTGTGTGCTCCACGAACTCAATGAGGAATTAAACCCACAGCTAGGACAGCTGTTTAATCAAAGTCTTACCTCTGGATACGCACTCCAGGAGTGGCGCACTGCAACTGTGGTCCCACTTCACAAAGGCGGTGCCTCCACCGACCCTGGAAATTACCGCCCATTAGCTTGACAAGCCTTATCTGCAAAGCCATGGAGAGGATCATAATGGACCTCATAAATAAAGACATAGGGAATTTGCAGACTTTGGATCCAACCCAGTTTGGCTTTGTCAAAGGCAGATCATGCCTTTTAAACTTGGTTGACTTTTTGAAACAGTCACCAAAGCCATTGATGAGGGAAAGGCAGTCCATACAGCCTACCTCGATCTGGCTAAGGCCTTCGATACAATACCCCACTCGGGTATCATTGAAAAACTCATCAGCTTAAATGTTAACCCATACATCACAAGATGGGTTGCAAACTGGCTGAGTGACAGAACCCACAGGGTCAGAGTTGCTGGCGCCATGTCAGACTCAAAGCCTGTCACAAGTGGTGTCCCACAGGGCTCAGTCCTGGGCCCACTCTTGTTTGGCATCTACTTTTCTGAAGTACAAGCAAACACAGGAGGGTTATGGCTGACAAAGTTTGCAGATGACTGCAAACTGGGCGCCATAGTAGAAAACACATCTGACACAGATATCCTTCAGAAGGGTCTCACAGAAATGGATAACTGGTGCCAGAGCCACGGCCTAAAGTTAAATGCCAAAAATGCATAGTCATACCCTTCGGGAAAAACAAGGTTACCCTAGCTACCAAATAGGTGGCAATCCACTGAGCACAGAAGAAGTTATCAGGGACCTGGGGACCCAGGTTGATAGTAGTCTGTCATTCGACACCCATGTAGCTAAAGTAGTTAGGAAGACCTTCTACATTGCCCACCTTATCATGAAGGGATTCTCATCTAGATCAAGGGAGGTCATAGTCTCCCTTTACTCATCACTCATCAGACCAATGATTGAGTACAATGCCCCATTCGAATGTATCTGACCCGACACTTGCAGCAGCTGGAGAGGCCACAAAGTTCCTCACCAAAAGGATAAAGGGTCTCAAAATCTGTCCTATGCTGCCCGACTGAAAGAACTCCAGCTCTATTCAGTCGCACGCTTGCTCAGAGGTGACCTTTGCCTAACATACAAGGCCATGTCAAACCCAGATTTGATGAATATGCTTCACCTCAAAAAATCTAGATCCATCAGAGCCACAAGGGCAGGAGACTTAAACCTCGACACGGCTATTAATAGGACGTGCTGGAGGGATAGATTCATCACCCAAAGACTCCCTATGCTGTGGAACAAAATCCCGGTACATGTGAGGCAGAGCACCTCGCTGGCCTTGTTCAAGAGAAATCTTGACCAATGGATGGGAGATTGCAGATATACCCCAGGGATTACCTCAGTGTCACTGCTCGACAGAGGCACAGCAAAATAATGGGTATAGTTCCCCATACTAAAGGGGTGGCGTAAGCCACAAAACGATGGGCTAGGCTTGTAAATGCCCTCGGGCAGATAGCCTAGTATGAACCTATGAACCTACAGCCTGCTGAGACGTGACCTCTGCCTGGCATGCAAACCATCCTCTGATCCTACTCTGATGGACCTGTTGCACATCCACAAAACAAACAGCATAAAACTTGCCTTCATTATCTAGGGACCCAGTACCTCATGCTTAGCTGGAAAGGTACATGTTTCTGAGACTACACCTTCTCTGGAACAGGCTTCTCGTCCATGTGAAGCAGAGTTATTCTCTAAACCAGTTCAAGGGTAGTTTAGACCAGTGGATGGGCAAGAAGAAATCTACCCCTGGTCTGGCACCTATGTCTTTGTTAGACAGAGGCAATCTGTAAAGGCTTGATCATCCATGCCCAAGTCTGCATCTACCCCTTAAAATAGCCCCAGGGTATCAAACCTTGTCAAATACATCTGAGAATCATGGTCTGGCTTAAAAAGGCCCCCTGGGGTCATTGGCCTAGTAATTACCTATAAACTTTTGAACCTATAAAATAGGTGAGCCATGAGCCTGCAATATTTCACTGAGGTAACTGTAAAATGTGTACGTTTATTTCATCACTATAGAAGGTCAGTAAGGGATAGTTTATTGTTTAAGGCAGTTTTAACCGCCATCACAAGGTGTGGTGCATATTATACGGCCGATTGTGATTTACATTACAGTGTGGTGAAACTACTATAAGTTTTAAACCAATAATACAGGAACATCTGAGTAATATTAGGCATGATACAACTGAAAATTTATTTTTATTTTTTTATTTTATTTTTATTTTACATTTGTTTACCGGGATAGTCCATCTGGACACAGGTCCATTTACAGCAGAGGCCCAGGGAGAAATGCTCCACAATTAGATTAACATCAACATGGTACTACAAACAATAATATAACAGTGATACCTGAGGTAAGTACAGACATAAGTCTCATACAATCCAGTCTAAATAATAAACAATACATTAGCAGTAAGTGAGTACATTTAGAAAGATAGAGAGTCTCATGCATCAAAGCTTTAATATCGGATTAGTGAGATAGGATAAAACAAAAAAAAATCTTATGATTAGACATGACGTATTATACAATTTCAAGTTGACAGTAAGATACCTAACTGTAGCATATATACAGTAGAGACAGCAGGAAGGAAGGTGTAAAGTGTGCTGAGATTGTGAGAGAGTTTTTTGGAGAGGTATGCAATCAATATGTGCTACATTAGAATAAGTTTCTTCTGACAAAAAATGTAAACCACTGGATTTCCTTTTAAGGCAGAAACAGGCTATGCATTTTAAAAAGTAATACTTTAAAACCAAAAGGATTTCATACGAAGCTAGAGTGGACATTTTTATTGAATTGATGCTGTTGATTAATTAATTAATTAATTAATTAATTAATTAATTAATGCGATTGTTTGTAAGTGTTCTTGTTATTCATTGTTTTCATTGTAGCATATTTTATGTACTCCATAGATGACCTGTGGTCAAGGAGCTAGGAGGTTCATTACATAACAAAACCTTTTATCCAGACCTTTATTCTTTTCTCAAATGAAAATACACTTCTGTGACTATGTGCAATTTTGGTTAACTGTGTGTCAATACACCCATGTGATTATGTCCACTCTGAGCTGGCTGTGTGTGAACATACTTTTCTAGTATATGCAGCTTGGCCTGTCTGAAGAGATATATCACTGTTTATAGGTGATGTGTTTGCTAGCATTCCATCTGGTAACACCCAATGCATCATCAGCTATGTTGCAATAAATAGAAAAATAAAAGAAAACATTTTTTGTGTGTGGGGGGGGGAACTTCCCACAGCTGCATCAAGGCTCTTGGATCAATGCTTGCCGGGAAAGACAAATTCCTAAATGCAGCAACAAGATCAACAAAACTCTGTTTTTCACGATAGCCTTTATTTTTCACCATGTAGTTATTGGTGGATTCAATGTCAAATACACTTAAATATATGTCTTGTCTTTATATGTCTCTTCAACTATCTTACCAGGGAATGGTCATAATACACATATGTGATTATAGACTTTTCTTCGACTATTAGCATGTGAATGTCTCTGATTGCCATAAACCTTCAGATGGCCTTGTGTCAAAACACGTGTGTGACTATATGCACCTTAGGCTGTTTGCTTATGAATGTGTCGGTGTAATTGACTTACACCTTAAGCTAACTGTATGTCAGCACGCCTGTGTGACTATATGTATCTTAGACTGTTTGCTTATAATGCCTCTGTGTAATTGCCTTACACCTATAAACCTTGAGCTGGCTGTGTCAACACACTTGTGTGACTATATGCACCCTAGGTTGTTTGCTTGTGAATGCCTCTTTGTAATTGTCATACACCTATAGGTATCAGCACACCTGTGGGACTATATGTAGCTTGGATTTACTTTGTGTGAAGTTATCAGTGTGTGTGTGTGTGTGTGTGTGTGTGTGTGTGTGTGTGTGTGTGTGTGTGTGTGTGTGTGTGTCTGTTTGTCCATAACGGGCTGATTGTGTGTGAAGTACATGCACAGTTATATGTGCTGGCTTTATCTCATTGGTGCCATGTCACTATATACATTTAAGGGTGACCAAGAGTGAACACACCTGTCTATGTATGTCTTGTGCTGCCTGTGAACAGCACCTGTGTGATCATTTGTACCTTGAACTGACTGTATGGGAATACACCAGGAGTATGTCAATGTGTCAACATCAATTTCGGTGAGTGCTGTTCAGCAAAAACGTCTCCCTGAAAGTAGTTTTGCCAGTACTGGTTTCATAGTGCACTGGTGAACTGGTTTTCTCCTCTGATTTGTCACCTCAGAATTGGTATACAGACGTTTAAGTGGTAAGGGGATGCCCATCCACATGGGTTTGCCCCCACTATAAAAAGAGATTTACTCCAAGTTTCACTAAACGTGCTTTCAGTACAACGTTTTAGGAGTTTTTACATTTGGGGAATGTGTTGTTAAAATATCAATATAAATATACACCTATATACACCTTGGACTGGATACGCATGAACTCAGCAGTCTGATGCATTCTTACTTAACTGTGTACCATGAGTTGATTGTATCATGATGTGACATGGGGATGACCTTATATGCACACATCATTGTGAGTATGTGACCTGGGACTGTCTGTGAACACACATCTGTATCTATGTATCTATGTGCACCTCCAGGAGATGGTTTATGATGGTAGGTGTGAGTGTGTACATCTTGGGATGCCAGGGTGTAAATGCACATGTTTATATGTGCCCTGCAGAATGCCAGGGTGTAAATGCACATGTTTATATGTGCCCTGCAGAATGCCAGGGTGTAAATGCACATGTTTATATGTGCCCTACAGCATGCCAGGGTGTAAATACACATGTTTATATGTGCCCTGCAGCATGCCAGGGTGTAAATACACATGTGTATATGTGTCCTGCAGCATGCCAGGGTGTAAAAACACATGTTTATATGTGCCCTGCAGAATGCCAGGGTGTAAAAACACATGTTTATATGTGACCTGCTGAATGTCAGGGTGTAAATACACATGTTCATATGTGCCCTGCAGAATGCCAGGGTGTAAATACACATGTTTAAATGTGACCTGCAGAATGCCAGGGTGTAAATGCACATGTTTATATGTGCCCTGCAGAATGCCAGGGTGTAAATACACATGTTTATATGTGCCCTGCAGAATGCCAGGGTGTAAAAGCACATGTAAATATGTGCCCTGCAGAATGTAAGAGTGTAAATGCACATATTTATATGTGCCCTGCAGAATGCCAGGGTGTAAATACACATGTTTATATGTGCCCTGCAGAATGCCAGGGTGTAAATACACATGTTTATATGTGCCCTGCAGAATGCCAGGGTGTAAATGCACATGTTTATATGTGCCCTGCAGAATGCCAGGGTGTAAATACACATGTTTATATGTGCCCTACAGCATGCCAGGGTGTAAATACACATGTTTATATGTGCCCTGCAGCATGCCAGGGTGTAAATACACATGTTTATATGTGTCCTGCAGCATGCCAGGGTGTAAAAACACATGTTTATATGTGCCCTGCAGAATGCCAGGGTGTAAATACACATGTTTAAATGTGACCTGCAGAATGCCAGGGTGTTAATACACATGTTTATATGTGCCCTGCAGAATGCCAGGGTGTAAATACACATGTTTATATGTGCCCTGCAGAATGCCAGGGTGTAAATACACACGTTTATATGTACCCTGCAGAATGCCAGGGTGTAAATACACACGTTTATATGTGCCCTGCAGAATGCCAGGGTGTAAATACACATGTTTATATGTGCCCTGGAGAATGCCAGGGTGTAAATGCACACATTTATATGTGCCCCGGAGAATGCCAGGGTGTAAATGCACACGTTTAAATGTTCCCTGCAGAATGCCAGGGTGTAAATACACATGTTTATATGTGCCCTGCAGAATGCCAGGGTGTAAATACACATGTTTATATGTGCCCTGCAGAAAGCCAGGGTGTAAATGCACATGTTTATATGTTCCCTGCAGAATGCCAGGGTGTAAATGCACATGTTTATATGTGCCCTGGAGAAATGCCAGGGTGTAAATACACATGTTTATAAGTGCCCTAGAGAAATGCCAGGGTGTAAATACACATGTTTATATGTGCCCTGCAGAATGCCAGGGTGTAAATACACATGTTTATATGTGGCCTGCAAAATGCCATGGGATAAAAACACATGTTTATATGTGCCCTGCAGAATGCCAGGGTGTAAAAACACATGTTTATATGTGCCCTGCAGAATACCAGGGTGTAAATGCACATGTTTATATTTGCCCTGCAGAATGCCAGGGTGTAAATACACATGTTTATATGTGCCCTGCAGAATGCCAGGGTGTAAATACACATGTTTATATGTGACCTGCAGAATGCCAGGGTGTTAATACACATGTTTATATGTGCCCTGCAGAATGCCAGGGTGTAAATACACATGTTTATATGTGCCCTGCAGAATGCCAGGGTGTAAATACACACGTTTATATGTGCCCTGCAGAATGCCAGGGTGTAAATACACATGTTTATATGTGCCCTGGAGAATGTCAGGGTTTAAATACACACGTTTATATGTGCCCTGGAGAATGCCAGGGTGTAAATACACACGTTTATATGTGCCCTGGAGAATGCCAGGGTGTAAATGCACACGTTTAAATGCTCCCTGCAGAATGCCAGGGTGTAAATACACATGTTTATATGTGCCCTGCAGAATGCCAGGGTGAAAATACACATGTTTATATGTGCCCTGCAGAAAGCCAGTGTGTAAATACACATGTTTATATGTTCCCTGCAGAATGCCAGGGTGTAAATGCACATGTGTATATGTGCCTGGAGAAATGCCAGGGTGTAAATACACATGTTTATAAGTGCCATGGAGAAATGCCAGGGTGTAAATACACATGTTTATATGTGCCCTTCAGAATGCCATAGTGTAAATACACATGTTTATATGTGCCCTGCAGAATGCCAGGGTGTAAATACAGATGTTTATATGTGCCCTGCAGAATGCCAGGGTGTAAATACACATATTTATATGTGCTCTGCAGAATGCCAGGGTGTAAATACACATGTTTATATGTGCCCTGCAAAATGCCAGGGTATTAAAACACATGTTTATATGTGCCCTGCAGAATGCCAGTGTGTAAAAATACATGTTTATATGTGCCCTGCAGAATACCAGGGTGTAAATGCACATGTTTATATGTGCCCTGCAGAATGCCAGGGTGTAAATACACATGTTCATATGTGCCCTGCAGAATGCCAGGGTGTAAATACACATGCTTATATGTGCCCTGCAGAATGCCAGGCTGTAAATACACACGTTTATATGTGCCCTGCAGAATGCCATGGTGTAAATACACACGTTTATATGTTCCCTGCAGAATGCCAGGGTGTAAATGCACACTTTTATATGTTCCCTGCAGAATGCCAGGGTGTAAATACACATGTTTATATGTACCCTGCAGAATGCCAGGGTGTAAATGCACATGTTTATATGTGCCCTGGAGAAATGCCAGGTTGTAAATACACATGTTTATATATGCCCTGGAGAAATGCCAGGCTGTAAATACACACGTTTATATGTGCCCTGCAGAATGCCAGGGTGTAAATACACATGTTTATATGTGCCCTGCAGAATGGCAGGGTGTAAATACACATGCTTATATGTGCCCTGCAGAATGCCAGGGTGTAAATACACATGTTCATATGTGCCCTGCAGAATTCCAGGGTGTAAATACGCATGCTTATATGTGCCCTGCAGAATGCCAGGGTGTAAATGCACACGCTTATATGTGCCCTGCAGAATGCCATGGTGTAAATACACACGTTTATATGTTCCCTGCAGAATGCCAGGGTGTAAATGCACACGTTTATATGTTCCCTGCAGAATGCCAGGGTGTAAATACACATGTTTATATGTGCCCTGCAAAATGCCAGGGTGTAAATACACATGTTTATATGTTCCCTGCAGAATGCCAGGGTGGAAATGCACATGTTTATATGTGCCCTGGAGAAATGCCAGGGTGTAAATACACATGTTTATATATGCCCTGGAGAAATGCCAGGGTGTAAATACACACGTTTATATGTGCCCTGCAGAATGCCAGGGTGTAAATACACATGTTTATATGTGCCCTGCAGAATGCCAGGGTGTAAATACACACATTTATATGTGCCCTGCAGAATGCCAGGGTGTAAATACACATGCTTATATGTGCCCTGCAGAATGCCAGGGTGTAAATACACACATTTATATATGCCCTGCAGAATGCCAGGGTGTAAATACACACGTTTATATGTTCCCTGGAGAATGCCCGGGTGTAAATGCACATGTTTCTATGTTCCCTGCAGAATGCCAGGGTGTAAATACACATGTTGATATGTGCCCTGCAGAATGCCAGGGTGTAAATACACATGTTTATATGTTCCCTGCAGAATGCCAGAGTGTAAATGCACATGTTTATATGTGCCCTGGAGAAATGCCAGGGTGTAAATACACATGTTTATATGTGCCCTGGAGAAATGCCAGGGTGTAAATACACATGTTTGTATGTGCCCTGCAGAATGCCAGGGTGTTAATACACGTGTTTATATGTGCCCTGCAGAATGTCAGGGTGTAAATACACGTTTATATGTCCCTGCAGAATGTCAGGGTGTAAATACACATGTTTATATGTGCCCTGGAGAATGCCAGGGGGTAAATACACATGTTTATATGTGCCCTGGAGAATGCCAGGGTGAAAATTAACATGTTTATATGTGCCCTACAGAATGCCATGGTGTAAATACACATGTTATATGTGCCCTGCAGAATGCCAGGGTGTAAATGCACATGTTTATATGTGTCCTGCAGAATGCCAGGGTGTAAATGCACATGTTTATATGTGCCTTGCAGAATGCCAGGGTGTAAATGCACATGTTTATATGTGCCCTGCCGAATGCCAAGGTGTAAATGCACATGTTTATATGTACCCTGGAGAATGCCAGGGTGTAAATGCACATGTTTATATGTGCCCTGGAGAATGTCAGGGTGTAAATGCACATGTTTATATGGGCCCTGGAGAATGCCAGGGTGTAAATGCACATGTTTATATGTGCCCTGCAGAATGCCAGGGTGTAAATGCACATGTTTATATAGGCCCTGCAGAATGCCAGGGTGTAAATACACATGTTTATATGTGCCCTGCAGAATGCCAGGGTCTAAATACACATGTTTATATGTGCCCTGCAGAATGCCAGGATCTAAATACACATGTTTATATGTGCCCTGCAGAATGCCAGGGTCTAAATACACATGCTTATATGTGCCCTGCAGAATGCCAGGGTGTAAATACACATGTTTTTATGTTCCCTGCAGAATACCAGGGTGTAAATACACATGTTTATATGTTCCCTACAGAATGCCAGGGTATAAATGCACATGTTTATATATGCCTTGCAGAATGCCAGGGTGTACATAAACATGTTTATATGTGCCCTGGAAAAATGCCAGGGTGTAAATACACATGTTTATATGTGCGCTGCAGAATGCCAGGGTGTAAATACACATGTTTATATGTGCCCTGTTGAATGCCAGGGTGTAAATGCACATGTTTATATGTGCCCTGCAGAATGCCAGGGTGTAAATACACATGTTTATATGTGCCCTGGAGAATGCCAGGGTGTAAATACACATGTTTATATGTGCCCTGCAGAATGCCAGGGTGAAAATCCACATGTTTATATGTGCCCTGCAGAATGCCAGGGTGTAAATGCACATGTTTATATGTGGCCTTCAGAATGCCATTGTGTAAATGCACATTTTTATATGTGCCCTGCAGAATGCCAGGGTGTAAATGCACATGTTTATATGTGCCCTGGAGAATGCCAGGGTGTAAATGCACATGTTTATATGTGCCCTGGAGAATGCCAGGGTGTAAATGCACATGTTTATATTTGCCCTGCAGAATGCCAGGTTGTAAATACACATGTTTATATGTGCCCTGCAGAATGCCAAGGTGTAAATACACATGTTTATATGTGCCCTGCAGAATGCCAGGGTGTAAATGCACATGTTTATATGTGCTCTGCAGAATGCCAGGGTGTAAATACACATGTTTATATGTGCCCTGCAGAATGCCAGGGTGTAAATACACATGTTTATATGTTCCCTGCAGAATGCCAGGGTGTAAATACACATGTTTATATGTGCCCTGCAGAATGCCAGGGTGTAAATACACATGTTTACATGTGCCCTACAGAATGCCAGGGTGTAAATACACATGTTTACATGTGCCCTGCAGAATGCCAGGGTGTAAATACACATGTTTACATGTGCCCTGCAGATTGCCAGGGTGTAAATACACATGTTTACATGTGCCCTGCAGAATGCTAGGGTGTAAACACACATGTTTATATGTGCCCTGTAGAATGCCAGGGTGTAAACGCACATGTTTATATGTGCCCTGCAGAATGCCAGGGTGTAAACGCACATGTTTATTTCTGCCCTGCAGAATGCCAGGGTGGAAATGCACATGTTTATATGTGCCCTGGAGAATGCCAGGGTGGAAATGCACATGTTTATATGTGCTCTGGAGAATGCCAGGGTGTAAATGCACATGTTTATATCTGCCCTGCAGAATGCCAGGCTGTAAATGCACATGTTTGTATGTGCCCTGCAGAATGCCAGGGTGTAAATGCACATGTTTATATGTGCCCTGCAGAATGCCAGTGTGTAAATGCACATGTTTATATGTGCCCTGCAGAATGCCAGGGTGTAAATACACATGTTTATATGTGCCCCGCATAATGCCAGTGTGTAAATACACATGTTTTATGTGCCCTGCAGAATGCCAGGGTGTAAATACACATGTTTATATGTGCCCTGCAGAATGCCAGGGTGTAAATGCACGTTTATATGTGGCCTTCAGAATGCCATTGTGTAAATGCACATTTTTATATGTGCCCTGCAGAATGCCAGGGTGTAAGTGCACATGTTTATATGTGCCCTGGAGAATGCCAGGGTGTAAATGCACATGTTTATATGTGCCCTGGAGAATGCCAGGGTGTCAATGCACATGTTTATATTTGCCCTGCAGAATGCCAGGGTGTAAATACACATGTTTATATGTGCCCTGCAGAATGCCAAGGTGTAAATACACATGTTTATATGTGCCCTGCAGAATGCCATGGTGTAAATACACATGTTTATATGTGCTCTGCAGAATGCCAGGGTGTAAATACACATGTTTATATGTGCCCTGCAGAATGCCAGGGTGTAAATACACATGTTTCTATGTTCCCTGCAGAATGCCAGGGTGTAAATACACATGTTTATATGTGCCCTGCAGAATGCCAGGGTGTAAATACACATGTTTACATGTGCCCTGCAGAATGCCAGGGTGTAAATACACATGTTAACATGTGCCCTGCAGATTGCCAGGGTGTAAATACACATGTTTACATGTGCTCTGCAGAATGCTAGGGTGTAAACACACATGTTTATATGTGCCCTGCAGAATGCCAGTGTGTAAACGCACATGTTTATATGTGCCCTGCAGAATGCCAGGGTGTAAACACACATGTTCATATGTGCCCTGCAGAATGCCAGGGTGTAAATGCACATGTTTATATATGCCCTGGAGAATGCCAGGGTGTAAATGCTCATGTTTATATGTGCCCTGGAGAATGCCAGGGTGTAAATGCACATGTTTATATCTGCCCTGCAGAATGCCAGGCTGTAAATGCACATGCTTATATGTGCCCTGCAGAATGCCAGGGTGTAAATGCACATGTTTATATGAGCCCTGCAGAATGCCAAGGTGTAAATGCACATGTTTATATGTGCCCTGCTGAATGCCAGGGTGTAAATACACATGTTTATATGTGCCCTGCAGAATGCCAGGGTGTAAATACACATGTTTATATGTGCCCTGCAGAATGCCAGGGTGTAAATACACATGTTTATATGTGCCCTGCAGAATGCCAGGGTGTAACTACACATGTTTATATGTGCCCTGCAGAATGCCAGCGTGTAAATACACATGTTTATATGTGCCCTGCAGAATGCCAGGGTGTAAATACACATGTTTATATGTGCCCTGGAGAAAGGCTGCTGATCTTGCTGATTCACACCTTGGAACTGAGACATCAGTGGCACTTTTACATGCCTTAGAGCTGATGCACTGATGGTCTTACTTATACTTTAGTCTTACAGCACTAATGTCATAATTCACACATTGGAGGTCATAATGCTGATCATGTTAATCACACCTTACAATCATAAAACTGATGATGTTTTCGCATCTTGGGCTTGTGATACTGACAGTGCTATTCATATCATGTGGTTGTGATTCTGGTGGTGACATTCACGTCATGTGGTTGTGATTCTGGTGGTGGCATTCACACCATGTGGTCATGATTTTGGTGGTGGTATTCACACCATATGGTCGTAATTCTGGTGGTGCTATTCACACATGTAGTTGTGATTCTGGTGGTGGCATTCACACCATGTGGTTGTGATTCTGGTGGTGGCAATCACACCATGTGGTCGTGATTCTGGTGATGGTGGTATTCAGACCATGTGGTTGAGATTCTGGTGGTGGCATTTACACCATGTGGTTGCGATTCTGGTGGTGGAATTTACACATCAGGCTTGAAATGCCCATGGTGTTAACCAGCCTTGGAGTTGTGAGTCTGCCCCTTTATTCTCATCCAGGGCATACTGGTGATTATGGACAACACTGGGCCTTGTACATCAGAATATGCTTTTCTGTCTGCAGTTATATTAGCTGACAATGTGTACTGTTGCAATTTTGTGTTCAGAGAAGACACCAACAAATTTTACAACACCGGATCAGTTGGATACCCAATATGCAATTCAGTAGACAACATAGTGGGTTATATTAAGTTTGTCTGATTTTTTAATAATACAACCTTGGCCAGGGTAACATAAGCAGTGTGCACAGAATGACCACTGTCCTCAGCCTTGGTAACATTTTCAATAGTTTACTAGGTTCAAGAAACAGGACCTGCCCTTCACAAAACCAAACTGAGTGTGATCTAAATCAGTTATTTTATCTATGTCTTTATAAATTAGTTCTGCTGTGATATGCTGCATAACTTTCCATATAAGGCTGGTGAGGCTAATGGATGTATATTTACCTTATATCAAACATAACTGATATAAAAGAGACTTGAAATGGATTCTAGGAGTCAAAGAACATATCAGTAAAACAAGGTCATGTTAATATGGCAGTATCCAGGGTGACCATTTTGTGGTAAAAGCATATTAACATGGAATAAGAGGGACTTAGAGTGGTTATAATGCATTAAAATACCTCAAATGCATGGATACAAAGACAATCAAATTTTTAAGTTCCAATGTAGAGTTTTCTTTAGCAGAAGTCACCAGTATGACAGCAGTGGACTGGGACCAGTTCTTAAGTGGTGTTTATTTGTGGAAGATGGTGAAAGATACAAATCACTTGAGTGGCCCTGCACAGATCATTCAGAATAACGAGGGTCACCTCTTAAGAGCAAAATATAACAGAGGTGGACAGATGAATGACCTGGACAAATCCAGTTTTAGAATCAATGACATTTCGAGCAAGTTCTGATGTATAACCTTCGTTAAAAGAGGGAGATGCTGCGATTCCTCTGCCTGTCATCACAAAATGCGTTCTGCCAGGAGCTGTAACCCATTCAGAGCAGCAGACTACCTGCTGTGGGGTATAGGACACTACCAGAAAGAGCTATACACACAAGATAGTTAAACACAACAAGAACTCTGCATCCAAAAGGCCTGTTCTCAGTACAGGTGACTTACTCCAGTGTGAGTGCACTTTATAAATAAGTCCTACACCAGGGTAAGTCACTTATACCAAGAGAAAGGGGGTTTTGTAACTGGGCAATGCTGTCGCTCACACAAGCAATGTTAAGGCAGCTTGGTCCAGAATAAACAAATTCTTGAAACAAATGACTGCTCATACCAGGAGCAATTTCTGGGTTTAAGACATCTGGGAGATGTAAAGAAGTCTTCAAAAACATTTTATGGCAAATCGTTTTTTTCAGACTGAAGGAATAAGAAAATGGACCTTCAGAGACTAATTTTGAAAGAAAAAACTTTAATTTATTTATGTCAGTATAAATACTGTTAGATCAATATTGACTAATAATCGAAGTTTAGTCTGAAGTTTAAGTTTATTAGCTTCTTCAATTCCTAAGCATTTTCACAAAACCAAAAGTTAAAATATTATACAACGACATATTAGAAATAACCAAAAAGGTAACTTTAAGCATTTAACAGACTTACACAGAGCATTTCTTTTGGAATCAAAATTGTGTAAAGTAATTCACAAAAGCAACAAGTAATAATCAAGATGTAGTTATATACAATACTGTAAATAGCAGAAATAACCTCCATTCTAACAATTTCTAGCCAGCATTCCATTAAACTACCCTTCCATTTTCTAAGGTTAAAAATACGCCCCTCTGAGCAGTAACGTTTCAGTAAACAAATGGCATTTAATACATGCCCAAGAAAAGTAGATGACACAAAGTCCTTAAACACTATACAGCAAGCTGACTCTGAAAATTAGATTCAACAGCTATCAGTGACAAGTTAACAAAGTTGGACAGTATTTGAATGAAGAACAAAAAACAGTGAATACTGGCAGACATCAAATAAATGCTGCTTATTAATAATCTAAAAGTTACTTCCTGGAAATAATGAATATCCACATGGTCATAGTCTAAAGTTTGGTAGTCTAAGAGCAGCAGTAGGCCTGTCATCAAACTCCAGAAAGCCTTCATCATAATGATAAACTGTATCAGGTACATTTCTTTTAAAATTCATAACCTCTGTTCTGCCCATAAGTCCCCCGTAAATCCATCAAAAAGTCATCAGTGAACAAAAGCATTAAACAACATACAAAATGAAGTAGTAAAACAAAATCCGAGTGAATGGTCCATGCAAATGTCCATCACAAACCGAACATGAAGCAGCATTCCACAGGCTGGGAACCAGTCATCGTCTTTGTCAGGAGCATAACCTGTTACATAGGTAATAATAGTTATAATGTAGTTACCACCTGACAGTTAATAATTTAGTAATATATCAGCGGAATATTATAATTACATGATAAAAGAGCTTAGTAGTGCTTTAGAAGCTTAACTGTCTCATCAAATCATATCCATCATAACTTAGAAATGTAGTTATTGTAATATAATTATATCATCACCATCTTTCGGCTTTTCCCATTAGGGGTCGCCACAGTGGATCATCTCTTTCCATTTCTTCCTATCCTCTGCATCTTGCTCTGTCACACCAACCACGTCCATAAACCTTATCTTAGGCCTTCCTCTTTTCCTCTTACCTGGCAGCTCCTTCCTTAGCATCTTTTTCCCAATATACCCATCATCCCTCCTCAGCACATGTCCAAAACAACGCAATCTCGTCTCTCTTGCTTTGTCTCCAAACTGTCCAACATGAGCTGACCCTCTAATATACTTCCTAATCCTATCCATTCTAGTCACACGGAGTGCAAATCTTAACATCTTTAACTCTGCCACATACAGCTTTGACTCCTGCCTTTTTGTCAGTGCCACTGTCTCCAACCCATATAACATAGCTGGTCTCACTACCCTCTTGTAGACTTTCCCTTTCACTCTTACTGGTACCCGTCTGTTACAAATCACTCCTGACACTATTCTCCACCCATTCCACCCTGCCTGTACTCTCTTCTTCACCTCTCTTCCACATTCACCATTACTCTGAACTGTTGATCCCAAGTACTTAAACTCGTCCACCTTTACCAACTCTACTCCCTGCATCCTCACCATTCCTCTACCCTCCCTCTCATTTACACACATATATTCTGTCTTAGGCCTGCTGACCTTCATTTCTCTGCTCTCTAGAGCATATCTCCACCTCTCCAGAGTCTCCTCAACCTGATTCCTACTCTCACTACAGATCACAATGTCATCTGCAAACATCATAGTCCACGAGGCCTCCTGTCTGATCTCATCTGTCAACCTGTCCATCACCACTGCAAATAAGAAAGGACTCAGAGCTGATCCTTGATGTAATCCCACCTCCACCTTAAACGGATCTGTCACTCCCACTGCAGTCCTCACCACTGTCACACTACCCTCGTACATATCCTGTACCACTCTTACATACTTCTCTGCCACTCCCGACTTCCTCATACAATACCACAACTCTTCTCTATGCACCCTGTCATATGCTTTCTCCAAGTCTACAAAGACACAATGCAACTCTTTCTGACCTTCTCTGTATTTCTCCGATAACACTCTCAGAGCAAACATTGCATCTGTAGTGCTCTTTCCTAGCATGAAACCATACTGCTGATCACTAATCATCACCTCCCTTCTTAACCTAGCTTCTACTACTCTTTCCCATAACTTCAAGCTGTGACTGAATCAATTTTATCCCTCTGTAGTTACTGCAGCGCTGCACATCACCCTTATTCTTAAAGATAGCTACCAAAACACTTTTTCTCCACTCCTCAAGCATCCTCTGACTTTCCAAAATTTCATTAAACAATCTAGTTAAAAATTCCACTGCCATTTCACCTAAACACCTCCATGCTTCCATTGGTATGTCATCTGGGCCAACAGCCTTTCCATTCTTCATCCTCTTCATAGCTGTCCTTACTTCCTCCTTGCTAATCTGTTTCACTTCCTGATTCACTATCCCCACATCATCCAACCTTCTCTCTCTCATTCTCTTCATTCATCAGCCTCTCAAAGTACTCTTTCCATCTACTCAACACACTCTCCTGTCTTGTGAGTACCTTTCCCTCACTATCCTTTATCACCCTTACTTGCTGCACATCTTTCCCAGCTCTGTCCCTCTGTCTAGCCAATCAGTACAGGTCCTTTTCTCCCTCTTTAGTGTCCAATCTCTCATACAACTCTCCACACACCTTATCCTTAGCTTTCGCCACCTCTCTCTTTGCCATGCACCTCATCTCCTTATACTCATGTCTACTTTCTTCATCTCTTTGACAATCCCACTTCTTCTTCACCAGCCTCTTCCTCTGTATACTCTCCTGTACTTCCTCATTCCACCACCAGGTCTCCTTGTCCTCCTTCCTCTGTCCAGATGTCACACCAAACACCTTTCTAGCAGTCTCCCTTACTAGTTCTGCTGTAGTTACCCAGCTATTCGGTAGCTCTCCACTGCCTCCCAGTGCCTGTCTTAACTCTTCCCTAAACTCTACTTCACAATCACCCTTTTTTATTTTAACTTCCACCATTTAATCCTTGGCACTGCTTTCACACTCCTCCTCCTCTTTTTGATCACCAACATCATCCTACAGACCACCATTGTATATGCTGCTTAACTACACTTTCCCCTGCCACCACTTTACAGTCTCCAATCTCCTTCAGACTGGCCCTCCTACATAAGATATAATCCACCTGTGTGCATTTTCCTCCACTCTTGTACATCAGCCTATGCTCCTCCCTCTTCTTAAAATACATATTCACCACAGCCATGTCCATCCTTTTTGCAAAATCCACAATCATCTGACCTTCTGCATTCCTCTCCTTAACACCATACCTACCCATCACTTCCTCATCCCCTCTGTTCACTTCACCAACATGCCCATTAAAGTCTGCTCTAATCACTAGTCTCTCACCCTCGGGTACAGTAACCACAACTTCATCCAACTCACTCCAAAGTTTCTCTTTCTCATCCATCACACACCCAACTTGTGGAGCAAATGCACTAACAACATTCATCATTACACCATCAATTTCAAGCTTCATAAACATCACTCGGTCAGACACTCTCTTCACGTCTAAAACACTCTTGGCATATTGTTCCTTTAGTATAACTCCTACCCCATTTCTCCTGCCATCCACACCATGATAGAACAATTTGAACCCGTTTCCTAAACACCTGGCCTTACTTCCCTTCCATCTGGTCTCTTGCACGCACAATATATCAACCTTCCTTCTCTCCATCATATCAGCTAGCTCTCTCCCTATACCAGTCATACTGCCAACATTCAAAGTTCCTACCCTCACTGCTACACTCCTAACCTTCCTCCTCTCTTCCTGCCTTCAGGCAAGCCTTCCCCTTCCTCTTCTCCTTTGGCCAACAGTAGCCCAATTTCTGCCAGCACCCTGTTGGCTAACAGTACTGGTGGTGGTCGTTGTTAACCCAGGCCTCGACCGATCCAGTATGGAAATATGAAATCTTTGCGCCATAAGTGATGTGGCAGAATTTTTATGCCGGATGCCCTTCCTGACGCAACCCTCCCCATTTATCCGGGCTTGGGACCGGCACAAAGAAATGCACTGGCTTGTGCATCCCCAGTGTAATATAATTATATATGCTAATATATTTTAAGTGACTCTATATTTGCTCTTGCTAAAGTATATTTAAGCCATTGCAATGCAAAGAATGCCTCAATTATGGTCCAGATTTATGAAAAGATAACTTTGTAATGCATGGGACACAGTGATTACTATCCAAAAACAGTTAAATGCCTTCCTCATTTAGTTCTACTTTACGATGGGATCCTACCTTAACAACACTTAGAAGGGTCATTACATCTGGTAATAAAAGATGACAGCATCATTCAGCAATTAGCAGCAGCCGGACATGAAACGGATTCATTTCAACTTCCATTTCTGTCTGCTGTCTGCTATATTACATCCAGTATTTTAATAACATTGCTTCCCTTAGACATGGACTACATAAGGATCTGAACCACTTCCCCACTGCTTCACTGGCTTTCAAAGCCAGCATGATACATCATGTTTTTTTTTCTTTATCGTACTTTTGTTAAACCAGTAGTGCATGGAACACAAAAATCTCCATGAACTGCAAAGAATTATGATTGGATCTCTGATCATAATCTAATATTATGTGCTCTCAAAATGAATGCCAAGACTCACCACCTGAAGCTTCAGTCTAGAGGTGCATTTCTTGGTATCCATGTTGAGAACACATAATAAGCTCAATATAATCAAAAACCTAACTATAATCCTCTATGTTATGCACTTTTGTGACATAAGAAATGTGGTTAACAAAGTTTTGTTAAGCACCTCTCACCGCTAAGATCTAGTCTCATGCTCAACCATTAGCATTAGTCAATGATAGCCACCACAGAATATTGGCAAGAAGTTAAAGTAGCTTTAAAAGGTGATGGTACACTTTGTCATCAATAAAAGTATAGTACAGTATCTAATAATTTTAAAACTACAAATACCGGAGGGATGCTTGGCTTCTGTCTACTGTATGATGCCAGCCTGAAGCATTTTATTACATTTCAGTTTGTAAAAGACTTCACAATCCTACACTTTTCCCTTTAAACTAAAGCTCTATGTACTAAAAGGAATTATGATGGGATTTTTCTGATCATAACTCAAATGTTAGACATGCTTAACACTGATGTCAGGATTCATCTCTTGAGTTTTCATTTGTTCTGAAGGTGAATTTCCTGATGTTCTTTTTTCAAACACAAAACAACTGATCAAAATTATATATATATTACTGAACATAACTAAGAGTACTGCTTAACTATTGTTTTACAGTTGTGAATGTTTTAAATATTGCTTTTAGGGTACAACTATATTAACTGTTAGAAATGTTAAAAGTACTTTGATTTAATGAATATTGCATACTTATATCATAGCTAATCAATAATTGCTTATTTCATTTCTCTCTAAAAGCATTTGTAGCCATTATAGGAATGTAAAAATGTTTTTTAATTGTGTCTTTATGTTGCAAACTACTTTAATGCATCAGAATTAATCTTAAGTGCTTCCTATTACATTTTAAAAGTATTTATAGTAATTTTATGAATGCATTAATGTTTGTTTTCCAATAAATCTATATTTGATTAAATATATTCATAGTGGCTTAAATATAGGTCTGACAAGACCTCTTGCTGTTCAGATTTAGGGATCTAAAGTTGTAGTACGATAGGGACGTACATGAAATCTCAGAACCTCTACTAATGATTTCTTTTCTCTCTCTTTTTTAATGGGTTCATAGGTTCAGTACTAGGTTACTGCCTTTGAGGGCCATTTTAAGCTTCGACAATTTCCCCTTTTTGTACTTCAAATAACCTAACATATTTGGATATAGACTGGCCTTACCCATCCCATAGTTGGTAATTACATATTACCCTTATTGTGACTAACTGAGATCATACTATAGATACTTTGAGCGGATCTATGTGTGGAATAAAGCATTTAGAAAGTGCCTCTGTCCATTTCTAGTACAGGGAGCAGTCCTGGGTAAATTTTCTGTTTCCCATTAATAGATCTACGTTCTGCTTGAATATGGGCAGGGATGAATTTTGTTTTATGTGGATGGGGACTCTGTTCCAAAGCAGTGGCATCCTTTGTGGGATACACCTGTCCCTCCAAACCACTCTGTTAATGTTACAGAAGAGGATTACATCCTAGACTGAGTATTTCTGATGCCATTTGACCTGCTGATATGCAGTAAATCCATCAGTAATGGGTCGACTGTTTGTCCTGTTATTGCTATCTACGTCATACAAACTATAAATGGTATCGATATAGGCTACACTAGCATCATGGTTCGAGGTACTTAGTCTTATGACAGTATGTAGACTCCCAACTCTTTATATTGCTTATAACCAGAAATGTGTCTACAACCCAAGTCCAAAAAGTAGGCTAGGAAATCCAGCAGAACGTCCAAAAAATGTAGCACGCAAAAATGATTTATTGCACATCAAGTAAGCGTTTTCGTCTGGTAACAATGACCAGACGTCATCAGACAATTACATCAGGTTGAGGAACATTATTTATACAAAGTGGTTAAAAAGCAATTAATTAATCAACCAGCAACAGAAAAAATAATGTAATTGAATTCTATGGTTAAGTAAAAAAGTAAGTAAATAACAACAACAACCGATCCCTGTGTTGAATTCATACCATACAAATAAGAATAAGAAACTTTAAAACCCTTTTTATAAATATTTGAATGTAAAAAATGCATAAGTCTGTATCTATAAATATAAGACTAAGAATGTAAAAATATGAATGCAAAAATAAGAAGTGTAAATATATATATGTATATTCACACATACATACATAATTAAAAAACAAATTGATAAAATAATCAATTTATAAGTATTGTATATATTAAAATATATTGAAATACATTAAAATATATTAAAATATACTTGTATTTGAACTAGCGACAGAGTACCAGGAAAAAATTATCTATCATAGACCTTTAATTTTAATTCACTTATGATTAAAATCATATCATTTAAGCCTGGTGGACAGCAGGCATTTAGAAAAAGCTGCCACCCAGGTTTCCTTGTCTTCAAGAAGTGTTTTCCATGAACTGCCCCTTGCCTGCCTTTTAATCTCTTGTAATGCAATAAACTTAAAGTTATGATCAGGGCAACTTTTTATGTGTCTGTATATGGCATTTTTCTCATTTTTTTGCTTGGTCTTGTACATATGTTCATATGGGTCTGTATTGTAACATCGAAGTTCGTAAACATCGAATGTTATAATATTGAACCCCAAACACCGAAATCTGATAACATCGAACAGTCAGAATAGCAAATTTTTTTCCCAGGGAAAAAAAATCGCTATTCCGAGAAGCATACACACAACACAAACACACACAAAAACAGCAATCCACACACATACACGTAAAATCCTACAGCTAAACCTAAACTAAACTTTACATACACTACTAGCTATCCACTTACCTTAACCCAACCATAACCTAAGGTCCGTCACTATCGCACACTCACCTCACCTGCGCCCTAACCCTAAATCACCTAACCCACCCCCTAACCCTAACCTACACACAACCGCATACTTACCTGACCCGCGCCCTAACCCTAACTCACCTAACCTGACCCCCTAACCCTAACCTACACACAATCGCACCTGACCCCTAACATTCCAACATATCGAACACTGAAAACAGCAAAGCCACAGCAACAGCCCACCGAATTCTTTCCCTGGGTGTCCTGCACCTTCGCTGTTTTCAGCGTTCGACATTATGGGTTCGATATTATGTTCATAGATTAGTTGGGAGAGATGAATGTGGGTGAGATCATCACCCAGGCAGCCATCAGAGGATTTTTTTCTTTAATACCTAATCCTTCACTTGGTAGAGACTGTCAGCATTTAACAAATCAAATGGCTAGTATACCCTCCACAGTGCACATGTCCACTTCTACATACCAGTGAGGGCTACCGTGCAAATGCAGTTGTAGTCAAGCTAGCAGCACATCCTTGGCACCTGTGCTGTATAGCATTCACCTTTTTCACCACAAGCTGCTGTTGGATGCAAAGAAAATGACCACCTCCCTTCTCTTGGGAAAGGTAAGCCGACACTGGATGTTCACTCCCATCACTCCTTATTGGCTTCTGCAGTGCCCAGGTGATTAGTTAATTCTAAGACAGTTGAGTCACAGTCAGGACTTTACCATCCTGTACCATGGAGTTGATAGATGAAAACTCAAGAGCTGACTCTTCACTGGTACAGAATGGAGGTTGCTTGCTAAGAGACAATGGGATTCAGAAAAGGATCTATGCAAGGGCTCTGTGTCCCTGTTTGCCTCACGCCCATACCTCTCAAACTCTTAGAGCAAAAAATCTGGACAAAGCCTAAAATGATGGGGAGACAAATAGGGACAGATTTTAAATATTGCCCTTACAAACTTAGAAAGTTGATAGAATAGGTTTTGCATTATCATGAATTTTCCGAAGGATGTGGAGTCTTAAAATCAAAAGTTTTTGTCATTATTACTGACTTCATTCCTCAGCTGTTTGCCAGAAAGGGGCAGATTTTAGGAGGAACTTACCAAAAATACGAGGCAAAAATCTGGAGACACTGCAAAAACCTGTACAGTTGAGAGATATGCTCACACCAACAATCTCTGAATTGCTGGTCATCTGGTCATCTGTTAGTTCATTTCAACCAGTTTTCGTTTACCTGCTCATCTTGCAATTTTGTCTGAGCAAACGGCAAGCAGAGAAGAAGCTCTGACCTTCATATGACCTTCATATGACCTTCACATGACCTTCATACGGTGGTAGCATTAAGCAACATTATTAACCATCTGGTATCCATGACAGTTAACATCAAGAAAAGGCTCTGGACAGCACGTATGGTTCATGAGAGCTGTCCTTTCGGTAGCTGCTAAAAACATTGGCACTTCAGTGTTTTAAGAAATTTAGAGCTAAGTGATATTCATTTGGCATCAAACTTGGGTGCTCTCCTACTGCAAGGAGGAGAGCAAGATACTGCGAGTGGCAATAAAGAACTGAGGACTCTTGTGATAAGCAAGTTCCCTATCTCAACCCAGGAGCAGAGGATGCTACAAAGGGCAGTAAAATTACAGATCCACTGAAGGTGAGTACTGGAGTACTGAGATACATTTTTTTCAACAATGTGCACAGCAGTTGAAAGAAGACACCCCATTTGAAGATATCTTGAAGTAAAAATGTGTTTACACAGACCACTATAGCTCTGATTATAGAGTGCTGATGATGACACTTAACCATCGTTAGTCTTCAATTCTCATGTCGAATCCTTTTTAAAAGTGCTTTTTGACCCTAACCAAGGACCGCCTCCCACACAGGGCTTGAGCTGAGCCCATTTATTCCCCATCTAGGGGAGGGAGGTACTGAATGATGCAACAGCCAACTGGAGGGAGCCATGATCCAGGAAGGCAGAAAAGTAAATTGTGCCCTGTTCTGCTTCAGTGGAAAGGTGCATCCTCATCCTGTTAGCCTGTGGATCTAGCTTAACCCCAGACCAGAGCCATCCAAGTGCTAAAGGTCAGACCATGGAACTACCAATTATCTCATCTCATTAGGCTGCGTCATTAATTGTGCGATACCAATGTTTTTCTAGCACTGTTATGTCCTATACCCTCCCCTGGCAAATGGCATGCCACTGCAGAGGCCTCCCCATGTGCATGTGTGCTTCCCAGCTATGTACAGCTCAGGCTACCATTATTGAGTTGGCAAAGCAAAGCACACATCCCATTTCACAAGGCTGTATGTCGTGTTCCTTCTGACAACAAACAGTGACACTGCAGTTCATGGACAACCTCAGCAGCATTGACTGCTCACACTCACCCTGCCTTATCTCCTCCTCTAGAACCCAAACTGCTAGACAAACCAAAGTCATATGTGCTCCCATCAGTGTTCCATCCCCGTACACCACACAGTCAACTAATAATGTCACTTCTATTTAACAGAGATACTTCATTCAGTGATCCACCTAATAAAGTTAAAAAACAAATACTTAAACTCTACCTCTGCAGATACTTCTAACAAAACAGTACTAAGGGTTGCACATGTCAGGATTACTGCAATAAAGATTTCAGTCAGGACATCACAAAGTTTGCAGTGGATTACCTGAGCCAAATGTGTCCATTGGCACAAACTGCTTTTCTTCGACCTGTGAAAGACAAAACTTCTTTGCACAAACTACAGTACTCTGGGAAGGTCTGCTTATTCAGACATGCCCAATCAACACCAATCATTGCTGAATATAACATTCGATGTTTATAAAATTCGATGTTATAATATAGACCCGTGTTCGTATATCCATTGACCAAGTTTACGTTGCATTTTGCCAATATAAAATTCTTGGCATTGGCAACAAATAGCTGCATATACGACTCCTTGGGGCCACAGTTGTATTTCTCCTTAATATAAATAACTTTGTCCCCAGTTGTTAACGTGGTCATTTTTAAAATATATTTACATTGTTGACACATTCCACAAGGTAACATCTGGCCATTCTTGTCATTTAATTTAGTATACTCCAAAAGATTTTTCAAATTTCTTCCTCGTCTGAAAACTACCTGTGGACAATTACCAAAAGTATCTACCATAGCTTGATCATGCATAAGAACGGCCCAGTTTTTCTTTATAATATCTTGTACCAAAACACTATCCATAGAATAAGTACATATACAGGGGCATGTTATTTTCTTAGAATGAACAACCTGAGTCTGAATAGAATTGTATACTATAGAACAGCCAATTACATTCTAATCATTTGAACGAATGGTACCCTCACTAGAATTTACCCTGTTAGAAACAGGGTGACCATAATCAAGGTCCAACATATTGGTACTATTTAAAATAGGTATAAAAAGACCAGTCCTACATTTGTGAATGACCTCCTTTTTAATAGAGTGCACCAACCTACTCGGGTATCCCCTATCTAAAAACATATTGCACATGAGATTAGATTCGAGCATAAAATTATCAAACAGTGAATTCACTTGGGCAGCTCTCACTAATTGTCCCTTAACGATCCCACATTTGAAATGCTTAGAATGACTACTACTAAAATGTAGCATACTGTTAGAGTAGGTAGGCTTCCTATATATGGTAGCCTTAATACCGTCCACACTTGTCCTGGAAATAAGAACGTCTAAATATAGGATTTCCTTTTCCTGTACTGTATATGTAAAATTTAAAAAATCAGTACTATTGTTAAGATCTACCATAAATAGGGGTATATCCTCCTTAGGGCCGGTCCACACCACAAACAGATCATCCAAATATCTTAAATACATGCGAATATGTGTAAAATATGAAGAACAAAATAAGAACTGTTTTTCCCATTGTGCCATGACAATATTGGCAAATAGGGTCCACAAGCGGACCCCATAGCAACTCCTTCTAGTTGCTTAAAGTAGTGCCCTTCAAAAAACAGGAAATTGTTCTTAAGGACAATTTCCAACAATTGTGTATATGTATTGATTAACCCTTGCTCTAAACCAAACTCATCATAGAGATAGTCAGAAAACCAATCGATGCCTATAGGGTGTGGAATACAACTAAAAGATCTTTGACATCTGTTGTAATAAAAACATCAGTAGTAGCAAGAGGAATCAATTCATTGCATTTTTCTAAAAATTGCCAAGAGTCACGGCACAAATGAGAGATTTTTGCTACTTTATCTTTCAAAGAATTGTCCAGAAATTTAGCAATGTAGCTGGTCTTAGACCAGCCTGAGTCAACTATAGGATGAAGGGGGGGGGGGGTTTGACCAATCGCTTATGAATTTTGGGAACTCCGAAAATGGCAGGAATCTTAGGATCATCAGTAGCCATATAATTGTATTTATCTATATTAATCTGGTCCTGTGTAACCAAATCTAGGAGTTCCCAATCCATTCTTTTGTACGCAATATTAATTTCATTAAGAGAGGCTTCACGATAGGTTTGGCTGTATAATAGTTCAAACATCTTTTGTGAGTAATCATCCCTATGAAATATTACAATGCCTCCCCCTTTGTCTGGACACATATATCTAAGGTCATTGAACTCTCTCAAATGCCTAAGTAGAGCCATCTCAGAATCGGTCAAATTGTACATTTCATTCACTTTGCCCACGTCGTGACGAAAATCATTTTGACAAGCAGTCTCAGAAGGTTTGAACAGACTATGCATATCAGGGTTAAAAGTACTGGGAATTCTGCATAAATTGTCATTAAAACATAATCATCAGGTGTATCATTTCTGTGCAAATACTTTAAATTCAAATTTCTAGTAAATAATTTCAAATCGACAATCAATTCACCGATATGCTTTTTACTGATAACGAAATTAGAACCTTTGCTGAAGAAATCAGCATATTCGGTTGTAAAGTCAATACAGCTATGATTGTATATTTTAAAATCATTAGCTGTATTATGAATGATAGATGGTTCCCTAAAAACAAAAGTCACCTCTGTTGTCTCCTCGCCTGGCAAGGAGGCCTTTGCATCTGCCCTTTTGCCGACACAACTGTGTGGGTGTTCAGGTGGTTTGTTGAAAGAGCTGTGAATAGCCTACATATTTTCTTGTTTATTCATATTTTTTTTTCTATTCTTTACTAAGGGACAACTTTGCTCCACATTTTTCTCTCATTATATGTTAGTTTCTCAGTGAGTTAAAAACCCATTTGGTAGCATGAAATAAATAAATGAATAACACACTTCCAAAGTGAGAAGCAAATGAATGATGCTGGTCCATGCACCTTCTGGATAGGAGGGGTGATGGAGGTTCTCTGCACCTTCATAATGGGAGGGGAGATGGAGGGTTTCTCCACCTTTTGACTAGGAGGAGAGATGGAGGATCTCTGCACCTTCTGGATAGGAGGGGTGATGGAGGGTCTCTACACCTTCTGGATAGGAGGGGAGATGGAAGGTCTCTACACCTTCTGGATAGGAGGAGCGATGGAGGGTCTCTGCACCTTCATAATGGGTGGGGAGATGGAGGGTTTCTCCACCTTTTGGCTGGGAGGAGAGATGGAGAATCTCTGCACCTTCTGGATAGGAGGAACAATGGTGGGTCTGTGCACCTTCATGATAGAAGGGTAAAAGTGGATGTGTGCAGCTTCAGTTTGGAAGGAGTAGGTATACCTTCAGGATTCCCTTATGGAGACAATTTAGGTGAGAAACAATGGCCTGCATATCTCCGAGTAAGAAGTGGGAATGCTGACCAGTATATGTGTACTTGGGAAGTGAAGTGCTAGACTGAACATCTCTGAGCAGGAACTGGGAATGCTGACCACTATATCTGTACTCTAGAAGCAGGATGCTGGACTGCACATCTCAGTGAACAGGCAGTGGGAATGCTGACCAGTATATTTTCATATTTAAAAAAAAATATATATATATATATATATATATATATATATATATATATATATATATATATGGGTTCACTTTATAACATCGAAATACTGAAATGTCGAATTTCAGTATCTTGAAGCTAAAAAGTCGAATGTTTGAAATGGCGAACGTTCATAATCACGAATTTCACATATGTCGAATATATGTCGAATTCGCGGTTATGAAGTTGTGCTACGTAATGTCCGGGTTTGTGTTTTGGTTGTGCACGGTGCTGTGTGTGGATGTAGGTGTTATGTCAGGTAAGTGAGTGTTTTGTAAGTGTTTTGAGTGGGAGTTAGAGTGTGTGTGAGGGATTGGAGAATGTGCGTGTGTGAGTGAGCTTTTGTGTTGTGTTTGTGTGATCTTGGAGTTAGTATATATAAGTAGGGGTGTGGCAGCCCCCATAGGGGTGCAGGGGTGCTTGCCCCCCCTGCTTATGTGGGTGTGTGAGTTGTATATGTGTGTTTTATTTTGTTTATGTTGTGATGTGGGTGTTGTGATGTATGTTTAGTGTAGTGTGTGTGGTGTTTTCGGTTATGTGGTTTTGCGGTTTTTGTTTGTCGGTGTTTTGTGGATTCGGTTTTATAGTCTTGAGATACTAAAATTTGATATTTCAGCATTTCGAGGTTATAAAGTGAATCCATATATATATATATATATATATATATATATATATATATATATATATATATATATATATATATAAAACGAGATAACTGACAATGGAAGATCGACAACGGAGATGACTGATGATTGAAAATCCCGACACTGAGAACACCGACATGTTAAGGTAAGTGTGTGATAGTGACCGACATTAGGGTCAGGGTGGCGGTAAGGTAAGTGTGTGATAGTGACAGACTTTAAGGTTAGGGGCAGGTTAAGTGAGTTAGGGTTAGGATGCGGGTAAGGTAAGTGTGCGATAGTGACAGACTTTAGGGTTAGGGGCAGGTTAAGTGAGTTAGGGTTAGGATGCGGGTAAGGTAAGTGTGCGATAGTGACAGACTTTAGGGTTAGGGGCAGGTTAAGTGAGTTAGGGTTAGAGCGCAGGTTAGGTAAGTGTGCTATAGTAACGGACATTAGGGTTAGAGTTTGGGTTAAGTTTAGTGGATAGATAGTTGTGTATGTAAGGTTTAGTGTAGGTTTGTAAGGTTTTTGTTGTGCTTGTGTTATGGGTGTGATTTATGGAAAAGGTATTTGTTTTGTTTTGTTGATTGTCGGGATTATGGTTTGTCGGGCATGTGAAGTTTCGTGTTTGTGAACTTTCAGTTTTGTGGTGTCGGTTATCTCATTGTCTGTGTTTTTGCGTGTCAGTGTTTTCAGGTAGACCCATACATACATATATATATATATATATATATATATATATATATATATATATATATATATATATATATATGGATCTACTTTGTTTGTACGAAGTTTCAGTACTTCGAAATCCACTTGGTCGAACCAGTTGTTTGAAGTACCAAAATTCTAAAAACAGAGTACGGAGATCACAATACAGCGCAGAATGTGAATATTCCCTTTTCCTTGCTGTAGCGTGATCTCGGAGTTGGTATATTTAAGTAGAGAGTGTGCAGGGGAGGCTTGCCCCCCATCAAAACACGTTTTCTGTGTGTTTTTTTTTTTTTTTTTTAGTCAGACGATCTGGCGACTAGGCTATAGCAAAAGTGCACTTTCATTAAAATACACTTTCTTTGAAGTGAGCATTACTTGGTTTGTTCAATGTAACGTATTTTCGAACAAAGTAGAGCCATGTGTGTGTGTGTGTGTGTGTGTGTGTGTGTGTGTGTGTGTGTGTGTGTGTGTGTGTGTGTGTGTGTGTGTGTGTGTGTGTGTGTGTGTGTGTGTGTGTGTATATATATATATATATATATATATATATATATATATATATGTACATATATTTATAAATAATTATTTTTATATTTATATTTATGTATATTTAAATACATATGTTTTATATGTATTTGAGAAGTCATCTACCCAAGGGAACTGCCACATTAACAATACACCCCTAAGAGTTGAACTAGTTGTTCAGGATTTGCAAACTTATGTGACTAGTGACCTAGCTTTTGACTAACATGCAACTATTATTGTAAGAAAGTCCTTCTGTATTGCACAACTTAAAAACAAAAGGAATTGTGTCTAGATCTAGAAATGTCATTGTTCCCTTTTACTCAACCCTTATTAGGCCAACCATTGAATACAATGCCTCCTTTGGCATGTATTTGTCCAGACACATACAACAACTAGAACACCTACAGAGATGTCTTACTCAAAGGATACAAGGCCTAAACAACATGTCCCTACATGGACCGACTCAAAGCCCAGTCACTATACTCGGTATAACACAGACTTCTAAGAGATGACATGTGTCTGGCATACAAGACATACTGGGACCCATTAGTGATGTTATGTACTGCACATCAGCAAATCAGAAATACTCAGTCTAAGGATGCAAATTTCTTCTGCAGCATCAATAAAACAGTTTGGAAGAACAGGTATATTGTGCAGACGATACATAGCTATGGAACAGACTCCCCATCCGCAGAAAAGAATGTTCATCCATATCCATTTCCAGTGCAACTTAGATATATGGATAGGAAATAGAAAATCAGGTGCAACTCCTAAATACTTTATCCCATGCATGGGTCCCCTCAAATTATCAATAGTATGATCCCATTTATTGTCGTTAGGGTAATATAAAATTATCAACAATGGGATGGGTAAGGCCAATCTATAAATATATGGGATGGGTTATTCTGATCACAAAATGGGAAACTGGCTAGGCTTAAATGGCCTTCAAGGGCAGCTAGCCTAGTGCTTACCTGTGAACCCATGTATATCCGTACTCATGAAGTGGGAAGGTATTAGACTGGAGTAGGAACTGGGAATGCTGAGCCATAAAGCAGAACACTTGGAGGTGATGTTGGACTATACTTCTCTGAGTAGGAAGTAGGAATTCTGACCCGTATATACATGCTGGGCTGGACATCTCTGGCTAGAAAATGAGAATTCTGAACCATATCAGTACTATGGGAGGGGGATGTTGCACTACAGATCTATGATTATGGACTGGGAATGCTGACCAGTGTATCAGTACTCTGGGAGGGGGATGTTGCACTACAGATCTATGATTATGGACTGGGAATGCTGACCAGTGTATCAGTACTCTGGGAGGGGGATGTTGCACTACAGATCTATGATTATGGACTGTGAATGCTTACCAGTGTATCTGTACTCTGGGAGGGGGATGTTGCACTATAGATCTATGATTATGGACTGGGAATGCTGACCAGTGTATCAGTACTCTGGGAGGGGGGTGTTGGACTACAGATCTCTGATTAGGGACTGGGAATGCTGACCAGTGTATCTGTACTCTGGGAGGGGGGTGTTGGACTACACATTTCTGATTAGGGACTGGGAATGCTGACCAGTGTATCAGTACTCTGGGAGGGGGATGATGCACTACAGATCTATGATTATGGACTGGGAATGCTGACCAGTGTATCAGTAGTCTGGGAGGGGGATGTTGAACTACAGATCTCTGATTAGGGACTGTGAATGCTGACCAGTGTATCAGTACTCTGGGAGGGGGATGTTGCACTACAGATCTATGATTATGGACTGGGAATGCTGACCAGTGTATCTATACTCTGGGAGGGGGATGTTGGACTACACATTTCTGATTAGGGACTGGGAATGCTGACCAGTGTATCTGTACTCTGGGAGGGGGATGATGCACTACAGATCTATGATTATGGACTGGGAATGCTGACCAGTGTATCAGTAGTCTGGGAGGGGGATGTTGGACTACAGATCTCTGATTAGGGACTGGGAATGCTGACCAGTGTATCAGTACTCTGGGAGGGGGATGTTGCACTACAGATCTATGATTATGGACTGGGAATGCTGACCAGTGTATCAGTAATCTGGGAGGGGGATGTTGGACTACAGATTTCTGATTAGGGACTGGGAATGCTGGCAAATGTATTAGTACTCTGGGAGGGGGATGTTGGACTACAGATCTATGATTAGGGACTGGGAATGCTGACCAGTGTATCAGTACTCTGGGAGGGGGATGTTGGACTACAGATCTCTGATTAGGGACTGGAAATGCTGACCAGTGTATCTGTACTCTGGGAGGGGGATGTTGGACTACAGATCTCTGATTAGGGACTGGAAATGCTGACCAGTGTATCTGTACTCTGGGAAGGGGATGCTGGACTACAGATCTATGATTAGGGACTGGGAATGCTGACCAGTGTATCTGTACTCTGGAGGAGGGGTGCTGGGCTGGATATCTGCGAGTAGGTAGTGGGAATGCTGACCTGTATATCTGTACTCTCAGAGAGGGTATGTTGGGCTGCACCTCTTCATGTTGAAATGTGGAACACTGGCCTGTTTATCTTTGGTGTCCTCTTGGCAGTGATCAGTGTATATGAGCAGCTGGTATTCTGTGCATCACACAGGTCAGTTGTCACTGAAACACACTGCAGGATTAACATATTTCCCTTACTGCTAAAATTTTTGTGGCTTGTATTTCATACTACATAACAGAAACCTATCACAGCAGCACAGTAATTTGGCACCAGTGTCTGCTGTATGCTGTCAGAGGTTTCAGAGCAGTAAGACATACCATATGTCATCCAGATTAACATTCTCAGACCACAGTAGCTTGGATTTCCAGCCCTAAACTGAGCCCCAGGAACTCGTAAAACACTCATATTTATTGCAATAAGAAAGGAAGCCAGTTTATAGCTTTTTCACTGGAACTTTTCTATTTTTCCATTTGTATGTTTTCCATTTAATGTAAAATTCTGTAATGTGCACACCACTGCAGTTGGCTTTTCACTGGGGAGGGGGGAATAATATGGCTGGGCATATCTCCTTAGCTATGTAGTGAACCCTAGATGTTAATACATGCTGACTAGAAGAAATCATATACATTAGACTCCCACAGGGTGAAGTAAAACCAGCATTTCAGGCGTACAAACCACCAGATGGATGTGAATAACAGCTGAATTTAAAGATAGAGACCTGGTTGTTACTTGTCATTTTGGGGAGACAGAGGCACCTCCATTCTAAACAAGGTCTGCACTAGTACCTACTTAGAAACTATATGAGTCTGAGTTTACCAAGGGTCACCCATTGACGTGATTTGAATTTTGAAACAGATAACAGCCTGACCTTTTAGTGCATGTATCATTTAAAATCTTTAAAGTTCATGACAGACTTTATGGAGGTTTGCCGTAAAACCCACTGTATCATACAGCACACCCTTCACTTATAGCATGTCTGTATGGAGATGGCATTTCTTTAACTGGAGCCCTAGACATTAGCTGCTGCTTACAACAGAGGTTCACTGTATAAGCACAGCCTTAGGTCACTCTAACTTAATAATGGACTGTGGAATATTCAGGGGGGAATAGAGCTACGCTTTGTTTGTAATGTGGGGGGGGGGGTCAGCTCATGGTTTCTAATTACTACAGTGTTATCCTTCATTTATAATGTGAGGGAGGGGAGTTTGCAGGTACCTAGTGTAGGATGAACTTTATTCATAATGTGGCGGATCACTGGGGGTAATAGTGCAGTTTTGAACTTTGTTTATATAGTAACAGGTGGCTACCGATAACTTGTGCAATGCTGACATTTATTTGTAATGTGTAAGGGGGGTGCTGTGAGTGATTAATGCAGGGCTAATATAGTCATAGTATCTGTGAGCGTTTGGGGCCACTATTAGTAATTACTGCAGTGATAGCTTTTGTTTATAAAGAGAGCCACCAATTCTGCTCTGATCAGACTTACACTGTGAGATGAGACACAGCTAAACTTTATTTCCAACAAAGTGGAAGATTTCTCTGAGTGATTAGCACACTATTAATGTCTAAAGTGTGTGTGTGTGTGTGTGTGTGTGTGTGTGTGTGTGTGTGTGTGTGTGTGTGTGTGTGTGTGTGTGTGCGCGTGTGCGTGTGTGTGGAAATACCATACTAATTGCTGTTGCTGACATTTAGAATGTGGGGATGCTAAGCTTAGATATCACTTGCAAGATTCTAATGTAAAGCCTGAATATTGTATTATTTTGAGATGACTGTAGTACCTTAGCATGGTCGGCTTTAACAAAATACAAGTAAACTTGATTATGTAGACCTGGGTTTGATAACTACAACCTTCACATCCATATTGTTTGTCTCTCAGTAAATTATTTAAACAAAGTTAAGCTTTTAAATCTCCTTTGCAAACAGGAAGTTTTGTCTAGTGGGTCTTAACCTCAAAGGATGCTTAAGTAATTACTTATAAAATAGATTAAAAGGGTCTATTTATAACTAGAAAGAACCAGTAAATGTGCCAATAACAATATTTAAATTTACTGTTGGACAAACGAGGGAGTAAGGCTTTTATGTTGATAGTAAACTAGATGATAAACTCGAAAAAAGTGACAATGCAGTTACTGATTAACATACTAACCAGCATAGTAGCTCATTGACCTCACACATAAGTGCATGCACACCCGCACACCCACACACACACATGTGCATGCACACCCGCACACCCACACACACACAAGTGCATGCACACCTGCACACCCACACACACACATGTGCATGCATACCCGCACACCCACACACACACACAAGTGCATGCACACCCGCACACCCACACACACACATGTGCATGCACACCAGCACACCCACACACACACATGTGCATGCACACACACATGTGCATGCACACCCGCACACATGCATGTGCATGCACACCTGCACACCCACACACACACATGTGCATGCACACCCGCACACCCACACACACATGCATGTGCATGCACACCCGCACACCCACGCACATGCATGTGCATGCACACCCGCACACCCACACACACGCATGTGCATGCACACCCGCACAAACACACACACATGTGCATGCACACCCGTGCACCCACACACACACATGTGCATGCACACCCGCACACCCACACACACATGTGCATGCACACCCACACACACACAAGTGCATGCACACCCGCACACCCACACACACACAAGTGCATGCACACCCGCACTCCCACACACACACATGTGCATGCACACCCGCACACCCACACACACACATGTGCATTCACACAAGCACACCCACATGCACACCCACACACACATATGTGCATGCACACCCGTACACCCACACACACATGTGCATTCACACAAGCACACTCACATGCACACATGAGCATGCACACACACACACACACACACACACACACACACACACACACACACACACACACACACACACACACATGCACATGTCCATGCACACTGGCACAGGCACACACACACATGTGCATGCACACCAACACACATAAACTCGAGTCTTTCACCATTCAATAGCTACACACCCTAAAATACAAAAACACATACCATGTGCATTTCTAACATGGAGAATAACCCTAAAAACATTATATAAGCATCCCAAAATCCTACTTACCTTTGGTTAAGTGCAACTCAAGACACAGAGTCATGCAAACACACATCTAATAGAGCACTCAACTCTCCCATTTTTCACACAATTCAAATCAAATGTGCATAACATACACTTTCAGTGCAGCTTTCTTTTGACTATTTGCTCCAACTCATACTTTCTAACAGACACTGCACCCCCTACTTTTACGCACAAACACATACACATGCACTCCATACGTTCTCACTCTCTCCAATACAGAAAACCCACACAACACAGTACTATTAACCTCGTCACTGAAAACACCACCACTGTAGACACACCACACAGACACACAGACACACACACACACACACACACACACACACACACACACACACACACACATACACACACACATGCACACGGGCTCACATGCACACGGGCACACATGCACACACGCACACACGCACGTGCACACGCGCACACGCGCACACGCACACACGCACACAGACACACAGACACACACACACACACACACACACACACACACACACACACACACACACACACACACACACACCACTTTGGTAGATGTAGCATATGTCTTATATAGTAAGTAACAGTTATTATATAGGAAAAAAAACAGACCTACCACAGGGGTGTCATGTTCACCACTCTCTTCACATATATATACACTTGACTAGTAGGTCTAGTTGATGAGCATGTCACTTTGGCAAACTGGACTCGACTAGTTACCTGTCGGAGTTTATTTCTATATCAAGCTAACAAAAGGCTCCCATACTTCACAGTGACATATGTGGTACTGTGGAATATATGGTTATGTCTCATGCTATGTCGTGACCATTAAAAATATGGCTTCTGTTAGCAGAGTGGGTTTACTCTACAGATCCTTAAGTTTTTCGGTGTTACTGCTGCCTCTACTGCTCCTAATGATTGCAGCAGTTATCTGTTTCACTCCCTTTTCTCTCCACTCGTGTCAATATGTTTATTTTGAATGTACTTCGGGCTCCTACAATTTCCTTGCCCATTCATACTCAGCAGGCTGGCTCCATCTCTTGCCATTGTCTGACACAGACACATGACAAAATACTGTTTTTTTTTACCTTTCCTACCTTATGGCATCCAATATGTGCAGCAGATATACAGTTGTGGCTGAGTTTTGTGGTATTTCTGCACAAAGCTGTGTGTCGTTAGATTGTACTGTACTTTCCTAACCACTTTTGTAGCTCTGTGTACTTCCCCTGGTCTGATCACATCTGCATCTGAACCTTGTGATGCCATCTACGCACCAGCAAACAATGTGACTTTTGCTTTTTATGTCACTTATGCCAGATTTTAAGGTTTGCTTTTATTTTTATACAGTATTTATCATTATATAAACCACTTACTCAGATTATGAGATCAGACAATCTCTTCTGAAATGGCTTAGCTGGTAAACTCTTTATTTCGTAAGATATTTATTTGCGTATAGAGAGAATTTAGAAGTAATACTTAGCTGAACTTGAGTTCAGTTCTCCTTTGTTAGTTTTTTTTTTTTTTTGACACTGTAGAAAAATAATATATGGAATACAGATTAGTAAAGAAGAGGAGATTCTTGTCAGATCTGAAACAAGTCCATAGTGGCAGGATAGAAAAGGATTTACACAAACAAAATAAAAAAGACTTGATTACTTGACTAGATGGTGGAGGGGCCCGGAAAGGGAAACAAAGCCCTTGAGATATCTATAGATAGAGTATTTGTTGTAGGGGTTTACTCAAACTCAACTGGCTCTATAAAGTTTGATTATGAAATCCAACTAAAATTCCCTGAAATCCCATTAAAATACTTTCCACTTACACATCTGCTTGGAAACAATGCCAACCAATGTAATCTCCCATTATGACCATTAAAAGGAATCCACCACAAGGACATTTAAAAATAAATGCAGTTCTTAACTGCAGAGGTTGCTTCACACAAAACATTAGTTTCTATTTTACTTTTTGTTTTGTTAACACAAAAGGGAAGATAGGACATCAAACCATTAGCAATCCACTTATTCCAGGCCTGAATTCTAAACTTCCCTGCATCTTTTTAGTGTCTTAATCATGTTAGCAGCTACACAGCAAAGCCTGGGACAAAAGGGCACTCGAGAAAGCTGGCAGGGGGCGGCTACAGAAAGAACACATGAACATTACTTCATGGAAAAGGTGGCAAACTGTTAGAAAAGACAGCCATTAAAAGCATGGTATTGTAACCTAGGAAAAGATGCATGCAGTAGGAAATCTGACGCTCTTGGCCAGCCTACCCAAACTTCCCTGTCTGTTCTGTGTTCTTATTATTCTTACAGGGTTCTGACCTTCACCATTTACCTTCCCTTGGTTTCATATTCTCAGCTGTTACACCAAGCAGTCTTTTTCACTTAGTTTTTAGAAAATTTTAAGAAATGCCAAGTTGGTCTACTAACACAAAACACAAATACACTGGAACATATACATGATATAATAACTTCTAATTGGTCAGTGTAAGTTTTGCAATTACTCAAGCTTTTGAACTCAAACAGGAGCCCATCATCTGGAGTTATACTTGTTTTGTAGACATGCTTTATCTCAAAAATAGACAGTCCCACAGACAACTTTCCAAACAGTACTGCTAACATTACTGCTTCAGTAAAATACAGTCTTGTCGTAATGGTCTGAAAATTTATTAATTAGCAGCTGTATCAATGACATGACCAAGGACTGGTACCACAGTCAGAAAAGTTATGCAAAGTTAAAATTAAATCTTATGGGTTTATATATTCTGGCTATCACCACAGTTCAGTGAACTAAGGTAATGAACTGCAAAGGAGCTGTATCTTCATGACCTGAGTTTGATTCCCACACACTTCAAATGCATTTGACCAGGTCAGCAGATGTTCTTCTGTTTCACTGTTGCAGTCATTACATTTGGGGTTATCTGCTTACAGGTTGCCCTCACTCGGCCTGATTAACAAAGTCTTGGGTCCTGCATTAGTTGCTGTCCCTTCTTCCATGACGTCAGGTTGTCACGGGTATAAAACATGCAGCCGATGCCATTACATCAGTCTTTCTTGCCGTGCGGTGCCCAAAGTAGAAGCAGTTTGCAAATGCCGGTCAGCCGACTCCTGAAATTTTCATTTTCGACTTTCAGAACCGAAGTTTTCAACTAAAGCTAAGTACTCCGTTGGGGAAACTTTTTCTTGCTCCTTACCGATGTCAGTAAAAGTTAATAATTGCATTACTTGTGGAAAGCAAATACCTCATAAAGATTTTCATTTGTACTGTATTCCTTGCCAAAGCCCTGACCACAATGTACCTTGCTGTCGGTTTTGTGCTTTATTTAATAAGTGCACTGTCCAGCGTCGGTATATTTTTGCATCTAAATATTTCGGTTCTCGGTTTAATTATCCAGAAATGTCGTCGGTTAGCCATCCAACTACCGGGATTCCGAAAAAATGCAAAGATAAAGACAGAGACAGGCCGCCGAGGTCCAAAACTGCCGCCAACGCTTCTCCTAAGCTAATCACCAGTTCACCGGTACTCAGTGAGGTGCTTTTGCAGCCCCTAATACCCGCTACTTCTGATTCGCAGGCCTCTACTGAGACCCATTCGGAGTCCAGTATGCCTCGAGATGCTTCACCTATGGAACCCGCGGATGTCTCTACCTTGGATGGGTCTGGAGCTGCTTTGCAGGCACCGGCTTCTGAGGGTGTATTCAGGCCTACAGACTTGCATATTAAATCGACACCACCTTCATTACTAAGGCCTAAATCTCGATCCATGTCTAAAAAAACGATGCCCAGGCCACATGTTCAGGCCTCTATGCCTAACAAACAAATGATAAAAATGGCTGAAGATCTAATAACTCTAATCATGGGTAGCCAACCCCCCCCCTTTCTAAGAGGCCTAGGGCTGAGCTTGATTATGAATCTTCTGATCAGGATTCTGTGTTTTCTGACTCTTCTAATGATCTGGATTTGCCCTTATCTACTTATGAGGATTCTGATGCAGAGGACTGTTTTCCCTCTGCTTTCCCTCCTGAGGATTTTTCTTTTGGGGAAACCTTACATACTCTAAGGGAGCATTTCCACTGGGAAAGCCAGGATTTTTCTCATTCAAAAAAGAGGCTTAGAGATTTCCTTCTCCTACCTCAGCATAGGCCTTTAGCTATACCTCCTGTACTAGACATTGTTGATAATGCTTTCTCGGAATCTAGTTTGGCCCCTGAATCCCTGCCTCCTGCTCCTAGAAAACCTGACAGATACTACAGGTCCCTGAGTCCCACATGTTCCTTTTCAAAAATCCTATTGCAGATCCAGAGACTATTTCACAGGGGCCCAAGGGCATTAAGGCTTCTACTGCTAAAAATCCCACCCCTTCTGTTAGAGACTCCAGGGTGCTGGATAGATGGGGTAAGAAGGTTTACACTTCTACAACCTTGGCCATTAGGGCTTTAAACTGCCAGTTTCATATGTTAAAATATCAGTAACATGTTATTGGAGTGCTTAAACAGAAAATTATGTTGATTCCTGACTGTGTGGAAAATGAAGAATTACAGGATTAAATGCATTCTGCCGAACAAGTTGGAAAACATACTTTGCAATGTGGTTTTGATTCATTAGAGGCCTCTTGCAGGGGTGCTGTTACTGGGTCTGTGCTCAGAAGGCATGATTGACTTAAGAAGCAATCTTTGCCTGATCATGTTAAAGCTAAATTGTTGGATGCTCTTTTAAATCAGGACCGCAAGTTTGGCAACAAGGCTGAGGAAGTTCTTAAAAAGATGGAAGATAAAGCTAAATCTATGCAAACTGTTAAAGATTTTTTTCAAGTTCAGCCTCCTAGATTTAGTAGACACGGGTCCTCTAAGAATTGGTCCTTTTCAGCCCCTTCCAAGTCTACTCAAGCGAAACCCAGACACAGCAAAACCCCCAGGTTTCAGTCCCAGGGGACACACAAGACTAAGCAGTGGGGGGCCTCCACTTCCAAATCTGGGAGTAATAAGACTACCCCCTATGGTAAACTGTATCAATGACTTCCTTTTAAAATTTCCACTTATCAACTGACTGCCCTTTTGGGGGGAAAGATTGCTCTTCATGCAAAGAATTGGGAACTCATTACCCAGGACAAATGGGTTTTAAATATAGTGTCCCAGGGATACAGACTTCACTTCCACACATTTTCAACACCAAGTGGGTGGCTGGACCTACCCCCAAATCAATGGGCAGAGACCCAAAAACAAGTACTTTCTCTCTTAAGCATGAGGGCTATTCAGCTGGTACCAGAAGAGGAAAAGGGACAAGGTTTCTACTCGAGACTTTTCTTGGTACCCAGAAAAGACAATTCATGGTGTCCTATCTTGGACCTGTCTACTCTAAACACCTTCTTGGAGATTCCAAAATTCAAGATGCTGACTATTCACCAATTACTTCCTATGCTAGGCAAAGATACCTGGTTGGCAACACTAGATTTAAAAGAAGCATACCTGCACATTCCAATCAGGGAATCTTGCAGAAGATACCTACGCTTCAAAGCAGGCTACATGCACTATCAGTTCTCTGCACTACCCTTTGGCTTTTCTACTGCACCCAGGGTATTCACAAAGTCCCTAGCTCCAGTTATTGCATTTTGCAGGCAAAGAAATATTCAAATATACCCATACCTGGTCGATTGTCTATTTCAGGCAGAAAGTCAGGACATACTTTTGAATCATCTGGCCTTTGTAAAAAGGGTTCTGACTTGTCTGGGGTACACCATAAATGAAAAGAAATCACACCTGGTACCCTGTCAACAATTTATATTCCTGGGAGCAAGCTTGAATACAGCTTCCTAGATGGCTTGCCTCACGCCAGAAAAGCAAATTCATTTGGCAACCTACTTCAAACAAGTGGCCACAAAAACCCTGCTATCTGCAAGAGAAATACTGCAAGTCTTGGGGTTCATGGCCTCCTGTATTCTTCTAATTCCATGTGCAAGACTGCATATGAGGAAACTACAGTGGTATCTAAAAAGCTTATGGTGTCAACATTCTCAAGACCTAGAAACAATGATTCTTATCATACTTTGCCTATGCCTAGAGTTCCTTTGGTGGGCAGAGGCCTGCCACCAAAACAAGGAACTACCTTTCACACCTCCCCCTTCCACCGAAACCCTAACAACAAATGTATCAGACTATGCATGGGGGGCTCACATGGCAGGGAAGTGCATTAAGGGCAAATGGACCCCAAGTCAAATGCACCTGCATTGTTTGTGTCTTTCGGCTTTTCCCGGTTAGGGGTCGCCACAGCAAAACTCCGGTCTGCTAATGATTGTTAGTTGATTTTTACGTGCCGAGTTACCAGCCCTGATGCACAACCTTAAACGAAGGTACGCCCCTCCATGCATATCTCCACACAGAAGACGCTCTAGCTGAGAATCAAACTGGACAGCATCTTACTGTGATGTGACAACGCTACCACAGCACCACCACCACAGGTAATTATCAATCAAGAAGAAATGTTAGCTGTACAGAATGCTCTGACAGCCTTCAAGGACCACATTCTTCCAGGACAACTAATGGTAAAGATGGACAACACCACTGTTATGTGGTACATAAACAAGCAGGGGGTACACATTCTTACCCCCTCTGCAGACTTGCCCTGGCATTGTGGAACACAGCCTTGAGCTACCACGTGTACCTACCAGCTCAATTCCTGCCAAGAAAATTAAATACACTGGCAGACAGACTAAGCAGAAACCTCATGGACCCACATGGGTGGAAACTGGAACCAAGGATTTTCAACATGTTGATAAGCAAATGGGGGAGCCCAGATATAGACCTGTTTGCCTCTCCCCAGAACTACCACTTGAACCAATTTTGCACAAGGACTCCCCACAAACAAGCCTGGAAAGTGGATGCTCTGTCCTTCAGCTGGAAAACTCTATCAGTCTATGCCTTCCCCCCCTCTGCCTCTGCTCTCCAAAGTACTACTAAAAATAAAACAGGACAAACCAAGGATGATTTTGATTGCTCCAGACTGGCTGCGCCCACACTGGTACCCCCTCCTGCGCAGTGTGACACTGTTATCTCCATGGCACCTGCCTCACACTCCTTCCCTGCTGTCTCAGCAGGAGAACCAGATTCTGCACCCTCAGCTTCCAACACTGAACCTTGCAGCCTGGCTAATTACTTAATCTCTCCTTTACCATCCCTCAGCAAATCTGTGATGGATATCATTTTAGAGGCAAGGAGGCCTAGTACTAGAAAATCTTATGCTGAAAAATGGAAAATATTCTGTGTCTGGAACCATTCTCAAGGGATGAGCACAGCAGCTCCCAATTTACCTCAGATTTTACAATACTTAACCGATATGCTTCACAAGGGCTTGTCTTTTTCCTCCATTAAAATCCACACCTCAGCCATTTCAGCTCATTATAACACAGAACCTCCCATCTTCTCTCATCCACTGCTCAAGCAGTTCCTCAGAGGGTCCAAAAATTTGAGACCACCCAGGAGAGTTCCAACCCCAGCCTGAGACCTTAACTTTGTCTTGGAGAAACTCACTTTGCCTCCTTTCGAGCCAGCTGCTACTGCAATCTTAAAATGTATCTCTTCACTTCAGTTAGAAGAATATCTGAATTACAGGCCCTTATGCCAGTGGAGCCTTTCATCATCTTTCATGTGGACAGGGTGCCCCTCAGAACTAATCCATCCTTCATGCCCGAGGTGGTATCCAGTGTGACTCTTAATCATTCTATTCATTTTCCAACCTTCTTTCCCAATTGACAGAATAAAGGGGAACGGATACTGCATTCCTTAGATGCGCACAGACAACTTAGATTCTACTTGGACAGGACTAAACCCCAAAGAAAATCTGAACAACTGATGGTGGCATTTGCTGCAGGGGCAGAGGGGAAGGCTATTTCAAAGCAAACCATTTCTAAATGGATAAGTCATTGCATTAATTTTTGCTATAAGCACCATAGAAAACCTATCCCCCAGGGGATCAGACCTCACTCCACCAGGGCTGCATCTACCTCTACAGCCTTTCTCAGAGTCGTCCCTACCAGGGACATGCTAGAAGCTTCTACCTGGAGTTCTGTACATACTTGCACCAAGCATTATCATTTGTCAAATTTCTCTAAATCCAGAGCTGGCTTTGCCACTGCAGTCTTGCAGGGCCTTATAGCTCACCCTAATGCTATCTAAATTCCTCCTCCCAACCATAGCTTTGGGAATCTACCCAAATGTAATGACTGCAACAATGAAACATGAAGAACATAGTACAGTTGTGTACACTTATCATAAATGCAAATGTTTGAATGTATTCACTGTTGCAGTCCTGGTTACCCTCCCTCCAGACCCCTAACTTCTTTTGGCTATACCGCTACTTTCCTTTACTATGCTTAAAAGCCTTTTTGGTGTATTTGCTTTTTTGTTGGAGGTATATCTTTGTGGTTTTATGTTTAATTGCTTCCCATTAGGGGGCACCTGATATCTGGGGCAAGAAAAACTGATGTAATGGTGTCAGCTGCATGTTTTATACCACTGACGACCTGACGTTATGGAAGAAGGGACAGTAACCAACGCAGGACCCAAGACTTTGTTAATCAGGCTGACTGAGGGCAACCTGCAAGCAGATAACCCCAAATGTAATGACTGCAACAGTGAATACACTCAAACATCTACATTTATGGTAAGTGTACACAACTGTACTTTCCAGGACACCCCTAAAAAGAGAGAGTCAAAACTACTGACCAAATGATTTAAAAGTATTACAGGTAAAGTTCTGTTTTTCCAAATTATGAGTGTGTGTGTGTGTGTGTGTGTGTGTGTGTGTGTGTGTGTGTGTGTGTGTGTGTGTAATATGTGAATGAATGTGTGTGTGTGTGTGTAATATGTGAATGAATGTGTGTGTGTGTGTGTAATATGTGAATGAATGTGTGTGTGTGTGTGTGTGTGTGTGTGTGTGTGTGTGTGTGTGTGTGTGTGTGTGTGTGTGTGTGTGTGTGTGTGTGTGTGTGTGTGTGTGTGTGTGTGTGTGTGTGTGTGTGTGTGTGTGTGTGTGTGTGTGTGTGTGTGTGTGTGTGTATGCGTGTGTAATATGTGAATGAATATGTGTGTGTGTGTGTGTGTGTGTGTGCAATATGTAAATGAGTGTGTGTGTGTGTGTGTGTGTGTGTGCAATATGTAAATGAGCGTGTGTGTGTGTGTGTGTGTGTGTGTGTGTGTGTGTGTGTGTGTGTGTGTGTGTGTGTGTGTGTATGTATGTGTGTATGGCTGTGCACGCATGTGAGCATGTGTGATACTATGAGTTGGTGTGTGTTTCCTGTGATTGTTTGGTGCCCAGATTAGTTTCTTTGCCTTACCCTCAGTAAATGCCATAATTGCTTTCCCATTAAGATGAGGTAGGTTAAGTGGGTAACTGGAGAATGAATGAATGATATAATACTTTGCCCTGTTTAAGGAAGGAGGCCATAAATTGTATAAAGCTATACATCCTGCTGTTTTTGAATTAGCCCAAGCAATCGCTGTTGCACTGGTTTCGCACGGCTGTATTCTGCTCCTTGGAATCAAGTAAGGCAGAGTTGGAGGCTATAATGTAGGTTTTGCAGGAATGGGATGGAAGGTGGAGGCTTGTACGGAAAGAGTTTTAAGTTAAACAAAGACAGGTGTCACCAGACCAAGCACAGTATCTGGTGATGATGATGATTGTGATGGGGGGCATCTAGTCAAGCAAAACAAGACAAGGCATGTCCAAATAATCAAATTCCCAGGTGTTTGAATCCACCTAGATCAGTAGCCATTTAAAATGTTGGGGCTCAGATTCCTGAGTCACAAAATGTGGAGACTAAATGACTGAAAATCTAGACTTAGATATACTAAGTTCAAGGTTGCCATTTCTTGGGATATTCTCTTTTCTCCAATGTATGATGATCTTGGAGTTTGAGTGTTTGGGAGCTTGCCCCCCCCACCTGGAAAGCACAGGAGGGCTTGGCCTCCCATGCAAAATGAAATTTAAAAAGAAAGTATTCTATATTCACTCATAAAAGTGTAGCCTTTGTACTATCTTCACTGGTATTTCTGGTATTTAAAGTCTGTTTTTTAGTCTTGACATTTCTGTAGGGAGCCTCCTTGAACAGTTGCACAGATATGAACCACTTTTCATTCGGCATTTTCCTGACTTAATTTGTTCACCACATTCATTAGTTGGTCAGACACTGCATTCTGCATCATCTGTTATTGGGTTATAGGTTCATAGGTGTATACCAGACTAACGACCACTAAGGCATTTATAAGCCTAGCCATGCAACCCAAATGTTTCTTGCAAGTTATATCTTTTAGACGCTTATATAAGGGTGATTTCTGGTTGCAACATGATTTACTGAGTGCCTCTGTCCTTCTGAGACATAGGTGCCAGACCAGGGGTACATTTTTGATTTCCCATCCAATAGCCCAAGTTATGCTTAAATAAGGTTAGGGAGGGCCTTTGTTTCACATGGATGGAGAGCCTATTCCAGAGAATGGGAATTCTCTGAGATACATATCTGTGTCTCCAATATGTCCTATTTAAGAGGAAAATTTAGGTCTTTAGCTCTAATAGTTCTGATTCTGTTTGGTTTGCAGATGTACAAAAGCTTAATCAGAGTGGGGTCCAGGGATGCCTTGGATGCTAGGCACGGATCATCTCTCAGTAGTCTGTAGGAGACTGAGTATAGAGACTGGGTTTTGAGGCAATCTGCATAGGACATTTTGTTTATGCCCTGCATTAATTTTGTAAGGAACCTTTATGGATGTTCCAGCTGCTGCATGTGTCTGGTCAGGAACATACCGAAGGAAGCATTATACACAATGGTATGTCTGATGAGGGCCAAGTATAGTGGTACAATGACTTCCCTCAACCTATATGTCATGCCCTTACTTATAAGTTGAGCAACATAGAATGATTTCCTTACTACTTTGGATACATGTTGGTCAAAGGCAGGATACTGTCCAAATCTGCTCCCAGTTCCCTGACTAGTGGGTCTACTTTTAGAGGTGTTTTATCAATGATGTAGTTTCCTGGGGTGGCTAACTTCCCAAAAGGTACAATAATGCATTTCTTAGCATTGAGTTTTAAGCCATAGCTTTAGAACCAGTCATCTGTCTGTATTAGACCCTCTTGTAAGATGTTTGCATCTTGGAGGGATTCTATAATTACTCCCAATTTGCAATTATCTGCAGACTTGTTCAGACAAAGGTCTTTGATATTGGCTTTCATTTCTGAGAAGTAGATGCCAAAGAGGAGTGGGCCCAGCACAGAGCTTGAAGGACTTCACTGGTGACCTGCCTCTTTGTGGAGGTGGTCTCACCAATCCTAACTTCCTGGGTCCTATCTGTGAGCCAGTTGACTATCCAACAAGTTATATAGAGTTTATGTCTAATTCCATAAGTTTGTTAACAATGCCCGAGTGGGGTATTGTTCCCAATGCCTTAGCCAGGTCGAGGTAGGCAGTCCGCACTGTTTTACCCTCATCCATTGCCTTGGTGACCATCTCAAAGAAGTCCACCAGGTTCTGTAGTAAATGACCTTCCTTTGACAAAGCCAAACTGGGATGGACCCAATGTTTGCAGGTCTCTAGTGTCATTGTTAAATTTGCTTTATCACCTACAAGGTTACTATTTCAACACAGAAAAAAAGATGACCACCCCAAGTGGCTTTGTTTAGACACAAATGCTGCTCTGGGACAGATAGACAGTCACAAGCACACACACATATGTACGCATGCACATAGACATAGGCACATTGGGAGGGTGGCCTAATGGTTAAGGTGTTTACCTTACAAACGCAAGGTGCAGGGTTTGAGTCTCACAAGGATAATTGGCTAGGCTTAAAATGGCTCGCAAGGGCAGTTAGCTTAGTACTAATCTATGAACCTATGAACCTATGAACCATACACACACACACACACACACACACACACACACACACACACACACACACACACACACACACACGCACACATGCACGCACGCACACACGCACACGCATACACACACGCACGCACACACGCGCACACAAACACACAGACACATGCACACATGCATGCACACACATACAAACACATGCACACACATGCACACACATGCGCGCACACACACACAAACACACGCACACACGCACACACAAACACACGCAGACACGCACACACACGCACACACACACACAAACACATGCACACACGCACGCACACACACACACACACACACACACACACACACACACACACACACACACACACACACACGCACACCCTCACACCCACTACTTACATGACAACCTGCACAGTTATGTGTTAGTGTGTATAACTAATGCAAACGAAAGACAAAGGAAAATAAGATGTTCCCCAAAACCAGTAAAGTTTTACAGTTTGGGGACCCATGAATTTCTAGGGAAAGTACATTTTCTACACAAAAGAGAGTAGAATAAAATGCTGACCATTTCTGTGGACAGTGTGGCTTGTTCTAACCAATGTTTGTTTAGAATTTCTCAGTATTGCCCTACACCTAGACAAGGCAGTAAACTGTTTTCCACTCTAGTAGTACATACCCCTTTCCAGAATGTCTCCAATCAATTTGTTATGAGGAAGACACTAAATAAATTCATGATCATATGACAAAAAAATGCACTGCTGGTGGACCTCATCTCCCACCTCATCATTATTTATAAGAATGTCATTGTTTCTACTATTACTCCATCATTACCTTGTCCCTGTCTGCAGCTACCTTCCCACTGTCCCAGAAAATAGGAATAAACTACAGCTATTTCTTAACCTGGGGTGGGGGAGCATGATCTAAAAATGTATTTGACTACTGGTCCGTCTGTGTTATCAGTCCCCTCTAACATTCTGGAATTTGCTGCTTTTTCACAGCTGTACAAGTACCTAAGTAAATATGGAATGTTATGTGATGAGTAGCTGATATGTGTGAATAGGCTGCTACTCAGACTTCACCAGTAATGCCCCACTGACACTAAGACTTCACCAGTACTGCCTCACTGACACTCAGACTTCACCAGTACTGCCCCATTGACTCTTAGACCTCATAATTGCTGCCCTGCTGACACTTAACTTCATCAGTACTGCCCCACTGACTCTCAGACTTCACCAGTACTGCCTCACTGACACTCAGACTTCATCAGTACTGCCCCACTGACTCTCAGACTTCACCAGTACTACCCCACTGACACTCAGACTTCAACAGTACTGCCCCACTAACTCTCAGACTTCACGAGTACTGCCTCACTGACACTCATACTTCACCAGTACTGCCCCATTGACTCTTAGACGCCATCATTGCTGCCCTGCTGACACTTAGACTTCATCAGTACTGCCCCACTGACTCTCAGACTTCACCAGTACTGCCTCACTGACACTCAGACTTCATCAGTACTGCCCCACTGACTCTCAGACTTCATCAGTACTACCCCACTGACACTCAGACTTCACCAGTACTGCCCCAAAAACTCTCACACTTCATCAGTACTGACCCACTGACTCTCAGACTTCACCAGTACTGCCCCACTGACTCTCAGACGTCACCAGTACTGCCCCACTAACTCTCAGACTTCACCAGTACTGCCCCACTGACTCTTAGACCTCACAATTGCTACCCCACTGACTCATAGACCTCACCATTGCTGCCCTGCTGTCCCTTACACTTCATATTGCAGAATGCAGACTTACTGGTACTTTATTTAATGTCACAACAGCGCCTGATTCTCTCTCTTTCCGCTGTCTCAGTTCTTAGCTGCTTTTATGGCCTCTTGTCCACTAATTCTGACTCTCCATCTAACACATTACACTTTTACCATACTTTTTGAACCCTCCATTTCCTCCCATGCCTTATTTATGACAGAATACGTCTGACTCTATTCTGGGAGGTCTTTATTTTCATTAACACACTGACCCTGAACTACTCAGAAATGTCTCCATTACTTTAAACAGATGACCTTGTTTTTCTTCGATCACCTCACTCCCCTCCTGTAATTTCCAAACAGTTAAACTCTGACCTACATACTACTGTTTCTTGGCTCTCAACAAAGCTGAGAAAAAATAACTGTTTAAAGCCAGAAGTCCTATTTTCTCAGACAGTTAAATGTCTAAAGTGAATTATTCAAGCATGGAATGTAATCCTTGTATCATTTCCAGCAGAAGGAAGTGCACAAAATTGCTCTTTCACCTGCTGCTACAGCATTCCTTGCCACAAAAGCATTAATTCTCAAGTAGAATATATGTGACTCCTTGTATTTTTGAGTGTTATTTATTTATTATGTTTTTTACATTTGTTGACCAGGTTAGTCCGACAGAGCGTTTGGCTTATTTTCAGTCGAGACCTGGGTAGAAAAGCTCCACAGTGAGTTTATAAATTTTACATACAACAGTTCAGAATTCATACTTACAACTAACCAACAGTTCTAAGATAACATTTAGAATAAATCATACAGAGAAACACACAGGTCCAATGTCATCAAGCAATAACGAGTTTGTAATCCCTGTTGGGTTATTTTACATAAAACAGTTTAGAATTCATACCTGCAGCTAAAACAGCCAGTTATAAGATAACATTTACAATAAATCATGCAGAGTAACACTCAGTTTTCAGGAGTTTAATAGTTGCAAACTTCAGAGCTCACGTAACAAGGTATTCCATTTCATTCATCTGCTGTCTCCTGTATGTACCTCTCAACCTGTCAGCACAAGAAATCTGGACAAAACTAGAAATAATGGGTGGGGGGCAAAGGCCCAAAAATAGGGACAGATTTCAAAATTGCTCCTATAAACTTAGAAAGTTGCTAGAATAGCAAATTTTTAATTTTTATGTATTTTTGGAAGGAAACGAAGTCTGAAACTCAAATGTTTGTCATTATTTAGTATTATTTAGTGACTTCAAACTCAATAATTTATTAGAAAACCATAAATTTTATGAGGAACAGACCAAAAGTATGAGACAAAAATTTTCACATTCTTGCAAAAATATGGACAGTTGAGAGGTATGCTCCTGTAGCATGACTTGGTATCTCTCACTGAAGTAACTCAGGACTACTTAAACTCATCTGTATATATTACACTTGATCATTTGTTTCTGGGCTGGTCTTCCTTCTGTATGTATTACACTTCATCATTCGTTTCTGCACTGGTCCTTCTGTATGTATTACACTTGGTCATTAGTTTCTGTGCTGGTCTTCCTTCTGTATGCATTACACTTGGTCATTTGTTTCTAGGCTGGTCCTCCTTCTGTATGTTTTACACTTGGTCATTCGTTTCTGGGCTGGTCCTCCTTCTGTATGTATTACACTTGGTCATTCGTTTCTGTGCTGGTCTTCCTTCTGTATTACACTTGGTCATTTGCTTCTGGGATGGTCCTCCTTCTATATGCATTACAATTGGTCATTTGTTTCTGCATTGGTCCCCCTTCTGTATGCATTATACTTGGTCATTCATTTCTGGGCTGATCCTCCTTCTGTATGTATTACACTTGGTCATTCATTTCTGGGCTGGTCCTCCTTCTGTATGTATTACACTTGGTCATTCGTTTCTACACTAGTCCTCCTTCTTTATGTATTACACTTGGTCATTCATTTCTGGGCTGGTCCTCCTTCTGTATTAATTACACTTGGTCATTCATTTCTGCACTCACCCTCCTTCTGCATGTATTACACTAGGTCATTCATTTCTGGGCTGGTCCTCCTTCTGTATGTATTACACTTGGTCATTCATTTCGGGGCTGGTCCTCCTTCTGTATGTATTACACTTGGTCATTCATTTCTGCGCTGGTCCTCCTTCTGTATGTATTACTCTTGGTCATTCATTTCTGCGCTGGTCTTCCTTCTGTATGTATTACACTTGGTCATTTGTTTCTGGGCTGGTCCTCCTTCTGTATGTATTACACTTGGTCATTTGTTTCTGGGCTGGTCCTCCTTCTGTATGTATTACACTTGGTCATTCGTTTCTGGGCTGGTCCTCCTTCTTTATGTATTACACTTGGTCATTCATTTCTGCGCTGGTCCTCCGTCTGTATGTATTACACTTGGTCATTCATTTCTGGGCTGGTCCTCCTTCTGTATGTATTAGACTTGGTCATTCATTTCTGCGCTGGTCCTCCTTCTGTATGTGTTACACTTGGTCATTTGTTTCTGCACTGGTCCTCCTTCTGTATGTATTACTCTTGGTCATTCATTTCTGTGCTGGTCTTCCTTCTGTATGTATTACACTTGGTCATTTGTTTCTGGGCTGGTCCTCCTTCTGTATGTATTACACTTGGTCATTTGTTTCTGGGCTGGTCCTCCTTCTGTATGTATTACACTTGGTCATTTGTTTCTAGGCTGATCTTCCTTCTGTATGTATTACACTTGGTCATTTGTTTCTGCGCTGGTCCTCCTTTTGTATGTATTGCACTTGGTCATTCGTTTCTGGGCTGGTCCTCCTTTATGTTGGTTCTACTTGTGCCACAGCTCGGAGCTCTGTAACTCACCTGAAATTTTTTGAACATTTGCATTCTAGAATTTGCTATCCATTCCTCACTGCAAACTATTATCTAGCAGCAAAAGGTTCTTTGTCATCATGGGCTCTGCACAATGCAACTAGCTACCACCTTCTGTGTATATTTTGCCACACTTTACCACCTTGACCCATTTCATCATTAAAACAGTGCTGTTACACAGATTAAGTCTTTTACCCATGGAGGAGGGCACATTGAGCTTTTAGGATACAACTTCATGATCTTCTCTGGAGCTAAATATATGAATTACTCAAGACTTTGCTATGTATAAGATCTTTATATTCTGACACTATTTTAAAAGAATTGTCTTACCTTTTTCAGTAAGCTTACTTTTTTATTTTTCAATGGAAAACAATGCAAATAACTATAAGATAGTAGGACAAAGCCTGGACAAGTAACATATGAGACAAATAAGTAACACTGTCATCACAGAACAGAAACAATGGGTTCCTATCAGAAGAGCAAATGCTTAAAACAGTGAATGCTCTTCTATTGAACTGAAAATAAGGAAAGCTGGCAATGTCAAAGGCACGGAACACTGATTGTGTTTCCCATGGATATAGACCCGAAACAATGAAACCAATCCACATTTGTAGAATAATGACCCAATCAATTAACAACCCTGGAGTACTGGCAAGAAGACAATTAAAAGTGTTTTATTATGATACAGGCACAGGAAGTCATAGAACCACCAAAGGAGATAACATACGGCTATGCAAGTGGAAATAAACATATTACTTCTCAAGCTGAGTGCAAAATTGATCGTTCACAGCAACAAATTACCAATATGTCAGGAATCTAATAACTGCACAAAGAAATTTATGTGACTACTTCTATGAACATAGTGCTTATTTTATGAGAATATTCCATAATTTCACAGAGATGATCTTTCTCACTCTCTCTCTGTCTCTTCATTTATTTTTTGGCCATACAGACTTGGGTATTCATAAACACCTCATCCGTAATCGTGACCATGCCAGCTCTACTGACATTACAAGCATGACAAAAAGCAATACTAATCGTATATGCATGCTGTCAGGTCTTTGTGCAAGATGAGGAAGGTCACATCACAGTCACATTACTGACCTGTGGTAAGGCACCCCAGGACCACAGCAAACCATGAGTAGCTGAGGTAAACAATGACAGTGAACAAGCATCCCCAGCAATCAATGTGAGTATGACAACACTGTTATATAAAGTTGATGTAATCAATGGCAACAAATATATATATCTGTAGAGAGAGAAATGTGCAATGGAAAAAAAAGTAAACCGATGGCTGAAGGTGGAGTAAAGGTTACACTATAGTAACAGAACTGACAGAGATGGACTGCATAAAACACTATGGGACATGCAGAGCAAGACAATTTTAGGATCACAGGTTCACAGGTGTACACATAGGTATACACTAGGCTAACAGTCACCAGGACCTTTATAGGCCCAGCCATGCAAACCAACCCAATTGCATCCCCTGGTAAAAGGTGCATCTTAATTGGGGGGTATGTTTGTTAGAAGGGGTGTGTTAGTTATGAGATTGTTAAAAAGTTATGTGGAGGTTTTTTTTTAGTTAGGGAATGTTTTTTGTTGGCCATTTTAAGAGACAATGAGGCCAGCCTAGGGATGAATTTGTGACTTCCTATCCAGTGGTCAAGGTTATATTTCAATATATGGACTCTACTTTGTGTCACACATCTCTCTTGCCAGAATGTTCTATTTATGTTGGAAGCAACGTTCAAATCCTTGGAGCTTGTGCTGCTCATTACTCTGTGTCACACATCTCTCTTGCCAGCATGTTCTATTTATGTTGGAAGCAACGTTCAAATCCTTGGAGCTTGTGCTGCTCATTACTTTGTGTCACACATCTCTCTTGCCAGCATGTTCTATTTATGTTGGAAGCAACGTTCAAATCCTTGGAGCTTGTGCTGCTCATTACTCTGTCTCACACATCTCTCTTGCCAGCATCTTCTATTTATGTTGGAAGCAACGTTCAAATCCTTGGAGCTTGTGCTGCTCATTACTTTGTGTCACACATCTCTCTTGCCAGCATGTTCTATTTATGTTGGAAGCAACGTTCAAATCCTTGGAGCTTGTGCTGCTCATTACTTTGTGTCACACATCACTCTTGCCAGCATGTTCTATTTATGTTGGAAGCAACGTTCAAATCCTTGGAGCTTGTGCTGCTCATTACTCTGTGTCACACATCTCTCTTGCCAGCATGTTCTATTTATGTTGTAAGCAACGTTCAAATCCTTGGAGATTGTGCTGCTCATTACTCTGTGTCACACATCTCTCTTGCCAGCATGTTCTATTTATGTTGGAAGCAACGTTCAAATCCTTGGAGCTTGTGCTGCTCATTACTCTGTGTCACACATCTCTCTTGCCAGCATGTTCTATTTATGTTGGAAGCAACGTTCAAATCCTTGGAGCTTGTGCTGCTCATTACTCTGTGTCACACATCTCTCTTGCCAGCATGTTCTATTTATGTTGGAAGCAACGTTCAAATCCTTGGAGCTTGTGCTGCTCATTACTCTGTGTCACACATCTCTCTTGCCAGCATGTTCTATTTATGCTGGAAGCAACGTTCAAATCCTTGGAGCTTGTGCTGCTCATTACTCTGTGTCACACATCTCTTGCCAGCATGTTCTATTTATGTTGGAAGCAACGTTCAAATCCTTGGAGCTTGTGCTGCTCATTACTCTGTGTCACACATCTCTCTTGCCAGCATGTTCTATTTATGTTGGAAGCAACGTTCAAATCCTTGGAGCTTGTGCTGCTCATTACTCTGTGTCACACATCTCTCTTGCCAGCATGTTCTATTTATGTAGGAAGCAACGTTCAAATCCTTAGAGCTTGTGCTGCTCATTACTCTGTGTCACACATCTCTTGCCAGCATGTTCTATTTATGTTGGAAGCAACGTTCAAATCCTTGGAGCTTGTGCTGCTCATTACTCTGTGTCACACATCTCTCTTGCCAGCATCTTCTATTTATGTTGGAAGCAACGTTCAAATCCTTGGAGCTTGTGCTGCTCATTACTTTGTGCCACACATCTCTCTTGCCAGCATGTTCTATTTATGTTGGAAGCAACGTTCAAATCCTTGGAGCTTGTGCTGCTCATTACTCTGTGTCACACATCTCTCTTGCCAGCATGTTCTATTTATGTTGGAAGCAACGTTCAAATCCTTGGAGCTTGCGCTGCTCATTACTCTGTGTCACACATCTCTCTTGCCAGCATGTTCTATTTATGTTGGAAGCAACGTTCAAATCCTTGGAGCTTGTGCTGCTCATTACTCTGTGTCACACATCTCTTGCCAGCATGTTCTATTTATGTTGGAAGCAACGTTCAAATCCTTGGAGCTTGTGCTGCTCATTACTTTGTGTCACACATCTCTCTTGCCAGCATGTTCTATTTATGTTGGAAGCAACGTTCAAATCCTTGGAGCTTGTGCTGCTCATTACTCTGTGTCACACATCTCTCTTGCCAGCATGTTCTATTTATGTTGGAAGCAACGTTCAAATCCTTGGAGCTTGTGCTGCTCATTACTCTGTGTCACACATCTCTCTTGCCAGCATGTTCTATTTATGTTGGAAGCAACGTTCAAATCCTTGGAGCTTGTGCTGCTCATTACTCTGTGTCACACATCTCTCTTGCCAGCATGTTCTATTTATGTTGGAAGCAACATTCAAATCCTTGGAGCTTGTGCTGCTCATTACTTTGTGTCACACATCTCTCTTGCCAGCATGTTCTATTTATGTTGGAAGCAACGTTCAAATCCTTGGAGCTTGTGCTGCTCATTACTTTGTGTCACACATCTCTCTTGCCAGCATGTTCTATTTATGTTGGAAGCAACGTTCAAATCCTTGGAGCTTGTGCTGCTCATTACTCTGTGCCACACATCTCTCTTGCCAGCATGTTCTATTTATGTTGGAAGCAACGTTCAAATCCTTGGAGCTTGTGCTGCTCATTACTCTGTGTCACACATCTCTCTTGCCAGCATGTTCTATTTATGTTGGAAGCAACGTTCAAATCCTTGGAGCTTGTGCTGCTCATTACTCTGTGTCACACATCTCTCTTGCCAGCATGTTCTATTTATGTTGGAAGCAACGTTCAAATCCTTGGAGCTTGTGCTGCTCATTACTTTGTGCCACACATCTCTTGCCAGCATGTTCTATTTATGTTGGAAGCAACGCTCAAATCCTTGGAGCTTGTGCTGCTCATTACTTTGTGTCACACATCTCTCTTGCCAGCATGTTCTATTTATGTTGGAAGCAACGTTCAAATCCTTGGAGCTTGTGCTGCTCATTACTTTGTGTCACACATCACTCTTGCCAGCATGTTCTATTTATGTTGGAAGCAACGTTCAAATCCTTCGAGCTTGTGCTGCTAATTACTTTGTGTCACACATCTCTCTTGCCAGCATGTTCTATTTATGTTGGAAGCAACATTCAAATCCTTGGAGCTTGTGCTGCTCATTACTTTGTGTCACACATCTCTCTTGCCAGCATGTTCTATTTATGTTGGAAGCAACGTTCAAATCCTTGGAGCTTGTGCTGCTCATTACTTTGTGTCACACATCTCTCTTGCCAGCATGTTCTATTTATGTTGGAAGCAACGTTCAAATCCTTAGAGCTTGTGCTGCTCATTACTCTGTGTCACACATCTCTCTTGCCAGCATGTTCTATTTATGTTGGAAGCAACGTTCAAATCCTTCAAGCTTGTGCTGCTCATTACTCTGTGTCACACATCTCTCTTGCCAGCATGTTCTATTTATGTTGGAAGCAACTTTCGAATCCTTGGAGCTTGTGCTGCTCATTACTCTGTGTCACACATCTCTCTTGCCAGCATGTTCTATTTATGTTGGAAGCAACGTTCAAATCCTTGGAGCTTGTGCTGCTCATTACTTTGTGTCACACATCTCTCTTGCCAGCATGTTCTATTTATGTTGGAAGCAACGTTCAAATCCTTGGAGCTTGTGCTGCTCATTACTCTGTGTCACACATCTCTCTTGCCAGAATGTTCTATTTATGTTGGAAGCAACGTTCAAATCCTTGGAGCTTGTGCTGCTCATTACTTTGTGTCACACATCTCTCTTGCCAGCATGTTCTATTTATGTTGGAAGCAACATTCAAATCCTTGGAGCTTGTGCTGCTCATTACTCTGTGTCACACATCTCTCTTGCCAGCATCTTCTATTTATGTTGGAAGCAACGTTCAAATCCTTGGAGCTTGTGCTGCTCATTACTTTGTGTCACACATCTCTCTTGCCAGCATGTTCTATTTATGTTGGAAGCAACGTTCAAATCCTTGGAGCTTGTGCTGCTCATTACTCTGTGTCACACATCTCTCTTGCCAGCATGTTCTATTTATGTTGGAAGCAACGTTCAAATCCTTGGAGCTTGTGCTGCTCATTACTCTGTGTCACACATCTCTCTTGCCAGCATGTTCTATTTATGTTGGAAGCAACGTTCAAATCCTTGGAGCTTGTGCTGCTCATTACTCTGTGTCACACATCTCTCTTGCCAGAATGTTCTATTTATGTTGGAAGCAACGTTCAAATCCTTGGAGTTTGTGCTGCTCATTACTCTGTGTCACACATCTCTCTTGCCAGAATGTTCTATTTATGTTTGAAGCAACGTTCAAATCCTTGGAGCTTGTGCTGCTCATTACTCTGTGTCACACATGTCTCTTGCCAGCATCTTCTATTTATGTTGGAAGCAACGTTCAAATCCTTGGAGCTTGTGCTGCTCATTACTGTGTGTCACACATCTCTCTTGCCAGCATGTTCTATTTATGTAGGAAGCAACGTTCAAATCCTTGGAGCTTGTGCTGCTCATTACTCTGTGTCACACATCTCTCTTGCCAGCATGTTCTATTTATGTTGGAAGCAACGTTCAAATCCTTGGAGCTTGTGCTGCTCATTACTCTGTGTCACACATCTCTCTTGCCAGCATGTTCTATTTATGTTGGAAGCAACGTTCAAATCCTTAGAGCTTGTGCTGCTCATTACTTTGTGTCACACATCTCTCTTGCCAGCATGTTCTATTTATGTTGGAAGCAACGTTCAAATCCTTAGAGCTTGTGCTTCTCATTACTCTGTGTCACACATCTCTCTTGCCAGCATGTTCTATTTATGTTGGAAGCAACGTTCAAATCCTTGGAGCTTGTGCTGCTCATTACTTTGTGTCACACATCTCTCTTGCCAGCATGTTCTATTTATGTTGGAAGCAACGTTCAAATCCTTGGAGCTTGTGCTGCTCATTACTCTGTGTCACACATCTCTCTTGCCAGCATGTTCTATTTATGTTGGAAGCAACGTTCAAATCCTTCGAGCTTGTGCTGCTCATTACTCTGTGTCACACATCTCTCTTGCCAGCATGTTCTATTTATGTTGGAAGCAACGTTCAAATCCTTGGAGCTTGTGCTGCTCATTACTCTGTGTCACACATCACTCTTGCCAGCATGTTCTATTTATGTTGGAAGCAACGTTCAAATCCTTGGAGCTTGTGCTGCTCATTACTCTGTGTCACACATCTCTCTTGCCAGCATGTTCTATTTATGTTGGAAGCAACGTTCAAATCCTTGGAGCTTGTGCTGCTCATTTTGTGGATGTGCAAAAGCTGCATCAGGTGTGGATCTAAGGATTCTTTATATGCCCAAGCATAGAGCACCTCACAACAACCTCTAGGAGGCCAAGTATAGAGACAAGGCTCTAAGGCAATCTGTATAGGACAGTGTGTTAATACACTAGATTATCTTGGTGAGGAACTTCTCTAGGTGTTCTAGCTGTTGCATATGTCTATGTCTATTCAACACATTCTGAAGATGGCACTGTACTCAATGATTGGTCTGATAATGGATGAGTAGAGTGGTACTATAACTTCCTGGACCTGAATGCCATATCCTCCACACCCTTACTTATAAGTTAGTAAACATAGAATGATTTTCTTGCTACCTTAGCTACATGTAGGCCAAAGGCCAGATTACTGACTACATATATTACCATATATTACCATATATTACCATATATTATCATATATTACCATATATTACCATATATTACCATATATTATCTCTAATTATCAGGTCAGCCCTTACTTGTTTTTCCATAAAGCACTGTAATGCATTTCTCTGCATTGAGTTTTAATCTGTGATTTTGGCACCATTCATTTGTCTGTGTTAGACCCTCTCGCAGGATATTAGTGCCATGGGAGGAATTTATGATAGAGCCAGAGTCTTGCGACATTAGCCTTGACCTCCACGAAGTAGATATCAAACAGGAGTGGGCCCAACATGTAACCCATGTTACACCACTGGTGACCTGTCTCTTGGTGGAGGTGGTCTCACCAATCTGACTTCTTGGGTCCTTTCTGTGAGCCAGCTGTCAATCCAGTAAGTTGTGTAGGGATTTATGTCTAGTTTGGTGAGTTTGTCCACAATACCTTAGCGGGTTTTGTGTTGAATGTCTTAGCCAGGTTTAGGTAAGCAGTAGGCACCATTGTCCCTTCACCCATTGCCTTGATTACCTTCCTAAAGAATTTTACCAGATAAAGTAGGGATAACCTTCTTTCAACAAAACCAAACTCAGATGGGTCCAGTGTCTATATGTTCTCAATGTTTTTCCTGATCATTTCCATGATAATTCATTCCCTGGCTTTGCATATTAGATTAGTCAGACTAATTGATCTGAAGTTTCCAGGGTTGGTTGATGGTCTACCCTTGTGAGGAAGGATAACCGTTGCCATCCTCCATTCACTTTGTATACAGCCTGTTTTGAGTTTGTAGTTTAAAAGTGACTCAAGTTGCCCTGATAGGTCATGTTTCAGGCTATTTAGGAAGCAACTGGGGATGATGTTGTTGATAGCTGGGGGACGTTATGCTGGGATTTCACAACTTTTGTAAAAGCAGAATGAAGAAGGTGCAATGAAAATAAATGAATTTTGAAAAATGTGAACTCTACATAGAACAGGCTGGATACGATAAATTAAGATAATTCGTTGGACAGGATTTGCATTCATACCATGTTGCTAAGGCCTGGATCTCCTTACCTATATCCATCAGGTCAATGCAATCCTTCCAGTCCTTTAAAACCATTCTGAAGGATTTCTTACCCTGAATCTAGGTTTGTTCTTGCTCAACCCCTGGATAAACTATATCCCTAAATGTGAACAGGTGCCTATTCATACCTTATGCCTCCTAACAACCCCTTCTTCACACACTTCCTAACTTCAACCGATCTGTCTCCCCAGACTTTCTATCTAAATTTGTCATAACCCTGTTTCTTCTCAGATGTTTTGATTGCAAACCAAACAGTTGTAAAAGAGCATATAACCACCAGGGTATTTCAAAATTGCAGGCAGTTTATTGAAGCAGTACGGACAATGTCATGAGAACAATGAGCCATTGAAGTAGTTCAAATAATGATGGTGGCTGCACTTTATTTCAAATCGGTATGTTCAGTGGTGCCTAGCTCATACGTATGATAGATTAGCTTGTGCCAAGGAGTTTCTATTGGTTTTGCCACAGGATGTGGAGTGCCATTCATCTCTGATTATATATATTGGCAACACCATCTCTGTCTGTCAACTGTCATACAACAGATGACCACAGAGAGATGATTTTGAATTAAATGCTCATTTTCAACATTTATGTGGTGTCTGTTTTTTGATCATACTATAGGTTGGAAATAGTAGTATAGCACAAACAGAAGGAGATGAAAAGGTAAAGAAAGTACGTGGTACAACACAAGGAATGACCAGGATGGCAGTGGGGCAGGAGCCCATATCTTCCAACCTCCTAGCTCAACAATGGCAGAAGAATCCTAAAAAAAATGTGTTTAGGCTTGAAAGTGCCAAACTTTCTGCAATACGTGCGCATTAATGATAAATATGTTTACTTTTATTGGAACTGGACATGTGATATCAAGAAAGAAAGAAGTACACATGAATGGAATTTAACTTATATATATATATATATATATATATATATATATATATATATATATATATATATATAAAATTCCCAGAAACTGTAGTTTTATTGGCCGTTTTGGGCTATTTATATCCCTTTCATCTTTCTGCTTAAAACCCGTGCTTGTGCAGCTTTTGCACTTGCATTACCTCAGAAGAGTCGGCCTGGCTGTTCTGCAGAGTTCTACAGTGAAAACTCGTGCTTGTGCAGGCTTTGCACTTGCATTACCTCAGAAGAGTCAGCCTGGCTGTTCTGCAGAGTTCTACAGTGAAAACCCGTGCTTGTGCAGGCTTTGCACTTGCATTACCTCAGAAGAGTCGGACTGGCTGTTCTGCAGAGTCCTACCTCAGGAGAGTGAAAAGGAGACTTTGAGTGGATTAACTACCTCTCTTTTGCTTTTTAACTACCTCTCTTTTGCTTTTTAACTACCACTCTTTTGCTTTTTAACTACCTCTCTTTTACTTTTTAACTACCACTCTTTTGCTTTTTAACTACCACTCTTTTGCTTTTTAACTATCACTCTTTTGCTTTTTAACTACCTCTCTTTTGCTTTTTAACTACCACTCTTTTGCTTTTTAAATACCTCTCTTTTGCTTTTTAACTACCTCTCTTTTGCTTTTTAACTACCACTCTTTTGCTTTTTAACTACCACTCTTTTGCTTTTTAACTACCTCTCTTTTGCTTTTTAAATACCTCTCTTTTGCTTTTTAAATACCTCTCTTTTGCTTTTTAACTACCACTCTTTTGCTTTTTAACTACCTCTCTTTTGCTTTTTAACTACCTCTCTTTTGCTTTTTAACTACCACTCTTTTGCTTTTTAACTACCACTCTTTTGCTTTTTAACTACCACTTTTTTACTTTTTAACTACCTCTCTTTTGCTTTTTAACTACCACTCTTTTGCTTTTTAACTATCACTCTTTTGCTTTTTAACTACCTCTCTTTTGCTTTTTAACTACCACTCTTTTGCTTTTTAACTACCTCTCTTTTGCTTTTTAACTACCTCTCTTTTGCTTTTTAACTACCTCTCTTTTGCTTTTTAACTACCACTCTTTTGCTTTTTAACTACCACTCTTTTGCTTTTTAACTACCTCTCTTTTGCTTTTTATTGCTTGATATTCCTAGCCGCATTGTTCCGACTGCTTTTTTATTAACTTTGCTACTTATCTGAACTGTTTTTTTTTTTTACCATATATTGTTTGCACTTTAAAGCATTCATTTTTAAATGTTTTCTATCTGTTTAACTGTAGAAGGCTACACATTGAAATGTGATTGTCTATTTTCTGCATTAAAAGTGTTTATTTGCTGTTCTTGACTTAACTTTTTGAAAAAAAAAACAAACAAAAAAAATCCTGTCCCTATACTTGTTTCCCACCTTTCTAGATCTAGTAAAGTCTGTTTTTCAGATTTTGCTGAATCCTGGGCTGTTTGTATGTTTCTGTGTTGCTCTGACCTTTCTAAGATAGAGGGAAGATTCTCTGTTCATCACTGAAAGTGGTTTGCTTTGGAATAGCCTATCTGTCACTGGAGGAGTGTCTTCAACCTAGAAACTGTAGTTTTATGGACTGTTTTGGGCTATTTCTACCCCTTTCATCTTTTCTGCTTAAAACCCCATGTTTGCTACGTTTTGTGCATCGTGCAGTGCCACTTAGCTAGGATAAAACTATTCCTGGTGCCATAAAGTCTCCTCCTCAGTTTTTACCTTGGAACTAGCCAGATTCTTAGTTTTAGCACTTGAATTTGCCTCCTCGTGCTCAGCACTGGTTCAGAACTTGTAAGCACTATATAAGTTAAAAACTACTACAGTACTTAACCTTCCTCATTACCTAGAGGAAATTAGCTTTTGTACTTACTCTCCTCACTTCTAGAGGTAAATAGTGTCTATTCAGGCATGTCCAAGGGACAGCTCCTGGTGTTCTCTCCTGTCTACCTGATAAATCTGGGCATCTTGGGGCAATGTAGCAATTGCCTCATGTACACTGACAACCCTCTCCTCCTACCACCCAACACTACAACCTGTGAGAGATGCATTTATCTAGCCAAACTGGAAGCAAAGCTCTCTCATTCCAAGACTGAACTTGTCAGTCAGGAGGAGAAGGCAAACACCCACTCCACACCACACACACCACATAGTCCCAGTACATCTACACCATCAAGACCCACACATAGATACACAAAATCATTCTTGGAGGCTCTCAGTAATAATCTATCCAAACAACAGAGACCTCCAATGCAGAAAAACGCAAGCAACCTCAAGCCCTCACCACAACCCAAAAGACACATAACACACAGACTCAGTTTGCCACTCAACCACTGCCCATGAGGCAAAACTACATACCAAACACATTGGTCATACCAGAACAGACAAGGAGAAGGTTACTGTTAGCTGCCTGTCAGGTGCCCGGATCCGCCACATAACCCACGCACTCAGGTCACTCCAGAACAAGTACAAATATGACTCAGTCATTGTCCATGTTGGTGTGAATGACCTGAGACATACCTCCCTGGATTACATGAAAAGAGACATGGAGGATATCTCTGATCTTGTAATCCATGCAGGTATGACCCTAGCCCCGAGTAGCATCCTATCTTCGCCCAGAATGATACCGCAATACAAGGACAAAATGATTGACTTCAACAATTGGCTAAACTTCTGGTGTCATTCAAAGGGGATCCAGTATTTGTCTGCCTTGGACGACATGGCTGACAGGCCACAATGCTTTGCCAGAGATGACCTGCACCTGTCACCCCTGGGATTACGGATACTGGCTAAGGCTCTTGCCGCCCCTATAGTGCCTTTTTTAGGCAAAGCTCAAAAAACAAAACCACCACGTAACTGATACAGGCAAGCAAAAACTGAGGGTAATGCTACTCAATGCTAGAAGCCTAAAGTTATAAATGCACTCACATCAGGCACTCCTCAAAATGGAGAATATCAATATCTGTGCAGTGACTGAAACCTGGTTCAGAGCTCCAGAGAGCACCCCTGCATTACCAGGATAAAACTCATACCATACCTTTCAGCCATGAAACCAGGACCAGAACACCAAGGGCAGAGGTATGTCCATATTCATTAAGGACACCACACCTCCAGGCTAGTTGCCCAACATAATTAATCTGAAATTATAAAAGTGCAACTAACCCTGTGCCAAACTGCAATCCATATTATAGCTTGCTGCAGATCTCCCACTATGCCCCAGGATTCCCGCTCCTCTTTTCTTGATATAATAGAGAATATCAGGGTCCAGCCAAACATTCTAATATTGGCAGATTTCAACTACCCCACCATTAACTGGGAAAACTACTCTTGTACTAACTCCTTTCCTCAGCGCTTCCTAGAATTTGTAAACTCCAATGCCCTGGATCAACTTGTCCACACCCCTAACAGGGGCAAAAATATCCTAGACCTAGTACTCACCAACATGAGTGACAGGTGCTCCACACTTGAAGTCAACTCCTCATTTGTCAGATCCGACCATAAACTAATCACCCTAGATATCCACATCCCACCCCCACCCCCACTAAGGAAACCACATTAAAAAACTTCTCCAAAGCAACTTCATGCTAGTTAAGGCAGAAGTGACCCATCTTCACAACCCCCATGCAAATGGATAATACAGTTACCACTGCCAAATCCTATACAAACGCACTCTGTAAGCACCTACTAGGGTGCATGGATCATGCCATCCCTAATAGAACCAAGACGCAGTCTCCTAAAAAAAGGAAACCAATCTGGTGGTCCTCTGCTATTAACAAATTCTACAACAGAAGGAAGAAGCTGTTGCAAAAGAGAATAAAATCCCATGAGTGGAGGAGCTCTCTGGTCAGTCTCAGCAAGAAGATGAGATCTCTCATAAAATCCTCCAACGCGAACTATGAAAATAAGATTGCCACTGACTCTAAGGACAACCACAAAGCATTTTACAGCTATGTCAAGAATCTCAATGGCAACACCCAGATCTGCTCTGAGGTACAATGGCACAAAATTCACAGAAACAACTGATATCACCAATATCCTGGCATACAGGTTCAGTGCCAACTTTACCACACCCTCACCTCCTAAAGGGCCCATATCCATACTGGAAGAATGCAGTGTCCCTGCAATCACAACTGAACATGTAAAAACTGTGCTATCGAAAGCCAAGAACACAGCATCCATGGGACCAGACAATATCCCTGGCTGCATTCTACATGAGCTTCAGAACGAACTAGCCACCCACCTAAGCACCATGTTCAATCATAGCCTCTCGACAGGCTTTGTACCCACTGAATGGTGTATGGCAACAGTTGTACCACTCCACAAAGGGGGACCTACCATGGACCCTGGGAACTATTGCCCTATTAGCCTGACAAGCCTGGTCTGCAAGGCCATGGAGCATATTATCATGGAACGCGTAAACAATGATATTGGTAGCCTCCAAACTCTGGACCCCACCCAGTTCGGATTTCTGAAGGGCAGATCATGTCTCCTGAACCTAGTCGACTTCTTTGAAACAGTCACCAAAGCCGTGGATGAGGGTAAGGCAGCCCACACAGCCTATCTCGACCTTGCCAAGGCTTTCAACACCATCCCCCATTCTGGCATCATAAATAAACTCACAAAGCTGGGTATAAATCTGTACGTGACAAGATGGGTCACCAACTGGCTCACAGACAGAACCCACACTGTAAAAACTGCGGACTTCAAATCTGGCTCCAAACCTGTGACAAGTGGAGTACCACAGGGTTCAGTCTTGGGTCCCCTCCTGTTTGGGATCTACCTCTCTGAAGTACAGGCCAACACAGAGGGCCTCTAACTGACAAAGTTCTGGGATGACTGCAAATTGGGTGCCATAGTCGAGTCCCTAACAGATGTGGACATCCTGCAAAAGGGCCTCACTGAGACTGATGCCTGGTGTCAGAGCCATGGCCTCAAGATTAACGCCAAAAGATCCATTGTCATCCCTTTTGGTAAAAACCCTGTACACATGGACTACCACATAGGTGGCAGCCCACTTAACACTGAAGGCGTGATAAGACACCTCTGGACTCTAGTGGACAGTAGCCTCTCCTTTGATAATCACATCACCACCGTAGTCAGGAAATCCTTGTACATAGCACATCTCATCATGAAAAGGTTCTCATCCAGGAAAAAGAAGTCATTGTTTCCCTTTACTCAGCTTTCATCAGGCCCATTATAGAGTATAACACCCCATTTGGAATGTATCTTACAAGACATCTGCAGCAGCTAGAAAGGCCACAAAAATACTTCACAAAGAGGATTATGGGACTCAAACAGTTACCCTATGCTGACCGCCTCAAAAAACTCTGGCTTTACTCCGTAGCATATCACCTACACTGAGGTGATCTCTGCCTAACATACAAAGGTATGTCAAACCCTGAGCTGCTGGACATGCTACACCTAAAGAAATCCCAGTCCCCCAGAGCCACACACTCAAGAGACCTAAATCTCATCACAACAATTAACAGAACATGCTGGAGGGATAGATCCCTGTCCCAGACACTTCCCATACACTGGAACAAACTACTTATCTATGTCAGACAGAGTTTGTCACTAGCACTCTTCAAGAAAAATTTTAATGAGTGGATGGGTAATAGGAAATTTATCCTGGGAATCACATTGGTGGCCCTGCTAGACAGGGGTGCAGGTAAATAGCATCCACGGATGGCAAACGTCAGAGAACCTTGTTGGCTAGGCTTACATAGACCCTATGAACCTATATATATATATATATATATATATATAGCTTCATAGATTCATAGGTTCATACTAGGCTATCTGCCCTAGGGCATTTATAAGCCTAGCCAGAATGTGTTTGGCTTTCGCCACCCATTTTAAATTAATTTTGCTATGCCCTTTTTCGAGGTTAGTATACTGTGCCTCTGTCTAACAGTGACACAGAAGTGATACCCAGGTTAAACCTACGATCTCCCATCCACTCATCAAGATTCCTCTTGAAGAGAGTCAATGAGGGACTCTGCCTAACCTGGACTTGGATTTTATTCCAGAGTGAAGGGAGCCTCTGGGTTATGAATCTGTCCCTCCAGCATGTCCTATTTATTTCAGTTATTAGGTTCAAGTCTCTCGAGCATGTACCTCGATGGGATTTGGATTTTCTGAGGTGCAGCATGTCCATTAATTCCGGGTTGGACATGGCTTTATACGTCAGGCACAGATCGCCCCTGAACAGGCGGTATGCCACTGAGTAGAGCTGGAGTTTCTTTAACCGGGCAGCATATGGCATCTGTTTGAGGCCTTTGATCCTCTTGGTGAGGTACTTTTGGGGTCTTTCCAGTTGCTGCAGGTGTCTGGTAAGGTACATCCCAAAAGGGGCATTGTACTCAATTATGGGCCTGATGAGGGATGCGTAAAGAGGCACGATGACCTCCCCTGATCTAGATGTGAATCCCTTCATGATTAGGTGAACTATATAAAATGTTTTTCTAACCACTTTGGCCACGTGGTTGTCAAATGAGAGACTGCTATCAACTTGGGTCCCCAGGTCCCTAATTACTTCTTCTGTACTTAATGGATTACCACCTATGTGGTAATTTATGGGCACTTTGTTTTTGCCAAAGGGGATGATTATACACTTTTTGGCGTTTAGCTTGAGGCCATGGCTCTGGCACCAGTTGTCTGTTTCTGAGGCCCTTTTGGAGGATGCTTGTGTCAGCAGGAGAGTTGATTATGGCGCCCAGTTTGCAGTCATCTGTGAACTTGGTCAGCCACAGTCCTTCCGTGTTGGCCTGTACCTCCGAGAAATATATACAGAACAAGAGAGGTTCCAGGACTGAGCCTTGTGGGATGCCACTTGTAACTGGTTTGGAGTCTGACATGGCTCCAGCAATTCTAACCATGTGGGTTCTGTCCTTGAGCCAGTTTGCAACCCATCTAGTGACATAGGGGTTTACATTTAAGCTGGTGAGCTTATCTATAATGCCCGAGTGGGGTATTGTATCGAAGGCTTTTGCGAGGTCCAGGTAGGCTGTGTGGACCACCTTCCCCTTGTCAATGGCCTTGGTGACTGTTTCAAAGAAATCAACCAGGTTTAAGAGGCAAGATCTGCCCTTAACAAAGCCGAACTGGATAGGATCCAGTGTCTGTAGGTCCTCAATATCTTTATTTATGAGGTCCATGATGATCCTTTCCATAGCTTTGCAGACCAAGCTAGTCAGGCTTATGGGGTGATAGTTTACAGGATCCATTGAGGCACCACCTTTGTGGAGAGGTACCACTGTTGCTGTACACTTTGGGTACATATCCTGTAGTAAGGCTGAGATTGAACAGTAGCTTTATGTTTGGGTTTAGCTCTTCTTGGAGTTCATGTAGGACGCAGCCCGGGACACCATCTGGTCCCATTGATGCTGTGTTTTTTGCTTTGGAGAGGGCGGCTCTTACCTGAGCATCTGAGATGTCAGGGGAGTAGCACTCTGCTGGGATAGATATTTGCCCTTTTGGTGGGGAGGGGGGGGAGTTTGCGCTGCACCTGTCAGCTAGGATGTTGGCAATGTCTGTGGGCTCGGTGTATTTTTTGTCATTTTGGACTAAGTCTGAGCATATCTGGGAATTCCCACCCAGGTTCCTAACATAACTAAAGAAAGCCTTGTGATTATCCTTAGTGTCCTGTGCAATTTTTCTCTCGAAGCTGGCCTTAGACGATTTAATGATTGCCCATAGTTTTTTGCTAATACTGATCAGAGATGCCTTCCCTTTTTGGGATTTTGCTCTATCATTTAGTAGCTTCCTCCTTCTATTGTATAGTTGGTTTATGGCTGGGGTCCACCAGACAGGACATCTGCCTTTGAAGGATTGGGTCTTGGTTTTATTTGGGATTGCATGATCCATGCATTCCTGAAGGTGTTCATAGAATGCATTTATAAAGGATTCTGCGGTCTGGGCCATATTTTCCACAGGCCCGGGGGCTTTGAAGGATTCCACCTCTGTTTTGAGGAGTGTGAAATTTGCTTTAGAGAAGTTTTTCACTGTGGTTTTCTGGGCAGGAGGTGGGGTCGGGATGTGAATATCCAGTGAGATTAGTTTATGGTCTGATCTTACCAGTGAGGGATACACTTCTGGTCTGGAGCATAGAGTCCCCATGTTGGTGATGATCAGGTCCAGTATGTTTTCCCCTCTTGTGGGAGTGGTAACAAGTTGTTCCATAGCATTTGAGTTTATAAATTCTAGGAACCTTTGGGCTAGGGTGTTGTGTATATATATATATATATATATATATATATATATATATATATATATATATATATGTATATATATCATTAATATTTTCCTGATGAGGGCATTGGCAACTTGCCTTGGTAAAGGTGACTGAAAAAATGCATTTCATGGGATCAAAACACGATAGCAAAACAACCAAAATACACTTAATTAGTTCAAACCCCTGCCTTTGACAACGACATTTTCCAGACCAGGGAATTAGAAAGGCATGCCACAGAAGCAATCGTAGAAAAAGGGGAATGAAAAACACAACTGGGGTAAATGGAACATATCATATCAGGACAACAAAAATACACATAACTGGGCTTGAACCCTTGCTCTTGGCAATGATATTTTGTACAGCAGTAAAATATCAAATGAAGCCACATAAGAACATAAAAACAAAAGTGTTGGGAAAATGTAGAACCATGTTGAAAACTGAAAACATCTGAGCATTGGAAAACAACATACCCACCATCTGGGGATTAAAATCATCCTGCAAGTGTATTGACAATTAACACAATTCAAGAATAGAGTTGTTGTTGTTTGTCTTTCGGCTTTTCCCTCTTAGGGGTCACCACAGCAGAACTCCGGTCTGCTAATGATTGGCAGTTGGTTTTTATGGTGTTGAGTTGCCAGCCCAATGCCCAACCTTCAATGAAGGCATGCCCATTCAACACATGTCTTTCGAATGCCCACTCGACCGTGAGGGGGACATGCAGACTCCACACATAAGACACTCCCAACCCAAGCCTAGAATCGAACGGGAGTACCTCTTGCTGTGAGGCAACAACACTACCACTGCACCACCGCGGAATAACTAAAACAATATAATGTCTTGCCATGAAAAAAAATATGTATCAGTAAATTTACTACTAATGGACAGTGTTATGAAACTCTTTACACATGAAAGCTGTCACATACCAGTATTATGTTTAACTTATGTCACATTTTCATGGTTCACTATTACTGCATTGTATAGATAGCTTAGTATAGTGCTGCAATGTATACCACTCCTGCCTGCCTGATACTCTCTGGAGCAGAGCACTATCAAGGGAAGCCACAGAAAACTCACTCCTGCCTGCCTGATACTCTCTGGAGTAGTGCACTATCAAGGGAAGCCACTGAAAACTTAATCAAATGTGTCACAAAACACACATTTCAAGAGAATGGGGGGACACTGTGAAAGACTTAAAAATTAACAATGGTAAATTATATATAACTAGTGGGGAAAAATACTCCCCCTACTGTCTGGGCATGGTACACAGCAATAGCAAATCTATTACATATACTTACTATAACCAAACCAAAACTGAACAAGCTATAAAAACGGACGCCAAGCAAAAAAACACCAAACTGGAGAAATTAGAATTTATTTGCACTCAGACATTGTAAGTGATTAGCACTTGATGCACATTGCTTTGAAGGTTTCTATATGGGAGACTTCCATGGATTTGAACCCCTGCCTGCCTAACTGATTTTCTCTGGACTAGTGCATTATCAAGTGCAATCAAAGAACAACTTATATGTGTCAGAAAACATATTTCTTGGGAGAGTTAGACAACTGTGGATGACTTAAAAATGAACATTGGCAAATAGCATGTAACTTTCAGGGGATCAAAGCACTGCTGGTAGTATATCAACATATATATATATTCATATAACTCCATTTGAAAGGAGAGCTGCCAAAGTGAAGCTATTAACTTCACCACAGATCAGCATTTCCTGCTGTCGCACACTGATTGTTAGTTCTTTTACACAAAGGATGCCAAGGTGTTATAGGTTCATAGGTTCATAGGTTCATAGGTTTATACTAGGCTATCTGCCCTAAGGCATTTATAAGCCTAGCCCAAATTTTTGTGGCTTACGCCACCCCTTATATGAAAAAATACTGTGCCCATTAGTTTGTTGTGCCTCTGTCCAGCAGTGACACAGAGATGATTCCCGGGGTAAACCTACGATCTCCCATCCACAGGTCTAGATTTCTCTTGAACAGAGTCAGCGAGGTGCTCTGCCTCACATGGACCGGGATTTTATTCCACAGCATAGGGAGTCTCTGAGTGATAAATCTATCCCTCCAGCACGTCCTATTTATATCCGTGTTAAGGTTTAAGTCGCTTGCTCTAGTGGTTTTGGTGGATTTGGATTTTTGAGGTGGAGCATGTCCATTAATTTCGGGTTGGACATGGCCTTGTATGTCAGGCACATGTCACCTCTGAGCAGACGGTATGCGACTGAATAGAGCTGGAGTTTCTTCAATCTGGCAGCATATGACAGATTTTGGAGTCCCTTTATCCTTTTGGTGAGGAACTTTTGGGGTCTCTCCAATTGCTGCAGATGTCGGGTGAGATAAATCCCGAATGGGGCATTGTACTCGATCATTGGTCTGATAATGATCAGGGGTGACTTCCCTTTTATGGATTTTGTTCTATCATGTAATAGCTTTCGTTTTGTTTTTGCTTTTGTCAAAGAATGAGAAGTTTTATTTCTGTATTAGTACATAATGACAACAGACACGATCACTGACAAGTAGTGCAACCTACACAGAAAATAGATGATTTTTCATCTTTTATAAGTCCATTTTGGGCATGCGTGTTGTGTGATCATGTGCTTTTTTATGTGATTAAAGACTGTAACGGCTATAGGACAACAAAGAAAAGAGACGTTAGCAGACAGAATGATGAGAGGTGAGGAGATAAGGACTGAACAGTGTGAAAGTGGGTGAAGAACAGATAGACTTCAATGGGTATGAACCCATGATTTCCAAATTGATATGATACATAACAGTACATTATCAAGGGCAGCCTCTGAAGCTGCTCAAGTGTAAGGAGGCATTAAGAAGACATGGTAAGAAGACAGCTTGTTTGCTCAAAGCTGCATTGAGTAAGGCCTTCAGCCCTCCATCTACTGTTTACCAAAAACCTGGCTGCAGTAAGTAAGGCCTTCAGCCCTTCTTCTAGTGTTTACCAAACACTCGCTGAGAGACTGCAAATGATAAATGATTTTAACTGTTTTCTGCATTTTTTGATTAACTAAAACAGTATTTTCTGTATATCTATTTGTTTAATCTGTGCAACTGTATTTTAATGCATTTTAGATTGTCTGCTAACTGATATTCTCTTACAAGTGTAATTACTGTTCATCTGCTTGTTTTGTTCATTTGCTTATTTTGCTGAACTTGAAAAGAGCTAGCATAGACTAGGTTCAGATTTTGCTGAATCAAGTAATGTCTGTGAACTTTGGAGCTTGTAAAACAGTTAATATTTTGTCTGGACAGGCACACCATGCACCCTCATGGCAGGAAGGTACAGTTTGCACTGATATAGCTTGAGTTACTGTTACAGAGTTCTTTTTAGGATGTTTTCATTGGATAATTTGAACTTTGTATATTTCCTGTTTTTCTGCTTTAAGACTGTGTTTGAACCAGTTTGTGCTTGTTTCCTCAAAGCTGCAGTAAGTTAGGCCTTCTGCCCTTGCTCTACTATTTTCCAAATACGTGCTGAGAGACTATGAATGATAAGTGCGTATTTGTAAAAGTTTTCTGTACTTTCTGATTAACAAAAACAATATTTGCAGCATATCTGTTTGTTTAAATTGTGCAACTATATTTTAATGCATTTTTAGATTGTCTGCTAACTTAATTCCTCTTACAACTGTAATTACTCTTCATCTGCTTGTTTTGTTCATTTTACTTATTTGCTGCATTTGAAAAACACTAGCATAGACTAGGTTACTGAATCTAGCACTGTTTGTGACCTTTGGAGCTTGTAAAACAGTTAATCTTTTGACTAGAGAGGCCCTCCTGTGCCCTCGTGGTGGGAAGGTACAGTTTGCACTGATCTAGCTAGAGTTACTGTTGCAGGACTCAGTTTAGGGTATTTTGAATGGACAATTTAAACTCTGCCTGTTTTGTTTTTCTGCTTTAAAAAGCCTGTGTTTGAACCAGTTTGTGCTTGTTTCCCATCGCGCAGTGTTGCGCACTACTGCTCGGAGGGATTGTCGGTTACAGACACCTCTTCTCTAGCCTCACAAATATTACCTAAACCACATCTCTTTGTGCCTAAACCTACTAATACCTCACCCTGCTGTATTCCCTCTTCAGCTGTTATAGCCAGACCAAGATTACCATGAACGGTCAGTTTCCCTCTTTTTCTACCAGCCTGGTTGACACTGGCCAACTGCCTCATGTACAGTGACAACCCTGTACTTCTAAATCATTCCTGTGCCATTTGTGAGAGATGCACCTACATTATAAATCTGGAATCACAGCTCTCTCACACAATAGATAGGAATACAAAGCAGGTTGTCGGCCACCTACCACAACTCCTAGTCATGACACACAGCATACACCTTGATTTACATATGTGGTGGTGCTCACAACAAATCTACCTAAACACTAGAAACCTCCAAAACACATACATACTAAACCAGCCATAACACTCACAACACACAATACACATAATGGCACAAGCACATGTCTCACCATCAAAGCCCATAAGGCAACGCACATTCATTCCAAATATCTTAGTCATAGGAGACTCTATAGTGAGACACGCAGATGTCCCCCTCACCAGGCTGAACAAGGAGAAAGTCACGGTCAGCTGTCTTTCTGGTGCCAGGATTCATCAGATCACACAGGCACTCAAGTCTCTCAGCAACAAGCACCGTTATGATTTGGTCATAGTACATATTGGTGTGAACAGCTTGAGATGTACCTCCCTGGATAACATGAAGAGAGACAGGATTAAGTCTATGATTATGTGTCACAGGCAGGTATGTCCCAGGCCTTGAGCAGCATATCAACTTCACCTTAAATGTAATAATTGTATTTTATTTGAAAGCTTATGGAAACTGCAACACAAGAGATATAATATATGTGATGGTGTGCTCTAAATGTCCAGCATAATTTATAGGAAAGACCAGTCAAAGGTTTAAAGATAGTATTCGTAGTCATCTTTCAGATATAAGAAAAAAATAGACACTGATTCTCTATAAACATATAGCAAGTACAGATGACACACATAAGTTACGTTTTTGATTTTACATTCCATTCCCACACATCTTAGGGGAGGTGACAAGAAAACAATTACAGAAAGACAGGAGAATGAATGGATATTAAGATTCAGAGCTCAATATCCGCCTGACCTGAATGATGCTTATACTTAAACCAGAGTTAGTAGATCTTAGAAATAAAGTAAGATGGTATGATTTTGTATTTGTTCATATACATGAATATTTGTAAGGCGTGTTAATGTATGTATAGGGTGCTGGTTGTTTCTATGTATACATGCAGTATATGATTGTATATACATTCATATAGGTTGTTTTCTAAGCATATTTCAAAATATGTGGGCTTTTAAATGTTTCCATTGTATAATGGTTTAACTGATCATGTGACTTGTGCTATTTGCTTTTTGTTGTATTATATAAGGATGAGCTTCTTACTTTGTTACTTCATGCCTGAGGAAGCAGTTGTACTGCAAACGTTTTTACTAGTGGAATAAACAGATTTGTTACTGCTCGTGGCTTTGGTACACGTTGTTTTTTGCTGTCGTTACTACGTTTGTGGGGAGGCGCGATTTGCTGTCAGTTTCCTTATTTTTGCTGTATTTTAGTAATTGGCTTAGTTTCTGGTGTCATTCTCAGGGGATCCAGTTTCTGTCAGCCTGGGATGACATGATCGATACACCTCGATGCTTTGTCAGAGATGGTCTTCATCTCTCATCCTTGGGATTTCAGCTAGTGGCAAAGGCCCTTGCCACCCCCATAGTGTCTTTTTTAGGCAATGTCACAAGAACACAATTCCTGACATAAAAATTTCATCAAAAATCAACCTCAAGGTCATGCTGCTAAATGCTAGGAGTCTTAACATGAAACTGCATTCACTGGAAGAAGCCCTCACCTTGGAAGACACAGACATTTGTGCAGTCATGTAGACCTGGTTCAAAGCTGTGGAGAATACCCCAGCCATGCTGGGTTATACCTCCTTCTACACGTTCAGACCACAAACTGAAGGTGTGAAAACTAAACGAGGTGGTGTATCAATATTCATTAAAGATAAATACACCTCCAAATTGGTTAAACAGTATGATTCTCCAGAGACACTTCAGGTGCAACTAACTGTTGGTAGGGCACTTATTCAAGTCATTCTCAGCTACAGGACCCCTTCCATGAATCAAGACACCTACTCTGCCTATTTGGATCTACTGAAATCCATCAAGATACATCCAAACACCGTGGTTCTGGGGGATATTAATTACCCATCCATTGACTGGGTAAATTACTCATGGTCAAACTCACTTGCCCAAAGGTTCCTCGAGTTCATTAACTTCAACGCCCTGAACCAGCTGGAGGACACCCCAACTAGGGGCACCAACATCTTGGATCTGATGCTCACCAATATGGGAGACCACTGTAGCACTACCACTGTGAGGTCTTCCCTTGTCAGATCTGACCACAAATCAGTCTCATTCGAAGTAATTATCACAATGGACCCCCCCCCCCCAGCAGCAACTAAACTAAAAAAGTTCTCCAAAGCAGATTATATCCTTCTAAGGGATGGTATAAATAGCTTCACTGCATCTCCCTCCTCAGATGGAACTGGCAATTATGCTGAGTCCTACACCAATGCTTTTTACAAACACCTGTATAACTGCATTGATGTGGCTGTACCTGATAGGACTAAAACAAGCTCTTCAAGGAAGAGCAAACCTGACTGGTGGACAACTGCCATTAACAGGCTTTACAATAAGAGGAAAAAATTGTTGTCCAAAAGTAAGAGGGAGCATGCTTAAACCGGAAACACTCCCTCCTCAGCTTAACCAAGCAAATAAGACTTCTCATTAAGTCCTCCAAAGCAAATTACAAATCCAGATTAGCTTCCTCAACTAAGGACAGCCATAAGGCATTCTTTAGTTACATCTGTAGCCTAAAAGGCAAGATCCAGATTTGTGCCAAACTGATAGTTAATTATACCACATACACTGAGCCAGTGGACATAACAAACCTGTTACCCAACAGGTTCTATGGAAACTTCACTCCCCTTTCCCCATCACACGTATCTGATGACATTCATTCCACCTGTACTCCAACTTGTATTTCTAGAGAGAAGGTTGTAAATGCCCCCTCTAAGGTCAAAAACACAGCATCTATGTAACCTGATAACATCCTAGGCTGAGTCCTACATGGGTTCTAACAAGAATTAGCAACACCATTGGGTACTCCTTCAATCATAGTCTAAGCACCAGCTTCTTCCCAGGTGAATGGAAAACAGTGACTGTTATCCCCTTACACAAAGGCATTGCTTCCACTGACTCCAGGAACTATAGACCTATTAGCCTGACTAGCTTTATCTGCAAGGCCATGGAGCGAATCATCATGGACCTTATCAACAAAGATATAGGTAATCTCCAAACACTTTACCCTTCTCAGTTTGGATTTGTCAAAGGGAGATCATGCCTGTTACACCTTGTGGACTTCTTCAAGACAGTCACCAGAGTCCTGGACTAGGGGAAACTGTGCATACAGCCTACCTGGACTTGGTCAAGGCTTTTGACACTATTTCCCACTCAGGCAATATTGGCAAACTCACCCAGCTAGGTATCAACCTTTATATCGTTAGCTGAATTAATAACTGGCTCACTGATAGAATCCATACAATCAAAATAGGGGAATCCACCTCCAACAGCAGACCCATAACCAGTGGTGTTCTGCAGGGATCAGTCCTGGGACCTCTACTGTTTGGAATCTATTTCTCTCAAGTACAGGCAAAAACTAAAGGTTTGTGGCTGACAAAGTTTGCTGATGACTGGAAACTGGGAGTGTTCATAGAATCCACAAACAATGTCAACATCCTGCAAGAGGGTCTTACACAAACAAATGATTGGTGCTAAAGTCATGGCTTTACACTCAATGCAAAAAATGTATTATCATCCATTTTAGTAAGACTGATGTTCCAGCTAACAACCACATCAACAGAAAAGCCCTAAGCACGCATGCAGCGGTGAGAGACCTGAAGACACAGGTTGACAGCAACCTTAACTTTGATCACCATGTGTCCACAGTGGTAAGAAAGTCATTCTATATGGCTCATCTCATAAGTAAGGGCATTGACTCTAGTATAAAAGAGGTTATAACCTCCTTGTACTCTTTCCTCTTCAGGCCAATAACTGAGTACAACACCCCTTTTAGTATATATCTTTCCAGCCACCTGCAGCAACTGGAAAGACCACAGAAGTTCTTCACAAGGAGAATTCAAGGTCTTCAGCAACTGTCCTATGTGGATCAGCTGAAATCACTGTCACTTTACTCCGTTTCATACAGACTACTCAGAGGTGATCTCTTCCTTGTATATAAGGTAGTCTCTGACTCTGCTTTATTGGAAATGCTGCATATCTGTGAGCTCTAAAGACCTTAACCTAGCATGTGAAATTACTAGAACCTGCTGGATGGACAGATTTGTCTCCCAGAGATTACTGCACCTGTGGAAAAGACTCCCAATTCATGTCAAGCAGAGCACCTCTTTGGCCCTCATCAAGCGCTATCTGGACAATTGGATGGGTAACCATAAATTCACCCCTGGGGTTCCATCTTTGTCTGTCTCTCTTGGACAGGAGCAATAGGTGCTGATTGTGGAAACAAGGGCAGAACTTGGCTCGGTGTGTAAGGGCCCTATGGCCATTAGCCTGGTAACCCCATATGCTCCTATGATCTTATATCTGGGACATATAGCACATTTATAGAGTCAATGCCAAACAGCATAAAACAGCTATTCACTTAAGTGCATTGTGGTTATGTGTGTGTAGTGTTTATTTTTGAACCAGAGACAAGTTTGAAAATGGGAATACAGAATGGAGATTAAAAGGGAAAGGACAGAGATGGTAGCACATAAGGTGAGCTAAGAAGGAATAAGCTTGAGGGAGGTGAGTTGGAGCATATCTCACAGCTTCATAACAAAGCTGAATAACGCCATACTTACATTTCATTAGACAGTGCCAAATTCAATAAGAGAATGTATACGCTGATGATAGGACTGTGTTGTTTCAGTGGAAAGGAATACATTATTAACAAGACAAGATGATTATACGTACATGGATTCAAATCATCCCAGCATCACTCATTATCTCCAGACCAGACTGTTAGACAGGTCTGCTGCAGAATCATACACAGGGAAGTGTTGGGAAGATACATATCAAGGTAATAGAACATACAACAGCAATAAGAGAGAAATACACCTGAGCACATTGGAAACCATGATTGTGACATTCATATTCACTAAATGCAGCATTAGTTAGGTCTGGCACAGAAATAACCAGAAGCAAGATGTTAAAAAAAAAGTAAAATAAAACATTGCAGAAGAATGGAATGCAGCTGTATGATGAAACTATAACATTTTAAAACGACATTCCCATCCACAGGGAATTAGAGCCCTGCACCCAGTGTACAGAGATCAGACTCACCACATTATGAATACAATAAGCCCTAGAGGCCATAATGGGAAGACTGTTAATGGTACCACTTTCACTACTGCTTGTTGATGTGCACCTAAAGCTGATTTGTGTGCCTGGTTATAAGAGCATAGCATGATCAAAGGATTTTTTTCATTTTTGCCATAGGATGGGAACTACCATGTCCCTGTGGTTATACATAACCAACAACATTGCTCTGAGTTGAGTGCCACATGATGAATGACCAGAGAACATTTATTTTAATATATAAGCCCTCTTTGGTCATGAGAGTGGTGTGGTTATCTATTCTTTGATTAGCTTAAAGGTTGGAAATGGAACTAGAGGACAGAGCTGAAAAAGTGAAGCAAACAGAGGGTAGAAAACAAGATGAACAAATAAGTAATAACCAGAATGGAGGTGGGGTAGGGGCATACCTCTCAACTCTATACCCTGGTTTAGTAGAATTATATGCCTAATTATTCAGTGACTGAAATCCTCATGATTTGTTAGACAACTACACTTCATGTGATGAACTGTAGCAACTAACCATGCATACATGAAGTAAAATTACGTCTGGGAGTTTTCATTTTTTTTTGAGAGGGAAACAGCGAAGGAAGTCAGGAAAGTAAGAGATGGGTAAGGGGGGAAGGCAGATCATAAGGGAAGACAGACGTGACTGACAGGGTGTGAGTTAACAGAACGAATGAGACAGAACAGAATGATGAAGGAGACATCAGACAGAGGGAAGACAATGGTGAGGGAGGATAGTCAAACATACAGGGGTGGCTCTAGACACAAAAGGGAGGGGAACACAATGTTTGGGGATAGGACTGGAGTATTCAGAGATGCAATTTCTACCATGTTTAGCACAGTCTGAGATTAGTCTTCACCCTGAGAGCCATCATCACTGGATCCTGCCACACAATTTCTACCATGTTTAACATAGTCTGAGATTAGTCTTCACCCTGGGAGCCATCATCACTGGATCCTGCCACACAATTTCTACCATGTTTAACATAGTCTGAGATTAGTCTTCACCCTGGGAGCCATCATCACTGGATACTGCCACACAATTTCTACCATGTTTAACATAGTCTGAGATTAGTCTTCACCCTGAGAGCCGTCATCACTGGATCCTGCCACACAATTTCTACCATGTTTAACATAGTCTGAGATTAGTCTTCACCCTGGGAGACATCATCACTGGATACTGCCACACAATTTCTACCATGTTTAGCACAGTCTGAGATTAGTCTTCACCCTGGGAGCCATCATCACTGGATCCTGCCACAGGACCTGGACACAGTGCTGGGCAGGGATGTAACACATTGAGTAGATGGACCACAGACTCTGTACAGTCAATATAGGCATCAAACCTCCTGTTGAGTTTGCCCACCACAAGCTTCCCAGTTTTTGACAGGTGACATAATTGTCACCTCAGCCTGAATTGCTATTAGTGGATACCACTGTACCACCCGCTAATGTAAGGCTACTTGACGCGGTAGCACAGGTAGAGCAGGAAGTGTGGAGTCAGCTGTAGCAGGTTGGGACACAAGTGTGTTGTGTGCCTCTGTGATGATGGTGGTGGTGCTGTTTCTGCCCACTGTGAGGGGATAAACAGCCCTGTGAGTGTGCTTGGTGCAGGTCCTTGGGTTTCTGTCCCATAAGGGAGGATGATAGGCCATGGCAGTGTGGTTGGTGCAGGTTCATGTTTTTCTGCCCACCGTGGGGGGATGACAAGCCATGCAAATGTGGTTGGTGCAGGTACTTGTGCTGCTTGGTGCCTCTGTGGTGATGGTGGTGGTGTTGTTTCTGCCCCGTATGGGGGGATGACAGGGCCTGTCAATGTGGCTGGTGTAGGCCCCTGTGGTGCCTCTGTGATGATGGTGGTTTTGCTGTTTCTGCCCCCTGTGGGGGGATGACAGGCCCTGCCAGTGTGGATGGTGCAGCTCCTTGTGTTTCTGCCCCCTATGGGAGGATGACAGGCCCTGCCAGTGTTGTTAGTGCAGGTCCTTATGCTCCTGGGTGCCTCTGTGATGATGGTGGTGGTGCTGTTTCTACCTCCTGTGAGGGGATGACAGGCCCTGCCTGTGTGGTTGGTGCAGGTCATTGTGTTTTGGCCCCCTGTGGAGGATAACAGGCCCTGCCAGTGTGGTTGGTGCAGGACCTTGTGCTGCTGGGTGCCTCTGTGATGATGGTAGTAGTGTTGTTTCTGCCTCCTGTGGAGGAATGACAGGCCCTACCAGTGTGGTTGGTACAGGTCCTTCTGCTGCTGAATGCCTCTGTGTTGATGGTGGTGGTGTTTTTTCTGCCCCATGTGGGGGATGACAGATCCTGCAAATGTGGTTGGTGTAGGTCCTTCTGCTGCTGTGTGCCTCTGTGATGGTGGTGGTGGTGCCATTTCTGCCCCCTGTGGGGGATGACAGACCTTGCCAGTGTGATTGCTGCAGGTCCTTGTGCAGCTGGTTGCCTCTGTGATGATGGTGGTGGTGCTGTTTCTGCCCCCTGTGGAGGGATGACAGGCCATGCCAGTGTGGTTGGTGCTGTGCTGCTGGGTGCCATTGTGATGATGGTGGTGGTGCTGTTTCTGCCATCTGTGATGGGATGACAGACCCTGCCAATGTGGTTGCTGCAGGTCCTTGTGCTGCTGGGTGCCTCTGTGGTGATGGTGGTGGTGCTGTTTCTGCCACCTGTGAGAGGATGACAGGCCCTGCTAGTGTGGTTGGTGCAGGTCCTTGTGTTTCTACCTCCAGTGGCTGGATGACAGCCCCTGCCAATGTGGTTAGTGGAGGTCCTTGTGCTGCTGGGTGCCTCTGTGATGATGGTGGTGCTGTTTCTGCCTCCTGTGGGGGGATGACAAGCCCTGCCAGTGTGGTTGGTGCAGATTCTTATGCTGCTGGGTGCCTCTGTGATGATGGTGGTGGTGCTGTTTCTGCCGCCCATTAGGGGATGACAGGCCCTGCCAGTGTTGTTGGTGCAGGTCCTTGTGTTTCTGCCCCTATGGGGGGATGACAGGCCTTTCCTTTGTGGTTGGTGCAGGTCCTTGTGCTTCTGGATGTCTCTGTAATGATGGTGGTGGTGCTGTTTCTACCCCGTGGGTGATGACAGGCACTGACATTTTGGTTGGTGCAGGTCCTTGCGCTGCTGGGTGCCTCTGTGATGATGGTGGTGGTGCTGTTTCTGTCCCATGTGGGAGGATGATATGCCCTGTCAGTGTGGTTGGTTCAGGTCCTTGTGTTTCTGCCTCCTGTGGGGGGAATGACAAGCCCTACCAGTGTACTTGGTGCAGGTCCTTGTGCTGCTGGGTGCCTCTATGATGATGGTAGTAGTGATGTTTCTGTCCCCCTGTAGGGGAATGACAGGGCCTACCAGTGTGGTTGGTGCAGGTCCTTCTGCTGCTGAATGCCTCTGTGATGATGGTGTTGGTGCTTTTTCTGGCCCCTGTGGGGGGATGACAGACACTGCCAGTGTGGTTGGTGTAGGGCCTTGTGCTGCTGTGTGCCTCTGTGATGATGGTAGTGGTGCAGTTTCTGCCCCCTGTGGGGGGATGACAGACCCTGCCAGTGTGGTTGCTGCAGGTCCTTGTGCTGCTGGTTGCCTCTGTGATGATGATGGTGGTGGTGGTGCTTCTGCCTCTTGTGGGGGAATGACAGGCCACCCCAGTGTGGTTGGCGCAAGTCCTTGTGCTGCTGGATGCCATTGTGATGGTGGTGGTGCTTTTTCTGCCACCTGTGAGGGGATGACAGGCTGTGCCAATGTGGTTGCTGCAGGTCCTTGTGCTGCTGTGTGCCTCTGTGATGATAGTGGTGGTGCTGTTTCTGTCCCCTGTAGGAGGATGATAGGCCCTGTCAGTGTGGTTGGTGCAGGTCATTGTGTTTCTGCCCCCTGTGAGGGAATGATAGGCCCTGCCAGTGTGTTTGGTGCAGGTTTTTTTGCTGCAAGGGACATCTGTGATGATGATGGTGGTGGTATTTCTGCCCCCGCCATCAGGGGATGACAGGCCCTGCCAATGTGGTTGGTGCAGGTCCTTGTGTTTCCTCCTCCTGTGAGGGATGACAGGCCTTGCCAGTGTAGTTGGCGCAGGTCCTTGTGCTGCTGGATGCCTCTGTGATGATGGTAGTAGTGCTGTTTTGCCCCCTGTAGGGGAATGACAGGGCCTACCAGTGTGGTTGGTGCAGGTCCTTCTGCTGCTGAATGCCTCTGTGATGATGGTGGTGGTGCTTTTTCTGCCCCCTGTGGGGGGATGACAGACCCTGCCAGTGTTTTTGCTGTAGGTCCTTGTGCTGCTGTGTGCCTCCTGTATGATGGTGGTGGTGCAGTTTCTGCCCCCTGTGGAGGGACGACAGACCCTGCCAGTGTGGTTGCTACAGGTCCTTGTGCTGCTGGTTGCCTCTGTGATGATGGTGGTGGTTCTGTTTCTGCCCCCTGTGGGGGGATGACAGGCCATACCAGTGTGGTTGGTGCAGGTCCTTGTGCTGCTCGGTGCCTCTGTGATGATGGTGGTGGTGCTGTTTCTGCCACCTGAGAGGGGATGGCAGGCCCTGCCAATGTGGTTGCTGCAGGTCCTTGTGCTGCTGGGTGCTTCTGTGATGCTGATGGTGGTGCTGTTTCTGCCACCTGTAAGGGGTGACAGGCCCTGTCTGTGTGGTTGGTGCAAGTCATTGTGTTTCTGCCTCCTGTGGGTGGATGACAGCCCTACCAGTGTGGTTAGTGGAGGTCCTTGTGCTGCTGGGTGTCTCTGTGATGATGGTGATGGTGCTATTTCTACCCCCATCAGGGGATGACAGGCCCTGCCAGTGTGGTTGGTGCAGGTCCTTGTGTTTCTGCCTCCTGTGGGGGGATGACAGGCCCTGCTAGTGTGGTTGATTCAGGTCCTTGTGCTGCTCGGTGCCTCTGTGATGCTGGTGGTGGTGCTGTTTCTGGCCCCTGTCAGGGGATGACAGGGCCTGTCAGTGTGGTTGGTGCAGGTCATTGTGTTTCTGCCCCTGTGGGGCTATGACAGGTCCTGCTAGTATGGTTGGTACAGCTCCTTGTGCTGCTAGGTACCTCTGTGATGATGGTGTGGTGCTGTTTCTGCCTCCATGAGAGGATGACAGACACTGCCAGTGTGTTTCATGCAGGTCCTTGGCTGCTGCATGTAATCATAATGGGAATGGAAAAATATTTATAAAGAAAAATAAATAAATAAAAGTGAAATGAGGGTGGAGGAAGAGACATACATAAATCATGAAATTGCATTCTTAATTATTTTTCATTCTCATAAAATACATTGAAGGAAATACGCTTTTAATAATGAGGCCTACACATTTAACCTTTTTATTTACAATTTTGTTACTTTAACTATTTTGACAATTAAAACTATACTTACAGATGTTATCCTGCTGTATAAATGTTTTACATTATTATTCTTAATTCCTGCATGTTACATGCAAACAGAGACATCTTTACCAATAGCAGCTATACTTAACTTGAGCTCTCTTAGGTGCTCTAGTGTGTCCTAACACATCTCGAGGTTCATTTTAACCTTTTCAGGGGCTGGAGTTATAGAAAGGATTTTATGACACATCGGATGGCAGCATGCATCGGCAGATTATTTGTTTAGCTAAAACATGGGAAACTTACAGTACAATGTGGTGACTGTGCTCTGACTTCACTATACAGGTGACAGCATTGTTCCACCTGCATGGGATGCCAATAGCACAGGTGAGCACTGTTCCACCTGTATGGGATGCCAATAGGCCAGGTGAGCACTGTTCCACCTGCATGGGATGCCAATAGCACAGGTGAGCACTGTTCCACCTGCATGGGTTGCCAATAGCACAGGTGACAGCCGTTGCCAAACTATTACAGGAATCAGTCTTATACCGTGACCTGGTGTAGTTATCGTGCAGGTGTTTCTGCCTGTCCTATTCGTGTCCAGAAAGTATTATACCATGGCCTGATGTAGTTATCCTGCAGGTCTCTCTGCCTGTGCTACTTATGGATAATGTCCAGAAAATGTTATACCATGACCTGGTGTAGTTATCTTGCATGTATCTCTGTCTGTCCTACTTATGGATGATGTCCGGAAAATATTATAGTCCTTCTGACACCATCTATGTGTTCTAAACAGAGCACCACCCACACCTTCTCCACACTCAGTTCTCTCAACTTAAAACATTTCAGGAAAAATGACTAGGACTTAGTGCCAAAATTATTTCTTGTGGGCATCAGCCTTCATGCTAAGATGGACACCTATGGGCACCTCGTTTGTGTGATGGATGACAAAATAAAAAAATAAAGTTAATGTATTATTATGATACTAATGGCAATATATAGAATCTGAAACATGGCAGTCCTAGACACCTCTGTTTGCTGCAGAGAAGAAATGCTGAACAGCAGATCCATATTCAGATGATTAAAGATAACATGCCAGTGGTGTTAACCTCCATCAATAGACTGTGGAACACCGTCTCTCATAAAAATATTGATCTAAATGGCAGCATGTGGAACCCTTACTAATAGCTTACCAACAAGTTCAGCTAATGAGATTCATTTTTAGACTGATAAAAAGTTATTTTAATGAAGTCATATTATTCATTCTAATTTATCATGGATAATACTTAATGCATTTGCTAACACTTGAATGTTTTACAGAACCTTTCAAAGTGTAAAGGCAAGGAACATTGCTCTTTAAAACTTTGAGTTCCATTACTCAAAAATGAAGTAAGAATTTCCCACCCCTGATATCTGTGCTTTCCCAACTTGAGCAGAGCTTACTGCAGGTGTTCAAAGTTTTGCACATTATTATGTAGAACTCAGCACAATGTTTATCAGGTTAACGCATCACAAAAAAATCAGCAATTGAGAAACAATAATGAACTTAGCCCTAATTAGCACCCTCATGACCCCCATAGTGGGTAATCTACATGATTAAACATGAGTAGAGCCACAGATCATCATAGCCATGTGGAAGACAAGAACTTTGTTGAATTCAGATGTCTCCTACTGCAGTCACTTGTTGCTATGTAATATCATTATCTGCTTCTAGTAGCGTAGCTAAGGTGGGACAAGAGGGGCAACTGCTCCAGGTGCAAAGTGTTGGTGGGGCACAATCAGCCAGTCTGGATCTGTAGCACTCCGTGTTTGGTCTAGAGATAGCAAGCCGTTTACTAAAGTTTAAAAGAAGAAATTTAAAACATAAGCACCATAAAGCACCGTGCAGACAGGGTATAAACTGTAGCAACTATTTGCTACATTTGTAGCCAGCAGTTTGCTATGGTTTAAAGAAAAAATTAAAACATGAGCACCATAGTGCACAGTGCAGGCATAGTATAAACTGTAGCAACTATTTGCTACATGAAATTATTTATTTTTAATAAAATAAGCTGAAGGAGAGGCAGGGCACAGAAAGGCAGGGCATGCTGCTGGGAGGAACATGTTATAGAAGGGAATGACTGCTTTTTTCAGTGGAAGAGCTGAGGGGTATAGATTTAATTCTAATAGCCACTTGCTAAGATCTGGGGTCATTTATCTACTTGTAATAAGCTGATTGCTACAACATAGTGATCCACCCTACTGGGGTCTCTGGATGTAACTGCAATGTAGTGATCTGCTTATTACAGTGAAGTGCGTGTTTTGCTCTTTACTTGAAGAGCTGAGGGAGCAGAGCTCTATTTCGATGCACCAGCATGGAGTACTGTTTGAGCTAGTTATGCCTCTGTTTGCTTCCATAGGGTATGTTACCTACTTCCTTGTGCAATCGTGTACTTTAGTGTTCTATTTACTTTAAGGCCTAAAGTTGGTGCACGCTTTTCATTATATCTATATGTATTAGCCAGAGTAATCCGATGGGATAATTTGCGCTTGCTTTATTAGAATGCAGTCACATTACTGTAGAATGTGTCTACATTACAGTGTATCGTGCAGCAATGTATTGTATTGTTGTGTATCTTACACGTATGTGATTACACTTGATAAATGTCTACCTAGATTGTGGCAAATGATCACTGTGCTTGTCAAATAGCATGCTTAGTAACTTGTATTCATGTGTTGGTATTGGGGGAGGGGGTGATTGTGATTATGACATAATAATGCCTGACATTTAGAGCAAAATTGCTTTGTGGATACACGTATATTAGTGCCAGGCCCTAATAAAACAAGATATGATATGACCCGCCCCACTTGAGTTTGGTTCATCAGTATATGTCACCCAGTATATGTGCAGGGCCATCATAGAGGCACAGGAGAATTCCAACACAGCCTCGGCAGAGATTGTGAGGCTGAACCAAGCTGTGCCAGCTGACATGAAAGTGCATGAACTGTATGTGCAATTTGTTGTATAGAATGAATTACACATTGGAACGTGCAGTGTTTATTCTAGGTCATGTGTCAGGCAAGGGGCCATCCTCCTGGCCAGTCATTTGCAACATCCCTGGATATTACTTGACCTGGCCATGCATGAGTGAGATTCCACTCCCACAGTGCTAGCATGTTCACTGCCACATCATCTATGGATGTGCCTATACCTGGGTGAGGAATGTCCACTGTCACATCATCTGTGGATGTGCCCACATCTGGGTGAGGAATGTCCACTGTCACATCATCTATGGATGTGCCTACACCTGGGTGAGGAATGTCTACTGTCACATAATCTATGGATGTGCCTACACCTGAATGAGGAATGTCCACTGTCACATCATCTATGGATGTGCCTACACCTGGGTGAGGAATGTCCACTGCCACATCATCTATGGATGTGCCTACACCTGAGTGAGGAATGTCCACTGTCCCATCATCTGTGGATGTGCGTACACGTGGGGGAGGAATGTCCACTGTCACATCATCTATGGATGTGCCGACACCTGAGTGAGGAATGTCCACTTTCACATCATCTATGGATGTGCCTACACCTGGGTGAGGAATGTCCACTGTCACATCATCTGTGGATGTGCCTACACCTGGGTGAGGAATGTCCACTACCACATCATCTATGGATGTGCCTACACCTGGGTGAGGAATGTCCACTGTCACATCATCTGTGGATGTACCCACACCAGGGTGAGGAATGTCCACTGTCACATCATCTATGGATGTGCCTACACCTGAGTGAGGAATGTTGACTGTCACATCATCTATGGATGTGCCTACACCTGAGTGTGGAATGTCCACTGTCACATCATCTGTGGATGTGCGTACACCTGGGTGAGGAATGTCCACTGTCACATCATCTGTGGATGTGCCTACACCTGAGTGAGGAATGTCCACTGTCACATCATCTGTGGATGTGCCTACACCTGAGTGAGGAATGTCCACTGTCACATCATCTGTGGATGTGCCTACACCTGGGTGAGGAATGTCCACTGTCACATCATCTGTGGATGTGCCTCCACCTGAGTGAGGAATGTCCACTGCCACATCATCTGTGGATGTGCCTCCACCTGGGTGAGGAATGTCCACTGTCACATCATCTGTGAATGTGCCTCCACCTGGGTGAGGAATGTCCACTGTCACATCATCTGTGGATGTGCCTACACCTGGGTGAGGAATGTCCACTGTCACATCATCTGTGGATGTGCCTACACCTGGGTGAAGAATGTCCACTACCACATCATCTATGGATGTGCCTACACCTGGGTGAGGAATGTCCACTGCCACATCATCTGTGGATGTGCCTACACCTGGGTGAGGAATGTCCACTGTCACATCATCTGTGGATGTGCCTACACCTGAGTGAGGAATGTCCACTGTCACATCATCTGTGGATGTGCCTACACCTGAGTGAGGAATGTCCACCGTCACATCATCCGTGGATGTGCCTATACCTGAGTGAGGAATGTCCACTGTCACATCATCTATGGATGTGCCTACACCTGGGTGAGGAATGTCCACTGTCACATCATCTATGAATGTGCCTACACCTGGGTGAGGAATGTCCACTGTCACATCATCTATGGATGTGCCTACACCTGAGTGAGGAATGTCCACTGTCACAAGTCCACTGTCATATCATGTATTTAACACAGTTGAAAACTGGTTCACACAACGCTGCCTTCTTCTTAACCCTAAGAAAACTAAGCTACTACTCTTTACTCCCACCATAAAATCTCCTCAGTTCCACTTCACTATTACCTCTGACAATGGAATCTGCATTTCCCCTGATTCTACTGCTCAACTACTTGGCATAACTATTTACCATAACCTCACCTTTGATGCCCATGTTAATAATATTATAAAAACTGTTAATAAAAAATTAGGCTCCCTGTATAGAATAAAACCCTTCCTTACACCTCTAGCTAAGAAATCCATAGCCCAGACTCACCTTACTTCCACCCTATTCTATGCTTCTGCCATTTACACCAATCTATCAAAGCATAATCTCACCAAACTTGAAACTAGCTACAATAACATAACCAGATTTGCCACTGGCTCTCCATACAGAACTCATCACTGCCTTAACCTTAAACAACTCAGATGGTTAGAACTACAAAATCAACTACAATACAATCAACTTGTGATTGCACAAAAAATCCTGCACCATCCTTCTAATACTCCCATCCTTACTAATCTGATCTCCCCTTATAAAAATCTTTCAACACTACGCTCAGCTAATAAACTTCTTATTGCCAGCAACCCTTCTAATAACAAAGCAGGTGATTCCCTCTTCTCCAATGTTGTGGGTAGAATCTGGAACAAACTTCCTAATACACTCACCTCACTTTCATCCTCTCTAATCTTTAAAAAACACCTTAGAGACCACCTTAAAATACACTGGCTTTGTCCCTGCTCAAAGCCTGATTGAATCTACTTTTCATCTCTCCCCTCCCCTGGTTCCTACTCTCTTGCTTCCTTAACAATTATCCTCCCATATCTTATGAACAACACTATAAAAAGTTTCCTAATGTTCAATTGTTTTAGTTTTGATTGACTTCACATGAACCCTACAAAAGCATTAAGACTTGTTTATTTTTTACTTCTACTCTAATGAAATGTTACATTATTCACGATTTTTTTTTCATGTCTTATTTTGTAATGTGAAACTAGTCTTTTTTTAGAATATTTTGAATGTATTAATTTACTTATGTTGGAGCTTTTCTCCTCGGGCCTCTACTGAAAAGGGATATGTATCCAGCTAGACTAGCCTGGTCAACAAATGTAAATAAATAAATAAATAAAAATAAATAAATAAATACATCATCTGTGGATGTGCCTACACCTGAGTGAGGAATGTCCACTGTCACATCATCTATGGATGTGCCTACACCTGGGTGAGGAATGTCCACTGTTACATCATCTGTGGATGTGCCTACACCTGAGTGTGGAATGTCCACTGTCACATCATCTGTGGATGTGCCTACACCTGAGTGAGGAATGTCCACTGCCACATCATCTATGGATGTGCCTACACCTGGGTGAGGACATCCTCATAGTTGTGGTCATCATCTTCATGCTGGCACATTCTCTGACATTTGTTGTTCATGGTTGGGTAGCATACTGATATCTCACAAAGGTCATAGGAGAGCCAGTGCAGCTCCTAGAAGAGTTGGCTCTTATAGGTGAGGGCATGCACACAAAACTGAACCTTCTGTTCAGCATGTCCTGGACCTGTCCATATGCCATGACACAGTGTTACACCATGTGATGAGGCTGTGTCACTGCAGACACACAAACACACACACCACCACAGACCTCAGAATACCCCACACATCCACAGACCCTGTTCTTTACTGGTATTAATCCTCTTATAGCAATTCTTACACTTTCTTTAAAAGCATACTTTGTTTTTATACTTCTCAGTGCTCCCACTCACACACTACCCTGTGAAAGACATGCAGTCCTGTACTCCCTTGTCCACCCATGCAGATGATGATAACTGTGTCCGGCCCTTTGTACATTGCTACTATGGTTGCTTCTGTATGGTGCACAGTATGGGCAGCTTCCTAATGGGTAATTATAGGCAGGGGTGTTTGAGTGGATTATTTTTACTTTGTATCTGCTTAGCTCATGTATATTTAAGCTGTAAAGCTGTGTGCAATCCTTTGCCTCTTTACTAATGCCATCGAGGACAGTCCCTGCCTCCATCTGGCATGGCTATCCCCTGCTGTTGGCTCCTCCTCCTGATCATCCCCTGCTGTTGGTTCCTCCTCCTGATCACCCCCTGCTATTGGCTCCTCCTCCTCCTGATCATATCCTGCTGCTGGCTCCTCCTCTGACTCCTCATATGTATCAGCTGCCACTGCCTGTGGAGCTGGAAACTGCAGTTTGTGCAAAAAGCCACCATGTTGCAGCCATTTCCCAAGTGTAATATTGTAAAAAAATGGATGAGAGAATCCTACTACTCAAAGAGTGAGGCCTACCCCTTCGGGGTGGGTAGAAAATAAATTAAAGTTTGAACACTCATGTCAAATTTGCCTGGTGGTTCAGTAGGGAGTCCTGAAAAGGACTCTGGTGTTGTTGAGAAGTGCCAATTGAAGGTAGATTCTAAGGTGGAGGGGAGGATTCCCTGTTTGGGTTTAGTATTGGGTCCTTAAAAGGACCTTTTCTTGGGGTCCCTGTGGAAGTTCTCAAGTATATTCTTGTGGAAAAGTTGCAAGAGTGGTCCTGAGAAGGACCTTTGGGGCCCTGAGAAGGACCTTTTGGGCCCTGAAAAGGACTTTAGAAGCTCTTACCAGGACTTTGGGTCTGGCCTGTCTAGGGCCCAGCAGTGGACTAGGGGCTCGTATCCTTCCCTTTGGTCAAGGCTAAGGGTCTAGGGCCATGTGTCCGTGGGTGTGAATCCAGCTGGTCATATCCATATCTTTTGGTTGGACTCTCCCTTTGTGGTCAAGGCAGAGGGCCCAAGGACTGGTGTGATCCCAGCTGGCTGTCAGAAGAACCTTTCTTTTTACTCTCCCTAAAATCATTAGCCGCCCTGGTTGTAGTTTGTGATTCTAGGGGGTTCTGATAAGAACCTTTATTGTCTTGGTATGGACCTGTGGACAGATTTCAAAGGGTTTTTATAAGAACCTTTGTTGTCCTCATGTGGACTAAGCTGCACCGGTGTGGAGGAAAAGGACACATAAAACATACACTAAACAGACAGAATACATAAAAGCACAAACACAACAAATCACACAAATCTAAAATCTTTGAACTGATCTGGAGTGTGTGCCCAGGTTTGTGGGACACTTCATTGCAAAGTTAAGGTTGGAACAAATTAGACTCTGAAGCCAGTTAAGTTCAAGAATCAGTCTTTTATTTTTCAGATCTTCAAGGTAGCAGTTCAGTGTTTCCTCCTAGCATTGTTCTGAATATAATATTGTGGAACATGACACACGGTAAATATCTTTGCACAAGTAGCATGGCCAAAATGCAAACAGCAGAACTATCACTTCAGCAGCTAAAACACAAGTTGTACAATGTTTCTAGTTTGTGACACAGCATGACTGTAACCATGTTTGGTTATGAGGATTTGTGGAATTAGCCATTGTTCCATGGCATATCCAGCATCACAAGATGCCCCACATGGGAAATCATACCCTTGCAAACTATTGGTAGATGTCAGATATGTTAACTGTACAGTGGCATGGAAATGCAGTGCATAGCTTTGCCTTCCAGATGGGTGTTTTGGAGAGGTCACGTGTGCCATATGTGGAAGTCATGCAAATTGCCAGAGTAGCCTGCACATACATTGTAGATGATACCCTGTGCATCAAAGATCACCTAGCAGTTCATGGAGTGATATCCTTTGTAGGTTGCACACTTCCTTCCCAGTTACATACATTGTAGATGATACCCTGGTCATTAAAGATCACCTAGCAGTTCATGGAGTGATATCCTTTGTAGGTTGCACACTTCCTTCCCAGTTACATACATTGTAGATGATACCTTGGTCATTAAAGATCACCTAGCAGTTCATGGAGTGATATCCTTTGCAGTTTGCACGCTTCCTTCCCAGTTACATACATTGTAGATGATACCCTGGTCATTAAAGATCACCTAGCAGTTCATGGAGTGATATCCTTTGTAGTTTGCACGCTTCCTTCCCAGTTACATACATTGTAGATGATACCCTGGTCATTAAAGATCACCTAGCAGTTCATGGAGTGATATCCTTTGTAGTTTGCACGCTTCCTTCCCAGTTACATACATTGTAGATGATACCCTGGTCATTAAAGATCACCTAGCAGTTCATGGAGTGATATCCTTTTTAGTTTGCACGCTTCCTTCCCAGTTACATACATTGTAGATGATACCCTGGTCATTAAAGATCACCTAGCAGTTCATGGAGTGATATCCTTTGTAGTTTGCACGCTTCCTTCCCAGTTACATACATTGTAGATGATACCCTGGTCATTAAAGATCACCTAGCAGTTCATGGAGTGATATCCTTTGTAGTTTGCACACTTCCTTCCCAGTTCAGCAGGTGGGGTCTTTATTTCAGTTTGGATGCATTCTATTGCTCCCCAATACTTCATGGAATCAGGCTATAGACTAGATGTCCCACAGAGTGTTTGTTCTCTCTTCTGTGGTATGTGGTAACCACATTTGATCCCCTACATATTGAAGAATGGTATTAAAGAACTGGTTGAGTATTATTTATTTATTTTTATTTAACATTTGTTTTACCAGGATAAAGTCTGACTGGACAACAGGTGTCTGTTTTCAGCGGAGTCCAGGGGAGAAAAGCTCCAAGAAGTTACAAGGTGAAATACATGGTTAATAACAAGTGGTAACATGGTAACATGTGAGGCAAAAAACAGATACATGGTTAATAACAAGTGGTAACATGGTAACATGTGAGGCAAAAAACAGATACATGGTTAATAACAAGTGGTAACATGGTAACATGTGAGGCAAAAAACAGATACATGGTTAATAACAAGTGGTAACATGGTAACATGTGAGGCAAAAAACAGCTAAATGCAAACAAACTCATAATGCAGTCAGGAGATCTCAAGTCTTACAGTGATAGTACAATATATGAACATGAGGTACCCAGAAGTAGGTACTTATTTACAATATTTACAAAATGTGCAATGCACATAGGTGGTAGTATAATGTAAGCATCGGAGGCTTCAGGGGTTAGTTGGCCTATAATCTGGTGGGGATTCGGGGGAGGTGTCTTTGCAATTGCAAAGATGGTTAGCATAGAGGTGGGTTTTAAGGACATCCTTAAATATGGTTGCATGATTTTGTATCCTGAGGTCAGGTGGGAGGGTGTGCCATGCTTTTGCAACCTCATCGGAGAATAGGACTTCTCCAGAGCTGTTCTTGCATGGATTGACTTCAATCAGGGATTTGTTACTTGATTGTAGTTCCCTGCTGGAGTTGTGGAAGTTCACTATGGCAGCTAGGGCAGGTGTTCTCTCTGGTTGGTATAGAATTTGGTGAGCTATGATGAGTTGGTGGTAGCGTAGCAGTTTTGGGAATTCCAACCAGTGTAGCTTAAGTAGGGATTGACAGTGGTGGGAGTGGGATTTAGCACTGGCAGCAAACCTAGCTATTTTATTGTAGCAAGTGAAGAGTTTGTTCAGTTCAATTTTATTGATTTTGGTTAGAACTGGGCAGGCATAGAGTAATGTTGATAAGAGATGAGTTCTGGCTATGGTAGTTCTAGACTTGGGGGTTAGGAACTTTTTGCTATGATACAGGCATCCTAGCTTTTTATGGACTTTAGAGATACTTTGGGATGTGTCTTTATCGTATTTAAGTTCTTGGTCAATAGTGACGCCTAGTAGTTTGACCTCAGCTACTGGGGTGATGAGGGTGCTATTGGCTGAGAGGTTGGTGAAGGTGAGGTCACAGTGTTTAGTTGGGTGAAATAGCATCAGCTGTGTTTTTGTTTGAGTTTAGTATCAGTTGGTGGTTGTTTAGCCAGTTCTCTATCTCAGTGAAAGATTCTTGGGCTTTTCTTTGTAGTAGATGGATGTTGGATGCTGAGCAGATTAGGGCTGTGTCATCTGCATACTGAACAATATCAGCTTTAGTGGTTGCTCCATGGATATTGTTTGTAAATATGTTAAAGAGAAGGGGGCCTAGGATTGAGCCTTGAGGGTCACCGCATGTGACGGGCAGTGAGGGGGATAGGGAGTTGCCCCATTTGACAGATTGTGGGCGGTTATTTAGATCATTGTTGAACCATTGCAGGGAGGGGTTATCAAGGTTGAGCTTGGAGAGGCAGGTAAGGAGTTTGTTATGGGAAACTATATTGAATGCCTTGGATAGGTCTAGGAAGGTGGCAGAAACCAGTTTCCTTGATTGCTGTGTGAGTTTATGGTATTGGAGAAGTTAATTAGGGCAGTGTTGGTGCTATGGGATGGTCTGAATCCATGTTGGGTTTTAGATAGGTTGTTGTTTAGTAGGTGGTTGAGGAATTGGCGGTGGATAGATTTTTCTAGGATCTTAGATAAGGGAGATAGGATCACAATGGGGCAGTAGTTGGAGAGGTCAGTAGAGGGGCCGCCCTTATGGAGAGGGGGTGATATATGAGTTTGGAGATATTTGACTGGTAGATAGTTCGTAGTGAGGGTGTTGGTTTGAGTTTTGCTAAGAGTTTTGAATGGCTGATGTTGTTACTGGTTTGAGTGAGAAGGGAGGAGGAGTTAGTTTGGCATTTGGGGGATTGTGGTTGAGTTGTGGGTGACATATCATTTACTAGTTTCAGTATGGAGGAGGTAAAATAATTATTGAAGTTTGTGGATATGTTATGGTAAGTGCTTTCGATGTTTGATGACAGTGTAATGGCTTTTCCAGGCTGGAGGATGTTGTTCACTTCAGCCCAGAATTTTTGTGGGTTGTTGCTGTGTTTCCTTTGTAAGGAAATATAGTGATTTTGTTTGTCTGACTTGACCTGCTTTTTTGCTTTATTTCTAAGTTCAGAAAAGGTTTGCTTAGTTTCGGGTGTTTTGTGTTGTCTCCATATTTTCCAGGCTTTGTCCCTATCCTTAAGTAAGATCATTGTGGTTTTCTCTAGCCAAGGGGCAGGGTTGCTCATACCCTAATTGTTTTGAGTGGGGCTAATTGGTTTAGAATCTCCAAGAATGTGGAATTAAAGTATTGTACTGCATTATCCAGGTGGAGGGTTTTTTTTTTTTTTTTGGGGGGGGGGGCGCAGTTGCAAGATTTTAGGGTTTCTGAGAATTGCACTTAGGGAAAGTTTTTTCAGGACCGGGTTTGTAGCAGGGAGGGTGGGTTGTTATATCTAAGTTTATGCTAAAGGAGAAAAGTTGGATTGTGGTCACTGAGGGAGTCAGGTAGTGTCCTACATTGGTGGGCAGTGTTGGGTTGGTTAGTGAGGATCCGATCCAAGGTGGATTCTCTTTTGGTGGTCTTGTCAATTCTTGTGGGTGAGTGTATGAGTTGAGTGAAGTTATACAGGTTTATGTGGCTGGTAGCTGTTTGTAAGTGTATATTGTACCAGTCAATGTTGGTGTCGCCTGAGACTATAGTTTCTTGGGAGAGGGAATGGGATGCCCAGTGGAGTATAGATTCTAGGGTATTAAGGTTGTTTCCTGGTGGAATATAGATACTGAGTAAGTTTAGTTGTTTGTGCTGGTTTAATAGGAGTTTGGTGAAAGGGGTCTCAGTGTTGTCGAAATTTGGGGGTTCTTTTTGAAGGAGCTGGACTTTTAAGTTGGATTTATAAAGAAGGGCGATGCCACCTCCTCTTCTCTGTGCTCTATTTACTCCTAATATGCAATAGCCAGGTGAGGTTATAGCGTTGTCTTTAATATGGGGGTTGAGCCATGCTTCTGTAATGACCATTATATTATGAAGGCAGATACATGACATACCCCATTTATGTCTCCAATGGGTCGCTGGAAGGTCCCTGTAGATTATATACAAAAAGCCACACATATCTTTGTATCCACTGGAATGAGGTACATCACAACTCCCATGGGGCTGCTGATGAGGCTAGCACATGTCCATGATTTCCTACATGGTGTCCCTGTCCCCATGGTACCCATCTATTATGTCTGTGTCATGGAAGGCATGAAATATTAAGTGTGGTAAGAAGACGCTTCAGGCGTGAGACCCTGCACCTCCAGGGGTGAAACCCTGCACCTGCAGGAGTGAGACCCTGCACCTCCAGGAGTGATACCCCAACCTGTAGGAGTGAGACCCTGCACCTCCAGGAGTGAGACCCTGCACCTCTAGGAGTGAGACCCCAAACTCTAGGAGTGAGACCCCACACCTCCAGAAGTGAGACCCTGCACCTCCAGGACTGAGACCCTGCACCTGCAGGAGTGATACCCCACACCTCCACGACTGAGACCCCACATCTCCAGGAGTGATGTTGTGCACCATTAGCTGCAGAGGCTGCAATAACAATGTCTTGCAGATGCAGGTTTACAATAGCTGCAGCGACCCGTAACATTGTCCAGTACTTTAGGACTGCCTGAACATGAGCACCCCAAGAAAGGTATAGCAACTCTACAAGATGCTTAAAGATTTCTAAATCACTCCACCATGTTTGGTTGCTTCATTATCATATGTGGCACTTCATTATGTTGACATTAGAATATAATGTTATATGTTATGTTAGGAACCTGGGTGGGAATTCCCAGATATGCTCATAATTAGTCCAAAATGACAAAAAATACACTGAACCCACAGACATTGCCAACATCCTAGCTGACAGGTTCAGCGCAAACTTCTCCCCCCCCCCACCAAAAGGGCAAATATTTATCACAGCAGAGTGCTGCCCCCCCGACATCTCAGATGCTCAGGTAAGAGCTGCCCTCTCCAAAGCAAAAAACACAGCATCAATGGGACCAGACGGTGTCCCGGGCTGCGTCCCACATGAACTCCAAGAAGAGCTAAACCCAAACATAAAACTACTGTTCAATCTCAGCCTATGTACCCAAAGAGTGGCGTACAGCAACAGTGGTCCCTCTCCACAAAGGTGGTGCCTCAACGGATCCTGGAAACTATCGCCCCATAAGCCTGACTAGCTTGGTCTGCAAAGCTATGGAAAGAATCATCATGGACCTCATAAATAAAGATATTGGGGACCTACAGACACTGGATCCTACCCAGTTCGGCTTTGTTAAGGGCAGATCCTGCCTCTTATACCTGGTTGATTTCTTTGAAACAGTCACCAAGGCCATTGACGAGGGGAAGGTGGTCCACACAGCCTACCTGGACCTCGCAAAAGCCTTCGATACAATACCCTACTCGGGCATTATAGATAAGATCACCAGCTTAAATATAAACCCCTATGTCACTAGATGGGTAGCAACTGGCTCAAGGACAGAACCCACATGGTTGGAATTGCTGGAGCCATGTCAGACTCCAAACCATTTACAAGTGGCGTCCCACAAGGCTCAGTCCTGGGACCTCTCTTGTTCGGTATATATTTCTCGGAGGTACAGGCCAACACGAAAGGACTGTGGCTGACTAAGTTCACAGATGACTGCAAACTGGGCACCATAATCGACTCTCCAGCCGACACAAGCATCCTCCAAAAGGGCCTCATAGAAACAGACAACTGGTGCCAGAGCCATGGCCTCAAGCTAAACGCCAAAAAGTGTATAGTCATCCGCTTTGGCAAAAACAAAGTGCCCACAAATTACCACATAGATGGTAATCCATTAAGTACAGAAGAAGTAATTAGGGACCTGGAGACCCAAGTTGATAGCAATCTCTCATTTGACAACCACGTGGCCAGTTAGTTAGAAAAACATTTTATATAGCCCACCTAATCATGAAGGGATTCACATCTAGATCAGGGGAGGTCATCGTGCCTCTTTGCTCATCCCTCATCAGGCCCATAATTGAGTACAATGCCCCTTTTGGGATGTACCTTACCAGACACCTGCAGCAACTGGAAAGACCCCAAAAGTACCTCACCAAGAGGATCATAGGGCTCATACAAATGACATATGCTGCCCGGTTAAAGAAACTCCAGCTCTACTCAGTGGCATACCGTCTGCTCAGAGGCGCTCTGTGCCTGATGTATAAAGCCATGTCCAACCCGGAATTAATGGACATGCTGCACCTCAGAAAATCCAAATCCCATCGAGCTACGTGCTCGAGAGACTTGAACCTCAGCACTGAAATAAATAGGACATGCTGGAGGGACAGATTCATATCCTAGAGGCTCCCTTCACTCTGGAATAAAATCCCAGTCCAGGTTAGGCAGAGTCCCTCATTGACTCTCTTCAAGAAGAATCTTGATGAGTGGATGGGAGATCGTAGGTTTACCTCGGGTATCACTTCTGCATCACTGTTAGACAGAGGCACAGTATACTAACCTCGAAAAAGGGCATAGCAAAATAAATTTAAAATGGGTGGCGAAAGCCAAACACACTCTGGCTATGCTTATAAATGCCCTAGGGCAGATAGCCTAGTATGAACCTATGAACCAATAACATGACCAACCACATTGTGTAGCTGTGTTTACTGAATCATACATACTGTTCTCAGCGCCTGTCATCATGCAAACTCGCTTATCATGACATGGCAAAGTTTTATGGATTCACCCCGAATTTAATCCATTCAGGTACTATACAACATAATCATACATACATACTGTTCTCAGCGCCTGTCATCATGCAAACTCACTTATCATGACATGGCAAAGTTTTATGGATTCAACCCCGAATTTAATCCATTCAGGTACTATACAACATAATCATACATACATACTGTTCTCAGCGCCTGTCATCATGCAAACTCGCTTATCATGACATGGCAAAGTTTTATGGATTCACCCCGAATTTAATCCATTCAGGTACTATACAACATAATCATACATACATACTGTTCTCAGCCTGTCATCATGCAAACTCACTTATCATGACATGGCAAAGTTTTATGGATTCACCCCGAATTTAATCCATTCAGGTACTATACAACATAATCATACATACATACTGTTCTCAGCGCCTGTCATCATGCAAACTCGCTTATCATGACATGGCAAAGTTTTATGGATTCACCCGAATTTAATCCATTCAGGTACTATACAACATAATCATACATACATACTGTTCTCAGCGCCTGTCATCATGCAAACTCGCTTATCATGACATGGCAAAGTTTTATGGATTCACCCCGAATTTAATCCATTCAGGTACTATACAACATAATCATACATACATACTGTTCTCAGCGCCTGTCATCATGCAAACTCGCTTATCATGACATGGCAAAGTTTTATGGATTCACCCCGAATTTAATCCATTCAGGTACTATACAACATAATCATACATACATACTGTTCTCAGCGCCTGTCATCATGCAAACTCGCTTATCATGACATGGCAAAGTTTTATGGATTCACCCCGAATTTAATCCATTCAGGTACTATACAACATAATCATACATACATACTGTTCTCAGCGCCTGTCATCATGCAAACTCGCTTATCATGACATGGCAAAGTTTTATGGATTCACCCGAATTTAATCCATTCAGGTACTATACAACATAATCATACATACATACTGTTCTCAGCGCCTGTCATCATGCAAACTCGCTTATCATGACATGGCAAAGTTTTATGGATTCAGGCCGAATTTAATCCATTCAGGTACTATACAACATAATCATACATACATACTGTTCTCAGCGCCTGTCATCATGCAAACTCGCTTATCATGACATGGCAAAGTTTTATGGATTCACCCCGAATTTAATCCATTCAGGTACTATACAACATAATCATACATACATACTGTTCTCAGCGCCTGTCATCATGCAAACTCGCTTATCATGACATGGCAAAGTTTTATGGATTCACCCAATTTAATCCATTCAGGTACTATACAACATAATCATACATACATACTGTTCTCAGCGCCTGTCATCATGCAAACTCGCTTATCATGACATGGCAAAGTTTTATGGATTCACCCGAATTTAATCCATTCAGGTACTATACAACATAATCATACATACATACTGTTCTCAGCGCCTGTCATCATGCAAACTCGCTTATCATGACATGGCAAAGTTTTATGGATTCACCCCGAATTTAATCCATTCAGGTACTATACAACATAATCATACATACATACTGTTCTCAGCGCCTGTCATCATGCAAACTCGCTTATCATGACATGGCAAAGTTTTATGGATTCACCCCGAATTTAATCCATTCAGGTACTATACAACATAATCATACATACATACTGTTCTCAGCGCCTGTCATCATGCAAACTCGCTTATCATGACATGGCAAAGTTTTATGGATTCACCCCGAATTTAATCCATTCAGGTACTATACAACATAATCATACATACATACTGTTCTCAGCCTGTCATCATGCAAACTCGCTTATCATGACATGGCAAAGTTTTATGGATTCACCCCGAATTTAATCCATTCAGGTACTATACAACATAATCATACATACATACTGTTCTCAGCGCCTGTCATCATGCAAACTCGCTTATCATGACATGGCAAAGTTTTATGGATTCACCCGAATTTAATCCATTCAGGTACTATACAACATAATCATACATACATACTGTTCTCAGCGCCTGTCATCATGCAAACTCGCTTATCATGACATGGCAAAGTTTTATGGATTCACCCCGAATTTAATCCATTCAGGTACTATACAACATAATCATACATACATACTGTTCTCAGCGCCTGTCATCATGCAAACTCGCTTATCATGACATGGCAAAGTTTTATGGATTCACCCCGAATTTAATCCATTCAGGTACTATACAACATAATCATACATACATACTGTTCTCAGCGCCTGTCATCATGCAAACTCGCTTATCATGACATGGCAAAGTTTTATGGATTCACCCCGAATTTAATCCATTCAGGTACTATACAACATAATCATACATACATACTGTTCTCAGCGCCTGTCATCATGCAAACTCGCTTATCATGACATGGCAAAGTTTTATGGATTCACCCGAATTTAATCCATTCAGGTACTATACAACATAATCATACATACATACTGTTCTCAGCGCCTGTCATCATGCAAACTCGCTTATCATGACATGGCAAAGTTTTATGGATTCACCCGAATTTAATCCATTCAGGTACTATACAACATAATCATACATACATACTGTTCTCAGCGCCTGTCATCATGCAAACTCGCTTATCATGACATGGCAAAGTTTTATGGATTCACCCGAATTTAATCCATTCAGGTACTATACAACATAATCATACATACATACTGTTCTCAGCGCCTGTCATCATGCAAACTCGCTTATCATGACATGGCAAAGTTTTATGGATTCACCCCGAATTTAATCCATTCAGGTACTATACAACATAATCATACATACATACTGTTCTCAGCGCCTGTCATCATGCAAACTCGCTTATCATGACATGGCAAAGTTTTATGGATTCACCCCGAATTTAATCCATTCAGGTACTATACAACATAATCATACATACATACTGTTCTCAGCGCCTGTCATCATGCAAACTCGCTTATCATGACATGGCAAAGTTTTATGGATTCACCGAATTTAATCCATTCAGGTACTATACAACATAATCATACATACATACTGTTCTCAGCGCCTGTCATCATGCAAACTCGCTTATCATGACATGGCAAAGTTTTATGGATTCACCCCGAATTTAATCCATTCAGGTACTATACAACATAATCATACATACATACTGTTCTCAGCGCCTGTCATCATGCAAACTCGCTTATCATGACATGGCAAAGTTTTATGGATTCACCCCGAATTTAATCCATTCAGGTACTATACAACATAATCATACATACATACTGTTCTCAGCGCCTGTCATCATGCAAACTCGCTTATCATGACATGGCAAAGTTTTATGGATTCACCGAATTTAATCCATTCAGGTACTATACAACATAATCATACATACATACTGTTCTCAGCGCCTGTCATCATGCAAACTCGCTTATCATGACATGGCAAAGTTTTATGGATTCACCCTAATTTAATCCATTCAGGTACTATACAACATAATCATACATACATACTGTTCTCAGCGCCTGTCATCATGCAAACTCGCTTATCATGACATGGCAAAGTTTTATGGATTCACCCCGAATTTAATCCATTCAGGTACTATACAACATAATCATACATACATACTGTTCTCAGCGCCTGTCATCATGCAAACTCGCTTATCATGACATGGCAAAGTTTTATGGATTCACCCGAATTTAATCCATTCAGGTACTATACAACATAATCATACATACATACTGTTCTCAGCGCCTGTCATCATGCAAACTCGCTTATCATGACATGGCAAAGTTTTATGGATTCACCCCGAATTTAATCCATTCAGGTACTATACAACATAATCATACATACATACTGTTCTCAGCGCCTGTCATCATGCAAACTCGCTTATCATGACATGGCAAAGTTTTATGGATTCACCCGAATTTAATCCATTCAGGTACTATACAACATAATCATACATACATACTGTTCTCAGCGCCTGTCATCATGCAAACTCGCTTATCATGACATGGCAAAGTTTTATGGATTCACCCAATTTAATCCATTCAGGTACTATACAACATAATCATACATACATACTGTTCTCAGCGCCTGTCATCATGCAAACTCGCTTATCATGACATGGCAAAGTTTTATGGATTCACCGAATTTAATCCATTCAGGTACTATACAACATAATCATACATACATACTGTTCTCAGCGCCTGTCATCATGCAAACTCGCTTATCATGACATGGCAAAGTTTTATGGATTCACCGAATTTAATCCATTCAGGTACTATACAACATAATCATACATACATACTGTTCTCAGCGCCTGTCATCATGCAAACTCGCTTATCATGACATGGCAAAGTTTTATGGATTCACCCCGAATTTAATCCATTCAGGTACTATACAACATAATCATACATACATACTGTTCTCAGCGCCTGTCATCATGCAAACTCGCTTATCATGACATGGCAAAGTTTTATGGATTCACCCCGAATTTAATCCATTCAGGTACTATACAACATACGCCAATATTTCCTACTGGGGTATATGCAGTTGGCATACTAAAACAGACAATTACGCGGTTAACAATCCTCTATATTTTAATAATCAAGCCTTTTTTAAATTAGTCAACAACAACTGAAAGGGTTTGATAAATGTACATGAGAAAAATATGTGAAAGACTTCTGCAGCAGTTAACTTCATTATATATTACAATTTGGTGTGTCAAGTTAACTCATTACAGCCAGTGTGTGGGAACTCAGATGAGCGTTATGAAGAACTAAAACTGCTGTTGCATACATATAGGGAAATGTCAATTCTTTTATATGTTATAACAGGACATTTTCTAGTTAGGGAAAACATTTATTATTTTATAAGTGATATCCAGTAATTAGTTGAAGTTATAAATAAATACTATTTCTTTTTATGGGGGGGGGGGTGATTTAACCATGAGGAAACTAGGTTTAGCATTTATCAACCCCAAGAACTAGAAACTAAATTGAGCTTTAAGATTCCATAATTTCAACATTTCTGTCACAAAATTTAAAGTATTACTGTTCAAAAGCTTGTATATGCAACTGTCTTTTCCCATGAAGAAATCTGAACTCTTAAGAGGTTTGTTATTAGTTACAACATTAGGAGTGTCTAAGAGATGATGGAACAACAAGGACCTTTTAAATAGATCTACTTTTTCAGAAAGTTGTATGAGTCAAATATTAGCATTTTAAAGACATATGGAAATTTACAGAAGATTTGCCATGACTCTGCGACATAGAAGGATGAAGCCCTGCCTACATCCCAGATGACATGAGTTCACCTAGCAGGTCAGGTGATGATAACAGTATGGGTGGGGAGAATGGGACAGAGTGGCTGCTATCAGTTTACCCACTCAAGAGAGAGCGGTAATTCTGGATCACCCCACTAGGGAGAGCTCTGCTTATTACAACCCAGCCTACAAGCCTACAGAGCACACAACCTTCCTTTTGCAAGCACATTAGATGACAAAGCCGGCATGCAGATGCACACTTTCTACAGCAGGCAATGATGCCTGATAGAGCCACTGCAAATGTGTTTGGGGGGGAGGGGCTGGTTCATTAGACCTGGAAGTTGTCTTGCTGTCTCGCTACCTACCACTGGGGGGATGGATGGGCTGATTAATTATCTCAGACAAGAAGGAGTAGTTTGTATGACTTTCACCCGTCACACAACAGATGGGTTAGTTGGGTAATGATACTGTAGCCATCAAAGCTAAAAAAAAGAGGAGATTTAGGGAAGACATACAAGGATTTATCTATCATCAAGAGGGATTCATTGAGATATCTGTTTTCTTAATGAGTGTTCTAACAGAAAAGATGCAAAAATGCATATCAGAAGAGCCCTTAGTTTAATTATCACAAACCACATGATTGGATTTAAATGTTTGTATAAACAGAGCTCTATGTGGATTACATAATGGTTCTGATGAAGTCCCATGTAACAATGGGCAACGCACTTGGCCGTTTCTATTTGGTTTTACTCACTTGGTGTTTTTTGGCTGCTTATAAAGTAATTTGTGTGTAACACACTCTGGTCTTTGGATTTTTATTCTTTTATCGAGACACAAGCCAGGCGAATGACATAGATTTACATTAGTACTGTTGGTGGAACTGTGTGAGCCTTGTCATTTTATTAAAAAAAACAATATTATCCATAAATCACGTAATGTTAAAGTTCATATTGAAAAAAGTTAACATCTAGCAATTTGGGGTCTTGAAGAATTTATTAAAACCAAGGGCTCGAGAGAGAGAGAGTGTAAATGATAAAGCAACAAAGGGCATCCCTGCCTAATGCCTGAGAATATCCTAATAGATGGATAGGGTACACTATTAATTGTCAAACAAGTAGAGGCTGATTTATAAAAAAATGTAACAGCCTGAATATAACTGTCTAGGAAAGCAATTGTTTTACAGACTTTCAACAAAAAAGTAAAATGGACAGGGTTGAATGCTTTACTTGTAACCAGTGCAAATACTCCATGTTGACTACTACAACTTAAGTTTTAACACAAAATTATTTCTAGCATAAGGTTGCTGTCTTGGGTCTGATTCAGTTCCATAAAACCCAAATGTATTTTCAGATGATCTGCTTAGCAACTAGGTAAAGCCTCCTAGCTAGCAGGTATCACTGACTGCATCCCAGTGTCTAGATTAACCATTGATCAAAAATGACAGCTTTCATTGGGTCATGAATCTGCATTAAGTTTATGAATAAAAATTGCTTTTGATTGATTTATACATTTACCTTTTAGTCCCATGTTTTTAGAAATAATTTCATAATTTGACTAGGACTGGAGTTGTCTGTGTTTTAAACTTTTAAAAGAAAGTTGTGTTAAAACTATCTTGTCCTGGAGTCTTACTTAACGTACAGTACAGTCTCTACCTTGAACTCCAATTTAATATCTGAATCTAATTTCAAGATGTAAGATGTGATTCTCTGGAACCAGACCAGGAGAGAACCATAGAAGAATTTATTAATATCACTTTCATTTATGCAAATGCTTTTCATAGTATATCTCTCCAAATACTTTTTCTAACAATCATTAAGAATCTCTTCAGGATGTTCATCGTGTTTCACTGTTGCAGTCTAATTACTCTTGGGTTATCCTGCTGGCAGGCTACCTGCAGTCATCCTGAATTCCAAAGTCCTAGTCCGGCGTCGGTTGCTGTTGCCTCTTCCCTGACGTCAGTACACCAGGGGTATAAAAGATGCAGCCAACGCCATTTTCTCCAGTCTTTCTTGCCGCACAGTGCCAAAAGCAAAAGCAGTTCACAAGTGCCGGTCGGCCGACTCCTGAGATTTCCGAAATTGAATTTCAGATCCGAAGTCTTCTATAAAGCTAAGTACCCCATTGGGGAAACTTTTTTCTTGCTCCAGACCGATGTCAGAAAAAGTTAACAATTGTATTTCTTGTGGGAAGCAAATACCTCATAAGAATTTTCATTCTTACTGTATTACTTGCTTAGGCCCTGACCACAACGTTGCTAGTTGTCGGTTTTGTGCTAGATTTAACCAATGCACTATTAAGCGTCGGTACGAGTTTGCTTTTCTTTACTTTTGCCGAAGGTTTAACTATATAATGCCGTCGGAACAACTGATGACCGGAATTCATAAAAAGCACAAGGAAAAAGAAAAGGACAGGCATCCGAGGTCCAAAACCTATGACAAAGCCTCTTCTAGGCCAGTCGCCGGTTCGCAGGTTCTCAGTGAGGTGCTTTCGCAGCCCCTGACACCCGCTACCTCAGAGCCACAGGCCGCCTGTGACTCCCACGTGGAGACAACTAAGCCTCTGGATACTCAAGGTATTGGGCCTTCGGAAACTAATCCCTCAGATGGGTCTGGAGCCACTGAGCAGGCATCGGCTTTTGAGGGTGTCTTCAGACTGACACAGTTTTATATCAAGCCAACTTTAGCATCCAAGACAAAGACTAAAACAGCTTTAAAGACAAGGAAACAAGTACAGCATTCTCCAGGACAGACTTCCATGCCTAAGAAACAGATGCTCAAAATGGCCGAAGACCTAATTACTTTGATCAGGGGTTCCCATCCCCTCCTGATAAGATGCCTAGTCAAGATACTGAATATGATTCCTCTGATCAGGTTTCCATTTCCTCTGGCTCCTCTTCAAAACAGGGATACTCTATTCCTCCCAATGAGGATTCTGATGCTGAAGAATCTATTCCTTCAGCTTCTCGTCCTGAGTATTACTCATTTGGGGAAACCCTGCATACCATGAGGGAGCATTTCCACTGGGAGAGCCAAGATTACTCAGAATCTAAGAAAAGGCTCAGAGACTTTCTTTTACTTCCTCAGCACTGACCTCTAGCTATTCCTCCTCTTGTAGACATTGTAGATGATGTATTTTCAGAGTCCGGCCTGTCTCCCAACTCTTTACCTCCTGCACCTGTTAAGCCAGACAGATACTACAGGGTTCCAGATTCTCATAAATTTCTATATAAAAACCCTGCTGCTGACCCAAAAACTATTTCTCAGGGTCCCAAAGGGGTTAAGGCTGCTACTGCAAAAAAAAAAAACCTGTCCCCTCAGATAGAGATTCTAGGGCACTGCACAGATGGGGGAAAAAAGTTTACACTTCTACTACCTTGGCTGTAAGGGCTTTAAATTGTCAGTTTCATATGCTTAAATATCAGCAATACTTAATGTCTCTGTTAAAACACAAAATGTTGACAAATTCTGAATGCTCTGAGAACAAGGAATTGCAGGATTTATTGCATGCAGCTGAACAAGTGGGAAAACATACTTTGCAATGTGGTTATGATTTCACTGGAGGCCTCTTGCAGGGCCGCTGTAACAGGTTCTGTCATTAGAAGGCATGCTTGGTTAAAGGAGCAGACTCTGCCTGATCATGTTAAAGTAAAATTATTGGATGCTTCATTACAGCATGATACTTTGTTTGGTGTTAAGGCAGAAGAGGTGTTGAAGAAAATGGAGGATAAAGCTAAATCTATGCAGACAGTGTTGGATTTCTTACAGGTACAGCCACCCAGATTTAGCAGGAACTGGCCTTCTAAGAATTGGTCCTCTCCCATGTCAGACAGGCCACAAAGAGGCAGATACAGATGCCCTAGAGGCAGACAACAGCCCCAGGGCTCATACAGGCCCAAACAATGGGGTGCTTCTACCTCCAAAAGTGGAGAAGACAAATCACAGCCATATAGGAAACAGTCCCAATGACTTCCCTCTGCCAATGCCAAGCATTTATCTTTCGGCAGCACCCTTAGGGGGAAAGCTAGCACTTTTTTCACAAAATTGGCACACAATCACCCAGGACAAATGGGTCCTAAATATGGTCTCTCAGGGCTACAGGTTCCACTTTCACACCCTTCCAAAGGCAAAAGGTGTGCCAGACCTGCCTCACAATCAATGGGCAGAAGCACAAAAACAAGTCTCATCCCTCATGGACATGAGGGCCATTCAACAAGTACCACAGCAAGAGCAGGGACAAGGATTTTACTCAAGACTTTTCTTAGTACCAAGAAAAGACAAAGCATGGAGACCAATTCTGGACCTGTCTATTCTAAATACTTTTCTGGACGTTCCAAAATTCAAAATGTTGAATCTGCAACAGCTTCTGCCCATGCTGGGCAAGAAGGCTTGGCTTGTAACTTTGGACCTCAAAGAGGCATACCTGCATGTCCCAATCAGACAGTCTTGCAGAAGATACCTCAGATTCATAGCTGGCTCAATGCACTACCAATTCTCTGCACTGCCCTTTGGCATATCTACTGTTCCCAGGGTCTTCACAAAATGCCTGGCACCAGTAATTGCATTTTGCAGACAAAGAGGAATTCAAATATATCCCTACTTGGACGACTGCCTTATTCAAGCAGAGACCAAAGACATTCTACTAAAGCATCTGGCGTTTGTAAAAAGATTACTAATTTGCCTAGGGTACACAGTAAACGAAAAGAAATCAAAACTAGTACCCTCTCAAGAGATAATATTCCTGGGTGCAAGCTTAAATACAAATGCCCAGATGGCTTATCTCACACCAGACAAACAAAGGCAACTGACTTCTTACTTCAAAAGCATGGCAACAAAGACCCAGTTATCTGCAAGAAAAATTCTGCAGGCTCTGGGTTACATGGCCTCCTGCATTCTGCTAATTCCATATGCAAGACTGCATATGAGGAAACTACAATGGTACCTAAAAAGTGTTTGGACTCAACATTGCCACAGCCTGGAATAATTAATTTCACTCATTCCCTGCCTGCAACAGGAGTTTCAATGGTGGACACAAGCCTGTCACCACAACAAGGGACAGCCATTCACTTTACCCACAGCCAGGAAAACACTAACAACAGATGCATCAGATTATGCCTGGGGGGCCCACATGGCAGGAAAATGTATTCAGGGCACATGTCCCCCAAGCCAAAGGCATCTTCACATCAATCAAAAAGAGATGCTAGCTGTACAAAATGCCCTGATAGCCTTCAAGGACCTACTTCATCCAGGACAGCTGCTGATAAAGATGGACAACACCACAGTTATGTGGTACATAAACAAGCAGGGGGCACACATTCCTATCCCCTCTGCAGACAAGCCATGATTTTGTGGAACACAACATTGACCTACCAAGTACACCTGCAAGCACAATTCCTGCCAGGAAAAACAAATGCTCTGGCAGACGAACTAAGCAGAAACCTCATGGATCCTCACAAGTGGAAACTAGATCCACAAATCTTCAGCATGATAACAAGGAAATGTGGATGCCCAGACATAGATCTTTTTGCCTCCCCTCACAACTGCCAACTTCAGAGATTCTGCACAAGGACTTATCACAAACAAGCATGGAAAGTGGATGCCTTGTCATTCAGCTGGAACAACCTTACAATATATGCCTTTCCTCCACTGCCTCTCCTCCTCAAGGTACTCCTAAAGGTCAGACAAGAGAAGCCACAAATGATTCTAATTGCCCCAGATTGACCACGCTAACACTGGTATCCAATCTTAAGGAGCTTGTCCCAAGGCCCAGCCTGGACATTGCCTAAAATTCCTCATTTACTGACCCAACAAAACAATCAGATCCTGCACAGCCAACTCAGTACCCTAAATCTAGCTGCATGGCAGATAGTATAACCATTCAGAATACACCTCTCTCTAAAGCGGTTATGGATGTTATTTTGGAGGCCAGGAGGCCCAGCACCAGAAAATCTTATGCAGAAAAATGGAAGAGATTCTGTGCTTGGAACCAGGCACAAGGAATTGACATGCTTGTTCCAAATATACCTCAGATTTTACTATATCTATCTGAGATGCTGGACAAAGGCCTATCCTTCTCATCAATTAAGATCCATGCCTCTGCCATTTCAGCTCATTACAATACAGACCCACCAATTTTTTCACATCCATTGCTTAGGCAGATCCTCAGGGGGGCCAAAAACATAAGACCTCCAAGGAGAGCACCAATACCTGCATGGGACCTTAATTTTGTTTTGGAAAAACTCACACAGCCTCCTTTCGAGCCAGCCAATACAGCTGAGATAAACTTCTTATGGAAAACAGCTCTGCTCCTAGCAGTAACTTCAGCAAGAAGAGTCTCAGAGTTACAGGTGTTAATGGCTGTGGAACCTTTTATTATCTTCCATCCGGACAGGGTTTCTCTAAGGACAAACCCAACATTTATGCCTAAGGTAGTGTCCAGTGTAGCTCTTAATCAAACCATTCATTTGCCTACTTTTTTCCCAAACCCACAGAATAAAGGGGAGAGACTTCTGCATTCTTTGGACATACACATACAACTATGCTTCTACTTGGACAAAACTAAAGCTTTCAGAAAGACTGACCAACTTTTAGTGGCATATGTTGCAGGATCACAAGGAAAGACTATCTCAAAGCAGACTATTTCAAAATGGATAGGACACTGCATTCGTTTCTGCTGTTCACAACATGGCAAGTCAGTACCTAAGGGCATTAGACCACATTCTACTAGGGCAGCAGCCACTTCAGCAGCCTTCCTCAGAGGAGTACCAACCAAGGATATTTTGGAGGCTGCAGCTTGGACTTCAGTGCACACTTTTACTAAGCACTAACACTTACCTCTTTACTCTACATCCAGAGCAGGCTTTGCCGCTGCAGTTCTGCAGGGCCTTATAGCCACTCCTACTTCTATTTAGACCCAGCTGCCCAACCTCAGCTTTGGGATTCAACCCAAGTGTAATGACTGAAACAGTGAAACACGATGAACATAGTACAGTTGTGTATATTTACCATGAATGTAGATGTTCGAGTGTATTCACTGTTGTAGTCCAGGTTACCCTCACACCATCCCCCTTTTCTTTGCTGGGTCTTATCTGTACTTCTCTATCCTATACAACCTATGTGGTGTATTTGCTTGTAGATGAAGGTATTGTTTATTTTAGTGCATGCTTTTATAAGCAATGTTTTTTAGCCTACCCTTTTGGGGGTACCTGACGTCTGGGGCAAGCAAAACTGAAGAAAATGGCATCGGCTGCATCTTTTATACCCCTGGCGCACTGACGTCAGGGAAGAGGAGACAGCAACCGACGCCGGACCTAGACTTTAGAATTCAGGCCGACTGAGGGTAGCCTGCCAGCAGAATAACCCAATTGTAATGACTGCAACAGTGAATACACTCGAACATCTACATTTATGGTAGGTACACAACTGTACTTTATATATGAAGGTTTACATTCTCTGACAATCATTAAGAATCTCTCAGGTTATGTATGAAGGTTGCCATTTACTAGTATTAGTGCCGTATTAATTGAGTTGGGTCTATATCATGTTGTCAAACTTTTAAAAGTTCAAACATCATATGGTCGACACCATATGATCGAACTTTTAAAAGTTTGAATGTTTCAGTGGAGATCTCCATACAATGCAAAATGGGAAAATTTCCCTCTCTGCACTGTAGTGAGATCTCGGAGTTGGTATATTTAAAGAGAGGGGTTGGGGGATGCAGGGGTGTTTGCCCCCCCCCCCCCTGCTTAAACTGTTCAGGTAATTTTTTTTCTTTGGTTTATTTTTTTTATTACATTTTCGAACTTTTAAAAGTTCGATCATATGGTGTCAACCATATGACATTCAAACTTTTAAAAGTCTGATTATGTAATATAGATGGTTCAGCTGTAAAAGTTTAGGTATATGTTTTGATTGGGTAGCTGCTCAGTAAGCATATTTTACAAGAAATTTTGATTACAAAAAGAGAACGTTTCAAAGTATGACATGATCTGAGTCCATATTGTATGGCAGATTGTGCTGTGAATTTGTCTATTATCACTTTTGAGATTAGAAATTTATCTTACTCAACATTTTCTGATGCATATTGCTCTGCTAATTAAAAAGACTCTGACTATAGATTTAAAAGCAACCCATCTAACAACTAACAGGATATTATTATCTTCTGAATTAATTCCTAATTGTAGTCTTTGACCTATTTATAGTGAAATAGTAGTAGTAGATTTAGTTTCTATATAGCACCAGCTTTTCTACATGTAGACATAGTAATTTTTAAATGGAGGTGTGATGCCCCACCACTGGCCCAGTAATCAAGGAACCTCAATCCAGGAGCCTCAATCCTCACCACTGGCAACAGTGGGGGACGTACACACTGAGAGGATGACAGGTACATGTACATTATTTCCAGATGCAGCTCTCTGCATCAAGTGCAATTTCCCTTAAGAGCACACAGAGACCACAGTCTGTCTGGGGCTGGTTTCTCTCTCCTTCTCCAGATTCCCAATAAGACTCCCCACTGGCACAGTTATACAGCTGAGATGTCAGCTAAGTGACCAAGCCAAGGCCTTCAACACCCTCTCTGTCCAGCCAGTGCTTTGTGTCCCTATCCAAGTAGCTGACACACACACTCTTTGAGGTTTGATTTATACACAAACATACACCTGGGAAAGGCTGGCACAGGTTTGTTAGCTATTCTCCCTTCTGCCCAGACTATAAGGTAGTTATTACTGCCACCAGTCACTCGTTATCAGCTACTTTAATGCCCTTAACAAAGGGTGTCCAACCTTACTGTGTAATGTTACTATCCATACAAATGGTAGTTTTTCCAAGAGCAAGGCTATTAGGAGTGACCCACAGTGTCACCAAATAAATATACAAGTACTCTAAGAACTTAAATATGTCTCACAAATATCAGCTACAATGGAAGGTTTAAATATATTTAATAGTAAATAATAAAAGAACAAGAAAATACTCAGTAAACAATCAGAGTTACATCAGAATTCAAAATCACAGGAATATTTAAAACATTGCAGGACAGTCTCAAATAAATAAAGAAAAACATCTAAATTAAGTTCAGCTATCTTCCTGACTATATCTAAAAGAAAATACTGTACCCTAGTTAACTTACTTACAGAGCAAGCAGGCAGATGTGGTGAATGGGTTTTCCAGATGATGTCAGGTCAAAGACAAACACAGAAATTCTCTGTCTCTCTCAGAGAGTTCTTAAACTAATATATCACATATTATTGTTGAGTTAGCTTGCAGGATGACATCACTTCTTGTAATCTGACTTCAGTTCCCAAGCTAAAGTCCCATTGCTAGAAACTGCCAGTATTTAACATCTACCTATGAAAATACATAGCCCCAATATCTTTGCAGCTGCTGAAAGACATAAAACAATAAAACACAAGACAATGCAGAAGGCTCCCTAGTTTTAGACATCCTTTCTCCTTGCTACATTGAAGCCATCTTTTATGGCACAGTTATAAAGTAATTTAATTTCAACTACTTTTCTGAAGTTTTGCAAATTAACCATCTATGTTCCATTTTCCGCTATTGAAACATATACAATTACATGTTTGCAATAGTTTGTGTACATTTCTGTTCCCTTTCAGTAGGGTACACTGTGGACACATCACTAAGCTGAGTACTTTACAAAATATCTGTTCAGCACACATGTCTGTACAAACCATCTTGTATGTCATACAGTTCTAATACATTTGTAACACAAGCATATGAATCATGTTGATATTCACAAATGGCATATAATTATTTAGAAAATTCCAGATAGCTGTGCTGCAGTACCTCCTTTTGTCACAGGAGGAATGAATGATTTAAGAAAGAATGGGAGTCTAATCTATATTCAAGGTTATACTTTTCTAAGATGCAGGACAGCAAAAAAAAAAATGCAATTCTTGGATATGATGTATTTGAAAAAATTCAGACTGTTTGCCTGTTGCATGGAAGGCTTGGTAAAAATTAAAGTGATTGTGTTCATTTTTGAGGGATCTTGTACAAAGGGCTAATGGAGAGGGATCTTTATTTTCTTTTAATACCTACAAATATTAAATAAAAATAAATAAATAATAAATACATCAATGTACAAGAATAGGCAAACAGGACTTTTAGAATTTTTAACATTTCAACATATATTTATGTTCAGTTTAAACACCTAATGATACTTTCTTTTACCCCGATATATAGGTAGATTCTTGCACTGAGTAACCATCAGAAGGGGTATGTACATCTTAAAGCAGCCGATATTCATTACCTGTTTCTGTTGCTGTCTGTTACATTCACTTGAATACAGGTTCATAGCACAATGGCCATGGTGCTCAGTGGTCAGGGTAAACAAGGCATCTTTGATATCAGTTTTAGCTCTCCAGGTTATATTAAAGAGGATCCCTTTTTTGGAGGGGGTGGATACAGGATACCAGTTCATTCTATAAAACAAGGACAAAATGAAGTTTGGTGAGTTACCCTAAAGATATATATATATATATATATATATATATATATATATATATATATATATATGTGTGTGTGTGTGTGTGTGTATACATGTGGGAGTTGTAGTAAAGAGCGAATGCACTCAATGTCTGCACTCAAAATGTCTACATAAAAACATCTCTATGCATCATGCGCAAAGAAATAGCCTCAATACATGGAAAAGTCTCAGCAAAAAAAAAAAAAAATAGAAACAAGCCTCCTGCACCCCCTGCTAATTATGTATACTAATTCTGAGATCAAATACAGGGAAGGGTATATTTCTCATCCCCAGGAATTGCACAATCTCAGACATCAGTTGACCAGTTGCTTAGTCGATCACAACCTGTTGACAAAACACACTCTCAAGTCATATTTTGTCAAATGCTCATGCTGTCACCAAAGTATAATGCAGGCATTTTAATTTGACCTTTTTTATTGTCAACTTCACAAGACATAGAATGTCAGATCAGAAGATTCCAGTTGTGTGGGAGATACGTGTGTGTGTGTGTGTGTGTGTGTGTGTGTGTGTGTGTGTGTGTGTGTGTGTGTGTGTGTGTGTCGGGTGCACCTCTCATCTGTAGTAAAATGTGTGTGTGTGTGTGTGTGTGTGTGTGTGTGTGTGTGTGTGTGTGTGTGTGTGTGTGCCTTTGCTTGTCTTGTTTAGTGATACTGGTAAAGGAAAGGATTTTTGGTAAGGTAATGTGTTGGGAGGGGGTTAGGTAATGCTGCTATGATCTGGTATAAGGTATAACAGGAAACTGAATAATTTTATTTATGTTATACCACTGAGATACTATAAAATTAGTTGTTGCTCCTTCAGAGGTGCTCCGAATCTGACTGATATGTCTTTCTGCTTAGTACTTTATTCACTGTGGAAACATGAGGTTTTACCCCCCCCCCCCACTCTAATTGAAATGTAGTAACTCCAGCCATGGAGATAAGAGAATACTCTTGACACACTGAATCACTGCTGGAACACAGACGCACATTTAGAGAAATGGAGGTACAGTTTAACAGTAGGCATTAGCAAGGGTCATTTAGAGGTGTTCTAAAATGGGGGACATCTTGTGGAGTGCAGACTGCAGTGATTTGTATACCTTTGAAGAAAGGCTTGTCATTCAGAATATGAAAATGAAAGCAGACAGCAAATATTCTGAGCAGAAGAAATTGATGGACTCAGACACCTCTGCAAGATTATTCATTTTACTGGAGAAGATAGGTGACATCAAACATTCAAAGATGGTTTCTAGGTTGTAAAACTTTGAGTAAGATGGTGTTCCACAGTTCAGACTGATGCGATAACAAGCTGTATGACTATTTTATTATGCATCTGTACTGTTTGCTTTATTACACATTTGTACTGGCATTGATGGCTTCAAAGTGTAAAGTTTTGCACATTAGTACACTGTGTGTTGAGGCATTAAGTTATATTATATCTTAATTAACTCATATGATTACAGTTCTGTGTATGCTCATTTACTATTCTATGTATCTGCATTCACTATTCCATGAATATACATTTATTTTTTTGATTGTTTTACATCCGTACTATTCTGTGTATGTACATATATTATTTCTGATTAACTGTCATATCATTACTAGTATGTATGTACATTGATTATGTAAATCTTGTATTACAGCTTTCTATTCATTCTTGTGCCCAGTCAGACTTTCCCAGTAAACAAATGCAATAAATAAATATATACTGCTGTTTCAATTAAGTTATACTCAGTTAATCTGCATGCGTTTTCATCTCACACAACTGCTGAGATTATACTTTAGATAAAACTTAGTAAAATAAGGCCGAACCTTTTCCATTAGTTCCCTGTCCACTTTCAGAAGAACTATGAATGTCTTTTTATGTGACGGATTTTAATAGGTAAGGACATGATAAATGGAAGGAGACTGACAGGAAGTGCTACTTTTTTTAACAATGAGTTTCACTGACAAAATATAAGTGATGGCAGACTAAGCAGAAGGAAACAGAAGTCAAAACATTAATTTATCTATTTATTTATTGACATTTAAACATGCTTAAACAACTGCAGTACAAGGCAGTGGTGGTGCAGCGGTTAGCATTGCCACCTAACAGCAAGAGGTTCCCTGGTTCAGTTCTTGGCTGGGATGCCTTCTATGAGGAGTCTGCATGTCCTCCTTGCAGTTGTGTGGGTGCTCTGGTTTTCTCCCAAAGACATGCAGGTGCATTGGACACTCTAAATTGGGCCTAGGTGTGTGTGTGTGTAGATGTGTCTTCTGTGGAAGGTTAGGTGCTGGGATGGCAAGTCAACACTGTAAAACTCCACTGCCAATCATTTTGTGGACTGTTTCTGCTGTGGCAACCCCTAATGGGAGAAGAAACAATCGAGGTACAAAGTACTGTAGTTTTTTTAAATAAAGTATACATAACTTATTTTCCACTAATTTACTATGAAGTTTTGGAATACAGTAACCCAATAACTGACTCTACTGGATTAGATATCTAATTAAAGATGCCATTTTTCACATACCATCAAGTTTGTTGATGATTTCAGCTGCATCGACTCCAAGGGTTTCAGTTCAGATATCAGCTCCAAAAAGTCTTGTAATGTGGGGGTGGGCTGCTGTTTCCATTTCCTTTTGACATTTTGTTTCAGCAATAAATGTGTTAAATTAAGAGCTGCAAGTTTGGTGTTAACTAATTTACTGACGTCACATATATCTATCAGGAACATCTCTGGATTGGGTGGTAATAGGCCCCTCCATGGTTTCCCTGCTTTGGTTTGCAATTGATCTGACAGCCTAGAGTAGCCCAAAAAGTATGAAGCCAGTCAACTATTTATAGACTGCCACACATCCCACACTGAGGTACAACATTACGGAAAAGTCTAGCAAGATGAACTGGAATGTAAAAATATCAGTAAAACATACATTGTCTAATAATTTTGATGCAAAATTCTGGAACGTTTTAGACAGTAGTGGATTGAGTGACTCAATAGATGATAGGAATAAAATCTTGGTTAGTTAAAACAGTTAGTCAAAAATATTCAAGTTTATACTGAAACGTTTTTATGTAGAAATAAATACTTAGAATGTTTGTTTCCCTATAAAATCTTTTAGGTTTAGTCAAATGACTTCTTCAGCTTGATGGAGATATAGCGAAGATGTAAAAGCTGATCGAATACATATGTTTATGGATTGTGAAAAATGTAATATGTATCAGGAAGAGATGTGTGTTTTAAAGGTTTAAGATCTGATAATTGTTCTTTAACAAGATGAATAGTATTAATGATTGCTTCACATCATGTATCTGTAAAAGCTGAACAACAAAACATATTTTTGAGTCTTTTAGCTAGAAAAGTTATTACAAAAAATTTGAAATTGAACTCAGTTCCTACGTTCAAAGAATTCTTAAATTTAACAACAATGCTATGTAAAACTGAAAGAGAAGCAATCAGAATAAAACTTATAAATCTTAATAAGACTTTTAGTGGTTGGGCTAACCTTGAAATGTTATTGAAATACCAAGACTCAATGTCTTTTACCTTGATGATTCGATGTATTCCTACCATTGGATAACAGTATGTGATATTCACTTTCTTCCTTTCTGTGCATATATTGTAAACCTGTTAAATCAGTAAAAATGTTCTTAAAAAACATACATTGCCATCCAAAATATCTGTATCTTCTTAATTTTTGTTATATACCTTGATAAAATGATCTGTGCCCAAAATCCTTTTTTTTTGAACCGTGATAATTAAGCTCCATTATTTTTGAACTGTTAGGCTCCTACCTGCCTCTCCTAGAGCTGTAGAAAGATCAGAAGCCCTCCCTGGGTAATCACATATACAGGCTGTAAATAATCTACCCCTCACTGTAAGACCATAAATACAGATACAGGTGTTAGCTAATACCTGGTTACAGGTAGGAGGCACAGACAGTAGTGGAATACATGAAGACGAAGAGTGAATAGGTATTTAGATAACAGCTGTATGCACTGTGTGATTGTTCTTACATGAGCAGGTGCATGCAGTGTGTGTGATTGTTCTTATAAGAACAAGTGTATGCACTGTGTGTGATTGTTCTTATATGAAGAGCTGCATATAAACTGCACTGTGTGATTGTTCTTATATGAACAGCTGTATGCACTGTGTGTGATTCTTCTTATATGAAAAGGTGTATGTACTGTGCGTGATTGTTCTTATATGAACAGTTGTGTGCACTGTGTGTGATTGTTCTTCTATGAAGAGCTGCATATAAACTGTACTTGAGTGATTGTTCTTATATGAACAGCTGTATGCACTGCGTGTGATTGTTCTTATATGAACAGCTGTATGCACTGTATGTGTTTGTTCTGATATGAACAGCTATGTGCACTGTGTGGGATTGTTCTTATACGAACAGCTGTATGCATTGTGTCAGATTGTTCTTATACGAACAGCTGTATGCACTGTGTATGATTGTTCTTATATGAACAGCTGTATGCACTGTGTGTGATTGTTCTTATATGAACAGCTGTATTCACTGTGTATGATTGTTCTCTGTATCCATGTCATTAGGACAAACCGCACTAATGTCACAGTGTGGGAATATCCTGTTATATATTTGTCCATGTCCTATGTATATCATTTTATTTATTTATTTATTTATTTATTTATTTAGTTAACTTTTGTTTACCAGAAAAGTCCAACTGGGACAGACCTCAGTTTCAGCGGCTGCCTAGGGAGAAATGCTCCAGATGCATGTCTTTTGGAACCCTAGATGTTCTACTAAAGCAAACAGACATCAGTGAATATACACACATAGTAATCTGATAATAAACAGGTGTAACTGACTTTACAGTTAACAAGCTATCATTACTGACAAAAAGCTGAAAAAATTTCCTCCATAGTTCACTTGCGTAATACAGTAGAAGAGATTAAATGTATTTGTTTTACAAAACTGCTACAAAGAGAATTTTCATCTGTATCCCAGACCAAAGTGGCAATAAAACCTTTTTTTAGAAAATCTTTCATTTTTTTAGATTGAAGGTGGTCAAATTATCTTGTTTTCTTATGTCATCAGGTAATTTGTTCCAGCTTTCAGTATCCAATTTGGAAAAGGCTTTTTCAGGCACACATAGTTTAATGGGGGCCTAGCTATAAAGGATTATTCATAGCTACAGAGGCTGTAGTTAAACCCCTACTGAAAAAAATATATTTTCCAAAGGGGGACATTACTTTGAAATAGAAATTTGTAAGTAAGGATGTTAAGCAGTAGCTCTGTCCTGGCTCATACAGTTATAAGCATCAAGGTTTCATTATTATGGAAGTGACGATAGGAGGTACTGCCAGCCATGCCAGAAGTAGAGCAGTGGATGTGTAACATATGCCGGCACAGCTAGCTGGAATTTTGTAAAGGAGTATATGTCATTTGTATATCAAACTGATTTGTACAGGTGCTTGTGTTGAAAAATGCATTTGTAAAGCTGCTTGTGTTAAAATGTGTCAACAGTGTGCCCTGCTGGAAAGAAAAGAAATGTACATGCATTACTGTAACTGAATTAAATGTGTATGTTTTAACAGAGGATACTGGAAGAGAAGAGGTTAACTTCAGTCCAGCCAACTTTAAAATATTTCTGAAATTAAATTGCTTTATGGGTTAAGCCATAAAGATGTTATCCCACAGTTTTGAATGGAGCCAGATACGCAATGTCTGTGCTAGGTAGTTTACAGCTCCTGTAGGAAAAGTAGAATGGTTTTATTGTTTTATGACTTCCAGATGCTTTAATAAAAGTTAACTAAAGGTCTAGCATGTATTGTAGCGCATATGTGCTAAACACTGGCAGCTTCTAGTGATGGGGGATAGTGCAGAAAAGAGAGTCAGATGACCAGATGTGAATGATGTCACTCTGTAAGCTAGAAATAATATTTAGATATTAGTAGATTTGTATCAGTATTCTGTATTCTGTCTTGGATCTGAAAACAAGGAGCACTCACCCACTTCATCTTGCCTTGCGCTAGTAAGTAATCAGGGATAGCAATTCTCTATATCAGTTAGGCAAATATGGCGAGACTAGTTAAATATTGTTTTTCTGTAATGTTGTGAATCTTTCTAGCTTTGTTATTTTTCATATTTCCTGTGACTTGAAATTCTGGTGTTTACGGTAAATAGAAATTTAGTATTTTCATGTTCTTTTATTATTTATTATTAAATATATTTAAACTTCTCATTGTTGCTGGTCTTTTTAGAAAAATATTTAAGTTTTGAGACTATTTGCATATATGAACAGGTGTGTGCTCTGTGTGTGATAGTTCTAATATGAACAGCTGCATGCACTGTGTGTGATTGTTCTTTTAATTACAGCTGCATATAAACTGTACTATGTGTGATTGTTCTTATATGAGCTGCTGTATGCAGTGTGTGTGATTGTTCTAATATGAACAGCTGTATGCACTGTGTGTGATTTTTCTTATATGAACAGCTATATGCACTGTGTGTGATTGTTCTTATATGAACAGCTATATGCACTGTGTGCGATTGTTCTTCTATGAACAGCTGTATGCACTGTGTGTGATTGTTCTTATATGAACAGCTGTATGCACTGTGTGTGATTGATCTTATATGAACAGCTGCATATACTTTGTATGATTGTTCTGATATGAACAGTTATATGCACTGTTTGGGATTGTTCTCGTATGAACAGCTGTATGCACTGTGTGTGATTGATCTTATATTAACAGCTGCATATACTTTGTATGAGTGCTCTGATATGAACAGTTGTATGCACTGTGTGTGATTGTTTTTATATGAACAGCTGTATGCACTGTGTGTGATTGATCTTATATGAACAGCTGCTTGTACTGTGTATGATTCTTCAGATATGAACAGCTGTATGCACTGTGTGTGATTGTTCTTATATGAAGAGCTATATGCACTGTGTGTGATTGTTCTTATATGAACAGCTGTATGCACTGTGTGTGATTGTTCTTATATTAATGGCTGTATGCACTGTGTGTGATTGTTCTTATATGAAGAGCTGCATATAAACTGCACTGTGTGTGATCATTCTTATATGAACAGCTGTATGCACTGTGTGTGATTGTTCTTATATGAACAGCTGTATGCACTGTGTGTGATTGTTATTATATGAAGAGCTGCATATAAACTGCACTATGTGTGATTGTTCTTATATGGACAGCTGTATGCACTGTGTGTGATTGTTCTTATATGAACAGCTGTGTGCACTGTGTGGGATTGTTCTTCTCTGAAGAGCTGCATATAAACTGTACTGTGTGATTGTTCTTATATGAACAGTTGTATGCACAGTGTGTGATTGTTCTTATATGAACAGCTGTATGCACTGTGTGGGATTGTTCTTATATGAAAAGCTGTATGCACTGTGTGTGATTGCTCTTATATGAACAGCTGTACGTACTGTGTGTGAATGTTCTTATATGTACAGCTATATGCACGATGTGTGTTTGTTCTGATATGAACATATGTATGCACTTTGTGTGATTGTTCTTATATGAATGGCTGTATGCCCTGTGTGTGATAGTTCTTATATGAAGAGCTGCATATAAACTGCACTCTGTGTGATTGTTCTTATATGAACAGCTGCATGTACTTTGTATGGTTGTTCTGATATGAGCAGCTGTATGCACTGTGTGTGATTGTTCTTATATGAAGAGCTATATGCACTGTGTGTGATTGTTCTTATATGAACAGCTGTATGCACTGTGTGTGATTGTTCTTCTATGAACAGCTGTATGCACTGTGTGTGATTGTTCTTATATGAACAGCTGTATGAACTGTGTGTGATTGTTCTTGTATGAACAGCTGTATGCACTGTGTGTGATTGTTCTTATATGAACAGCTGTATGCACTGTGTGTGATTGATCTTATATGAACAGCTGCATATACTTTGTATGATTGTTCTGATATGAACAGCTGTATGCACTGTGTGTGATTGTTCTCGCATGAACAGCTATATGCACAGTGTGTGGTTGTTCTTATATGAACAGCTGTATGCACTGTATGTGATTGTTCTTATATGAACAGCTGTATGCACTGTGTGTGATTGTTCTTACATGAACTGCTGTATGCACTGTGTGTGATTGGTCTTATATGAACAGTTGTATGCACTGTGTGTGACTGTTTTTATATGAACAGCTGTTTGCACTGTGTGTGATTGATCTTATATGAACAGCTGCTTGTACTATGTATGATTCTTCAGATATGAACAGCTGTATGCACTGTGTGTGATTGTTCTTATATGAACAGCTATATGCACTGTGTGTGATTGTTCTTATATGAACAGCTGTATGCACTGTGTGTGATTGTTTTTATATGAATGGCTGTATGCACTGTGTGAGATTGTTCTTATATGAAGAGCTGCATATAAACTGCACTGTGTGTGATCATTCTTATATGAACAGCTGTATGCACTGTGTGTGATTGTTCTTATATGAAAAGCTGTATGCACTGTGTGTGATTGTTATTATATGAAGAGCTGCATATAAACTGCACTATGTGTGATTGTTCTTATATGAACAGCTGTATGCACTGTGTGGGATTGTTCTTATATGAACAGCTGTATGCACTGTGTGTGATTGTTCTTATATGAACAGCTGTATGCACTGTGTGTGATTGATCTTATATGAGCAGCTGCATATACTGTGTATGATTGTTCTGATATGAACAGCTGTATTCACTGTGTGTGATTGTTCTCGTATGAACAGCTATATGCACAGTGTGTGGTTGTTCTTATATGAACAGCTGTATGCCCTGTGTGTGATTGTTCTTATATGAACAGCTGTATGCACTGTGTGTGATTGCTCTTATATGAATGGCTGTATGCACTGTGTGTAATTGTTCTTATATGAAGAGCTGCATATAAACTGCACTGTGTGTGATTATTCTTATATGAATAGCTGTATGTACTGTGTGTGATTGTTCTTATATGAACAGCTGTATGCACTGTGTGTGATTGTTATTATATGAAGAGCTGCATATAAACTGCACTATGTGTGATTGTTCTTATATGAACAACTGTGTGCACTGCGTGTGATTGTTCTTATATGAACAGCTGTGAGCACTGTGTGTGATTGATCTTATATTAACAGCTGCATATACTTTGTATGATTGCTCTGATATGAACAGCTGTATGCACTGTGTGTGATTGTTCTCGTATGAACAGCTATATGCACTGTGTGTGATTGTTCTTATATGAACAGCTGTATGCACTGTGTGGGATTGTTCTTCTATGAACAGCTGTATGCACTGTGTGTGATTGTTCTTATATGAACAGCTGTATGAACTGTGTGTGATTGTTCTTGTATGAACAGCTGTATGCACTGTGTGATTGTTCTTATATGAACAGCTTTATGCACTGTGTGTGATTGATCTTATATGAACAGCTGCATATACTTTGTATGATTGTTCTGATATAAACAGCTGTATGCACTGTGTGTGATTGTTCTCGCATGAACAGCTATATGCACAGTGTGTGGTTGTTCTTATATGAACAGCTGTATGCACTGTGTGTGAATGTTCTTATATGAACAGCTGTATGCACTGTGTGTGATTGTTCTTACATGAACTGCTGTATGCACTGTGTGTGATTGGTCTTATATGAACAGCTGTATGCACTGTGTGTGACTGTTTTTATATGAACAGCTGTTTGCACTGTGTGTGATTGATCTTATATGAACAGCTGCTTGTACTATGTATGATTCTTCAGATATGAACAGCTGTATGCACTGTGTGTGATTGTTCTTATATGAACAGCTATATGCACTGTGTGTGATTGTTCTTATATGAACAGCTGTATGCACTGTGTGTGATTGTTTTTATATGAATGGCTGTATGCACTGTGTGAGATTGTTCTTATATGAAGAGCTGCATATAAACTGCACTGTGTGTGATCATTCTTATATGAACAGCTGTATGCACTGTGTGTGATTGTTCTTATATGAGCAGCTGTATGCACTGTGTGTGATTGCTATTATATGAAGAGCTGCATATAAACTGCACTATGTGTGATTGTTCTTATATGAACAGCTGTATGCACTGTGTGGGATTGTTCTTATATGAACAGCTGTATGCACTGTGTGTGATTGTTCTTATATGAACAGCTGTATGCACTGTGTGTGATTGTTCTCGTATGAACAGCTATATGCACAGTGTGTGGTTGTTCTTATATGAACAGCTGTATGCCCTGTGTGTGATTGTTCTTATATGAACAGCTGTATGCACTGTGTGTGATTGCTCTTATATGAATGGCTGTATGCACTGTGTGTAATTGTTCTTATATGAAGAGCTGCATATAAACTGCACTGTGTGTGATCATTCTTATATGAATAGCTGTATGTACTGTGTGTGATTGTTCTTATATGAACAGCTGTATGCACTGTGTGTGATTGTTATTATATGAAGAGCTGCATATAAACTGCACTATGTGTGATTGTTCTTATATGAACAACTGTGTGCACTGCATGTGATTGTTCTTATATGAACAGCTGTGAGCACTGTGTGTGATTGCTCTTCTATGAAGAGCTGCATATAAACTGTACTGTGTGATTGTTTTTATATGAACAGCTGTTGGAGCTGTGTGTGATTGTTCTTGTACGGACAGCTGTCTGCACTGTGTGTGATTGTTCTTATAGGAACAGCTGTATGCTCTGTGTGTGATTGATCTTATATGAACAGCTCCATGTACTTGGTATGATTTTTCTGATATGAACAGCTGTATGCACTGTGTGTGATTGTTCTTATATGACCAGCTGTATGCACTGTGTGTGATTGTTCTTATATGAGTGGCAGTATGCACTTTGTATGATTGTTCTTATATGAAGAGCTGCATATAAACTGCACTTTGTGTGATTGTTCTTATATGAACAGCTGAATGCACTCTGTGTGATTGTTCTTATATGAACAGATGTATGTACTGTGTGTGATTGTTCTTATATGAACAGCTGTGCACACTGTGTGTGATTTTTCTTCTATGAAGAGTTGCATATAAACTGCACTGTGTGCGATCATTCTTATATGAACAGCTGTATGCTCTGTGTGTGATTGTTCTTATATGAACAGCTGTATGCACTGTGTGGGATTGTTTTTATATGAACAGCTGTATGCACTGTGTGTGTTTGTTCTTATATGAACAGCTGTATGCACTGTGTGTGATTGTTCTTCTATGAACAGCTGTATGCACTGTGTGTGATTGTTCTTATATGAACAGCTGTATGAACTGTGTGTGTGATTGTTCTTGTATGAACAGATGTATGCACTGTGTGTGATTGTTCTTATATGAACAGCTGTGTGTGATTGTTCTTATATGAACAGCTGCATATACTTTGTATGATTGTTGTGATATGAACAGCTGTATGCACTGTGTGTGATTGTTCTCGTATAAACAGCTGTATGCACTGTGTGTGATTGATCTTATATTAACAGCTGCATATACTTTGTATGATTGCTCTGATATGAACAGCTGTATGCACTGTGTGTGATTGTTCTCGTATGAATAGCTATATGCACTGTGTGTGATTGTTATTATATGAAGAGCTGCATATAAACTGCACTATGTGTGATTGTTCTTATATGAACAGCTGTATGCACTGTGTGTGATTGTTCTTATATGAACAGCTGTGCGCACTGTGTGTTATTGTTCTTCTATGAAGAGCTGCATATAAACTGTACTGTGTGATTGTTCTTATAAGAACAGCTGTATGCACTGTGTGTGATTGCTCTTATATGAATGGCTGTATGCACTGCGTGTAATTGTTCTTATATGAAGAGCTGCATATAAACTGCACTGTGTGTGATCATTCTTATATGAATAGCTGTATGTACTGTGTGTGATTGTTCTTATATGAACAGCTGTATGCACTGTGCGTGATTGTTATTATATGAAGAGCTGCATATAAACTGCACTATGTGTGATTGTTCTTATATGAACAACTGTATGCACTGCGTGTGATTGTTTTTATATGAACAGCTGTTAGCACTGTGTGTGATTGCTCTTCTATGAAGAGCTGCATATAAACTGTACTGTGTGATTGTTCTTATATGAACAGCTGTATGAACTGTGTGTGATTGTTCTTGTATGAACAGCTGTATGCACTGTGTGATTGTTCTTATATGAACAGCTTTATGCACTGTGTGTGATTGATCTTATATGAACAGCTGCATATACTTTGTATGATTGTTCTGATATAAACAGCTGTATGCACTGTGTGTGATTGTTCTCGCATGAACAGCTATATGCACAGTGTGTGGTTGTTCTTATATGAACAGCTGTATGCACTGTGTGTGAATGTTCTTATATGAACAGCTGTATGCACTGTGTGTGATTGTTCTTACATGAACTGCTGTATGCACTGTGTGTGATTGGTCTTATATGAACAGCTGTATGCACTGTGTGTGACTGTTTTATATGAACAGCTGTTTGCACTGTGTGTGATTGATCTTATATGAACAGCTGCTTGTACTATGTATGATTCTTCAGATATGAACAGCTGTATGCACTGTGTGTGATTGTTCTTATATGAACAGCTATATGCACTGTGTGTGATTGTTCTTATATGAACAGCTGTATGCACTGTGTGTGATTGTTTTTATATGAATGGCTGTATGCACTGTGTGAGATTGTTCTTATATGAAGAGCTGCATATAAACTGCACTGTGTGTGATCATTCTTATATGAACAGCTGTATGCACTGTGTGTGATTGTTCTTATATGAGCAGCTGTATGCACTGTGTGTGATTGCTATTATATGAAGAGCTGCATATAAACTGCACTATGTGTGATTGTTCTTATATGAACAGCTGTATGCACTGTGTGGGATTGTTCTTATATGAACAGCTGTATGCACTGTGTGTGATTGTTCTTATATGAACAGCTGTATGCACTGTGTGTGATTGTTGTTGTATGAACAGCTATATGCACAGTGTGTGGTTGTTCTTATATGAACAGCTGTATGCCCTGTGTGTGATTGTTCTTATATGAACAGCTGTATGCACTGTGTGTGATTGCTCTTATATGAATGGCTGTATGCACTGTGTGTAATTGTTCTTATATGAAGAGCTGCATATAAACTGCACTGTGTGTGATCATTCTTATATGAATAGCTGTATGTACTGTGTGTGATTGTTCTTATATGAACAGCTGTATGCACTGTGTGTGATTGTTATTATATGAAGAGCTGCATATAAACTGCACTATGTGTGATTGTTCTTATATGAACAACTGTGTGCACTGCATGTGATTGTTCTTATATGAACAGCTGTGAGCACTGTGTGTGATTGCTCTTCTATGAAGAGCTGCATATAAACTGTACTGTGTGATTGTTTTTATATGAACAGCTGTTGGAGCTGTGTGTGATTGTTCTTGTACGGACAGCTGTATGCACTGTGTGTGATTGTTCTTATAGGAACAGCTGTATGCTCTGTGTGTGATTGATCTTATATGAACAGCTCCATGTACTTGGTATGATTTTTCTGATATGAACAGCTGTATGCACTGTGTGTGATTGTTCTTATATGACCAGCTGTATGCACTGTGTGTGATTGTTCTTATATGAGTGGCAGTATGCACTTTGTATGATTGTTCTTATATGAAGAGCTGCATATAAACTGCACTTTGTGTGATTGTTCTTATATGAACAGCTGAATGCACTCTGTGTGATTGTTCTTATATGAACAGATGTATGTACTGTGTGTGATTGTTCTTATATGAACAGCTGTGCACACTGTGTGTGATTTTTCTTCTATGAAGAGTTGCATATAAACTGCACTGTGTGCGATCATTCTTATATGAACAGCTGTATGCTCTGTGTGTGATTGTTCTTATATGAACAGCTGTATGCACTGTGTGGGATTGTTTTATATGAACAGCTGTATGCACTGTGTGTGTTTGTTCTTATATGAACAGCTGTATGCACTGTGTGTGATTGTTCTTCTATGAACAGCTGTATGCACTGTGTGTGATTGTTCTTATATGAACAGCTGTATGAACTGTGTGTGTGATTGTTCTTGTATGAACAGATGTATGCACTGTGTGTGATTGTTCTTATATGAACAGCTGTGTGTGATTGTTCTTATATGAACAGCTGCATATACTTTGTATGATTGTTGTGATATGAACAGCTGTATGCACTGTGTGTGATTGTTCTCGTATAAACAGCTGTATGCACTGTGTGATTGATCTTATATTAACAGCTGCATATACTTTGTATGATTGCTCTGATATGAACAGCTGTATGCACTGTGTGTGATTGTTCTCGTATGAATAGCTATATGCACTGTGTGTGATTGTTATTATATGAAGAGCTGCATATAAACTGCACTATGTGTGATTGTTCTTATATGAACAGCTGTATGCACTGTGTGTGATTGTTCTTATATGAACAGCTGTGCACTGTGTGTTATTGTTCTTCTATGAAGAGCTGCATATAAACTGTACTGTGTGATTGTTCTTATAAGAACAGCTGTATGCACTGTGTGATTGCTCTTATATGAATGGCTGTATGCACTGCGTGTAATTGTTCTTATATGAAGAGCTGCATATAAACTGCACTGTGTGTGATCATTCTTATATGAATAGCTGTATGTACTGTGTGTGATTGTTCTTATATGAACAGCTGTATGCACTGTGCGTGATTGTTATTATATGAAGAGCTGCATATAAACTGCACTATGTGTGATTGTTCTTATATGAACAACTGTATGCACTGCGTGTGATTGTTTTATATGAACAGCTGTTAGCACTGTGTGATTGCTCTTCTATGAAGAGCTGCATATAAACTGTACTGTGTGATTGTTCTTATATGAACAGCTGTTGGAACTGTGTGTGATTGTTCTTATGCGGACAGCTGTATGCAGTGTGTGCGATTGTTCTTATAGGAACAGCTGTATGCTCTGTGTGTGATTGATCTTATATGAACAGCTGCATGTACTTTGTATGATTTTTCTGATATGAACAGCTGTATACACCGTGTGTGATTGTTCTTATATGACCAGCTGTATGCACTGTGTGTGATTGTTCTTATATGAGTGGCAGTATGCACTTTGTATGATTGTTCTTATATGAAGAGCTGCATATAAACTGCACTTTGTGTGATTGTTCTTATATGAACAGCTGTATGCACTCTGTGTGATTTTTCTTATATGAACAGATGTATGTACTGTGTGTGATTGTTCTTATATGAACAGCTGTGCACACTGTGTGTGATTTTTCTTCTATGAAGAGTTGCATATAAACTGCACTGTGTGCGATCATTCTTATATGAACAGCTGTATGCTCTGTGTGTGATTGTTCTTATATGAAGAGCTGCATATAAACTGCACTTTGTGTGATTGTTCTTATATGAACAGCTGTATGCACTCTGTGTGATTGTTCTTATATGAACAGATGTATGTACTGTGTGTGATTGTTCTTATATGAACAGCTGTGCACACTATGTGTGATTTTTCTTCTATGAAGAGCTGCATATAAACTGTACTGTGTGATTGTTCTTATATGAACAGCTGTATGCACTGTGTGTGATTGTTCTTATATGAACAGCTGTATGCACTGTGTGGGATTGTTCTTATATGAACAGCTGTATGCACTGTGTGTGTTTGTTCTTATATGAACAGCTGTATGCACTGTGTGTGTTTGTTCTGATATGAACATATGTATGCACTGTGTGTGATTGTTCTGATATGAACAGCTGCATGCACTGTGTGTGATTGTTCTTTTAATTACAGCTGCATATAAACTGTACTATGTGTGATTGTTTTTATCTGAGCTGCTGTAGGCAGTGTGTGTGATTGTTCTAATATGAACAGCTGTATGCACTGTGTGTGATTGTTCTTATATGAACAGCTATATGCACTGTGTGCGATTGTTCTTATATGAACAGCTGTATGCACTGTGTGTGATTGTTCTTCTATGAACAGCTGTATGCACTGTGTGTGATTGTTCTTATATGAACAGCTGTATGAACTGTTTGTGTGATTGTTCTTGTATGAACAGATGTATGCACTGTGTGTGATTGTTCTTATATGAACAGCAGTATGCACTGTGTGTGATTGATCTTATATGAACATCTGCATATACTTTGTATGATTGTTGTGATATGAACAGCTGTATGCACTGTGTGATTGTTCTCGTATGAACAGCTGTATGCACTGTGTGTGATTGATCTTATATTAACAGCTGCATATACTTTGTATGATTGCTCTGATATGAACAGCTGTATGCACTGTGTGTGATTGTTCTTGTATGAACAGCTATATGCACTGTGTGTGATTGTTATTAAATGAAGAGCTGCATATAAACTGCACTATGTGTGATTGTTCTTATATGAACAGCTGTATGCACTGTGTGTGATTGTTCTTATATGAACAGCTGTGCGCACTGTGTGTTATTGTTCTTCTATGAAGAGATGCATATAAACTGTACTGTGTGATTGTTCTTATATGAACAGCTGTATGCACTGTGTGTGATTGTTCTTATATGAACAGCTGTATGCACTGTGTGTGATTGTTTTTATATGAACATCTGTATGCACTGTATTTGATTGATCTTATATGAACAGCTGCTTTTACTGTGTATGATTCTTCAGATATGAACAGCTGTATGCACTGTGTGTGATTGTTCTTATATGAACAGCTATATGCACTGTGTGTGATTGTTCTTATATGAACAGCTGTTTGCACTGTGTGTGATTGTTCTTATATGAATGGCTGTATGCACTGTGTGTGATTGTTCTTATATGAAGAGCTGCATATAAACTGCACTGTGTGTGATCATTCTTATATGAACAGCTGTAGGCACTGTGTGTGATTGTTCTTATATGAACAGCTGTATGCACTGTGTGTGATTGTTATTATATGAAGAGCTGCATATAAACTGCACTATGTGTGATTGTTCTTTTATGAACAGCTGTATGCACTCTGTCTGATTGTTCTTATATGAACAGATGTATGTACTGTGTGTGATTGTTCTTATATGAACAGCTGTGCACTGTGTGTGTGATTTTTCTTCTATGAACAGCTGCATATAAACTGTACTGTGTGATTGTTCTTATATGAACAGCTGTATGCACTGTGTGTGATTGTTCTTATATGAACAGCTGTATGCACTGTGTGGGATTGTTCGTATCTGAACAGCTGTATGCTCTGTGTGTGTTTGTTCTTCTATGAACAGATGTATGCACTGTGTGTGTTTGTTCTGATATGAACATATGTATGCACTGTGTTTGATTGTTCTTATATGAATGGCTGTATGCCCTGTGTGTGACTGTTCTTATATGAAGAGCTGCATATTAACTGCACAGTGTGTGATTGTTCTTATATGTACAGCTGTATGCACTGTGTGATTGTTCTTATATGAGCAGATGCATGCATGCAGTGTGTGTGATTGTTCTTATAAGAACAACTGTATGCACTGTGTGTGATTGTTCTTATATGAAGAGCTGCATATAAACTGCACTGTGTGATTGTTCTTATATGAACAGTTGTATGCACTGTGTGTGATTCTTCTTATATGAAAAGGTGTATGTACTGTGTGATTGTTCTTATATGAACAGCTGTGTGCACTGTGTGTGATTGTTCTTCTATGAAGAGCTGCATATAAACTGTACTGTGTGTGATTGTTCTTATATGAACAGCTGTATGCACTGCGTGTGATTGTTCTTATATGAACAGCTGTATGCACTGTGTGTGTTTGTTCTGATATGAACAGCTGTGTGCACTGTGTGAGATTGTTCTTATATGAACAGCTGTATGCACTGTGTGGGATTGTTCTTATACGAACAGCTGTATGCACTGTATATGATTGTTCTTGTATGAACAACTGTATGCAGTGTGTGATTGTTCTTATATGAACAGCTGTATTCACTGTGTATGATTGTTCTCTGTATCCATGCCCGTTGGACAAACCGCACTAATGTTACAGTGTGGGAATATCCTGTTATATATTTGTCCATGTCCTATGTATATCATTTTATTTATTTATTTATTTATTTATTTATTTATTTGGTTAACTTTTGTTTACCAGAAAAGTCCAACTGGGACAGACCTCAGTTTCAGCAGCTGCCTAGGGAGAAATGCTCCAGATGCATGTCTTTTGGAACCCCAGATGTTCTACTAAAGCAAACAGACATCAGTGAATATACACACATAGTAATCTGATAATAAACAGGTGTAACTGACTTTACAGTTAACAAGCTATCATTACTGACAAAAAGCTGAAAACATTTCCTCCATAGTTCACTTGCGTAATACAGTAGAAGAGATAAAATGTATTTGTTTTACATTTGTTTATTGACTAAGTGAATAAACTGCTACAAAGACAATTTTCATCCGTATCCCAGACCAAAGTGGGAATAAAACCTTTTTTAGAAAATCTTTCATTTTTTTAGATTGAAGGTGGTCAAATTATCTTGTTTTCTTATGTCATCAGGTAATTTGTTCCAGCTTTCAGTATCCAATTTGGAAAAGGCTTTTTCAGGCACACATAGTTTAATGGGGGCCTAGCTATAAAGGATTAATCATAGCTACAGAGGCTGTAGTTAAACCCTTACTGAAAAAAATATATTTTCCAAAGGGGGACATTACTTTGAAATAGAAATTTGTAAGTAAGGATGTTAAGCAGTAGCTCTGTCCTGGCTCATACAGTTATAAGCATCAAGGTTTCATTATTATGGAAGTGACGATAGGAGGTACTGCCAGCCATGCTAGAAGTAGGGCAGTGGATGTGTAACATATGAAGGCACAGCTAGCTGGAATTTTGTAAAGGAGTATATATCATTTGTATATCAAACTGATTTGTACAGGTACTTGTGTTGAAAAATGCATTTGTAAAGCTGCGTGTGTTAAAATGTGTCAACAGTGTGCCCTGCTGGAAAGAAAAGAAATGTACATGCATTACTGTAATTGAATTAAATGTGTATGTTTTAACAGAGGATACTGGAAGAGAAGAGCTTAACTTCAGTCCAGCCAACTTTAAAATATTTCTGAAATTAAATTACTTTATTTGTTAAGACATAAAGATGTTATCCCACAGGTTTGAATGAAGCCAGATACGCAATGTCTGTGCTAGGTAGTTTACAGCTCCTGTTGGAAAAGTGGAATGGCTTTATTGTTTTATGACTTCCAGATGCTTTAATAAAAGTTAACTAAAGGTCTAGCATGTATTGTAGCTCATATGTGCTAAACACTGGCAGCTTCTAGTGATGGGGGATAGTGCAGAAAAGAGAGTCAGATGACCAGATGTGAATGATGTCACTCTGTAAGCTAGAAATAATATTTAGATATTAGTAGATTTGTCTCAGTATTCTGTATTCTGTCTTAGATCTGAGAACAAGGAGCACTCACCCACTTCATTTTGCCTTGTGCTAGTAAGTGATCAGGGATAGCAATTCTCTAAATCAGTTAGGAAAATATGGTGAGACTAGTTAACTATTGTTTTTCTGTAATGTTGTGAATCTTTCTAGCTTTGTTATTTTTCATATTTCCTGTGACTTGAAATTCTGGTGTTTACGGTAAATAGAAATTTAGTATTTTTATGTTCTTTTATTATTTATTATTAAATATATTTAAACTTCTCATTGTTGCTGGTCTTTTTAGAAAAATATTTAAGTTTTGAGACTATTTGCATATATGAACAGGTGTGTGCATTGTGAGTGATAGTTCTTATATGAACAGTTGCATGCACTGTGTGTGATTGTTCTTTTATGAACAGCTGCATATAAACTGTACTATGTGTGATTGTTCTTATATGAGCTGCTGTATGCAGTGTGTGTGATTGTTCTTATATGAACAGCTGTATGCACTGTGTGTGATTGTTCTTATATGAACAGCTATATGCACTGTGTGTGATTGTTCTTATATGAACAGCTGTATGCACTGTGTGCGATTGTTCTTCTATGAACAGCTGTATGAACTGTGTGTGATTGCTCTTGTATGAACAGCTGTATGCACTGTGTGTGATTGTTCTCATATGAACAGCTGTATGCACTGTGTGTGATTGATCTTATATGAACAGCTGCATATACTTTGTATGATTGTTCTGATATGAACAGCTGTATGCACTGTGTGTGATTGTTCTCGTATGAACAGCTGTATACACTGTGTGTGATTGATCTTATATTAACAGCTGCATATACTTTGTATGATTGTTCTGATATGAACAGCTGTATGCACTGTGTGTGATTGTTCTCGCATGAACAGCTATATGCACTGTGTGTGATTGTTCTTATATGAAGAGCTGCAAATAAACTGCACTGTGTGTGATCATTCTTATATGAACAGCTGTATGTACTGTGTGTGATTGTTCTTATATGAACAGCTGTATGCACTGTGTGTGATTGTTATTATATGGAGAGCTGCATATAAACTGCACTATGTGTGATTGTTCTTATATGAATAACTGTATGCACTGTGTGTGATTGTTCTTATATGAACAGATGTATGAACTGTGTGTGATTGTTCTTATATGAACAGCTGTATGCACTGTGTTTGATTGTTCTTATATGAATGGCAGTATGCACTTTGTATGATTGTTCTTATATGAAGAGCTGCATATAAACTGCACTGTGTGCGATCATTCTTATATGAACAGCTGTATGCACTGTGTGTGATTGTTCTTATATGAACAGCTGTATGCACTGTGTGTGATTGTTCTTATATGAATGGCAGTATGCACTTTGTATGATTGTTCTTCTATGAAGAGCTGCATATAAACTGTACTGTGTGATTGTTCTTATATTAACAGCTGTATGAACTGTGTGTGATTGTTCTTGTATGAACAGTTGTGTGCACTGTATGTGTTTGTTCTGATATGAACAGCTATGTGCACTGTGTGGGATTGTTCTTATACGAACAGCTGTATGCATTGTGTCAGATTGTTCTTATACGAACAGCTGTATGCACTGTGTATGATTGTTCTTATATGAACAGCTGTATGCACTGTGTGTGATTGTTCTTATATGAACAGCTGTATTCACTGTGTATGATTGTTCTCTGTATCCATGTCATTAGGACAAACCGCACTAATGTCACAGTGTGGGAATATCCTGTTATATATTTGTCCATGTCCTATGTATATCATTTTATTTATTTATTTATTTATTTATTTATTTATTTAGTTAACTTTTGTTTACCAGAAAAGTCCAACTGGGACAGACCTCAGTTTCAGCGGCTGCCTAGGGAGAAATGCTCCAGATGCATGTCTTTTGGAACCCTAGATGTTCTACTAAAGCAAACAGACATCAGTGAATATACACACATAGTAATCTGATGATAAACAGGTGTAACTGACTTTACAGTTAACAAGCTATCATTACTGACAAAAAGCTGAAAATATTTCCTCCATAGTTCACTTGCGTATTACAGTAGAAGAGATAAAATGTATTAGTTTTACAAAACTGCTACAAAGACAATTTTCATCTGTATCCCAGACCAAAGTGGCAATAAAACCTTTTTTAGAAAATCTTTCATTTTTTAGATTGAAGATGGTCAAATTATCTTGTTTTCTTATGTCATCAGGTAATTTGTTCCAGCTTTCAGTATTCAGTTTGGAAAAGGTTTTTTCAGGCACACATAGTTTAATGGGGGCCTAGCTATAAAGGATTATTCATAGCTGCAGAGGCTGTAGTTAAACCCTACTGAAAAAAATATATTTTCCAAAGGGGGGCATTACTTTAAAATAGAAATTTGTAAGTAAGGATGTTAAGCAGTAGCTCTGTCCTGGCTCATACAGTTATAAGCATCAAGGTTTCATTATTATGGAAGTGACGATAGGAGGTACTGCCAGCCATGCCAGAAGTAGAGCAGTGGATGTGTAACATATGCCGGCACAGCTAGCTGGAATTTTGTAAAGGAGTATATGTCATTTGTATATCAAACTGATTTGTACAGGTGCTTGTGTTGAAAAATGCATTTGTAAAGCTGCTTGTGTTAAAATGTGTCAACAGTGTGCCCTGCTGGAAAGAAAAGAAATGTACATGCATTACTGTAACTGAATTAAATGAGTATGTTTTAACAGAGGATACTGGAAGAGAAGAGGTTAACTTCAGTCCAGCCAACTTTAAAATATTTCTGAAATTAAATTACTTTATGGGTTAAGACATAAAGATGTTATCCACAGTTTTGAATGGAGCCAGATACGCAATGTCTGTGCTAGGTAGTTTACAGCTCCTGTAGGAAAAGTAGAATGGCTTTATTGTTTTATGACTTCCAGATGCTTTAATAAAAGTTAACTAAAGGTCTAGCATGTATTGTAGCACATATGTGCTAAACACTGGCAGCTTCTAGTGATGGGGGATAGTGCAGCAAAGAGAGTCAGATGACCAGATGTGAATGATGTCACTCTGTAAGCTAGAAATAATATTTAGATATTAGTAGATTTGTATCAGTATTCTGTATTCTGTCTTGGATCTGAAAACAAGGAGCACTCACCCACTTCATCTTGCCTTGCGCTAGTAAGTAATCAGGGATAGCAATTCTCTATATCAGTTAGGCAAATATGGCGAGACTAGTTAAATATTGTTTTTCTGTAATGTTGTGAATCTTTCTAGCTTTGTTATTTTTCATATTTCCTGTGACTTGAAATTCTGGTGTTTACGGTAAATAGAAATTTAGTATTTTCATGTTCTTTTATTATTTATTATTAAATATATTTAAACTTCTCATTGTTGCTGGTCTTTTTAGAAAAATATTTAAGTTTTGAGACTATTTGCATATATGAACAGGTGTGTGCTCTGTGTGTGATAGTTCTAATATGAACAGCTGCATGCACTGTGTGTGATTGTTCTTTTAATTACAGCTGCATATAAACTGTACTATGTGTGATTGTTCTTATATGAGCTGCTGTATGCAGTGTGTGTGATTGTTCTAATATGAACAGCTGTATGCACTGTGTGTGATTTTTCTTATATGAACAGCTATATGCACTGTGTGTGATTGTTCTTATATGAACAGCTATATGCACTGTGTGATTGTTCTTCTATGAACAGCTGTATGCACTGTGTGTGATTGTTCTTATATGAACAGCTGTATGCACTGTGTGTGATTGATCTTATATGAACAGCTGCATATACTTTGTATGATTGTTCTGATATGAACAGTTATATGCACTGTTTGGGATTGTTCTCGTATGAACAGCTGTATGCACTGTGTGTGATTGATCTTATATTAACAGCTGCATATACTTTGTATGAGTGCTCTGATATGAACAGTTGTATGCACTGTGTGTGATTGTTTTTATATGAACAGCTGTATGCACTGTGTGTGATTGATCTTATATGAACAGCTGCTTGTACTGTGTATGATTCTTCAGATATGAACAGCTGTATGCACTGTGTGTGATTGTTCTTATATGAAGAGCTATATGCACTGTGTGTGATTGTTCTTATATGAACAGCTGTATGCACTGTGTGTGATTGTTCTTATATTAATGGCTGTATGCACTGTGTGTGATTGTTCTTATATGAAGAGCTGCATATAAACTGCACTGTGTGTGATCATTCTTATATGAACAGCTGTATGCACTGTGTGTGATTGTTCTTATATGAACAGCTGTATGCACTGTGTGTGATTGTTATTATATGAAGAGCTGCATATAAACTGCACTATGTGTGATTGTTCTTATATGGACAGCTGTATGCACTGTGTGTGATTGTTCTTATATGAACAGCTGTGTGCACTGTGTGGGATTGTTCTTCTCTGAAGAGCTGCATATAAACTGTACTGTGTGATTGTTCTTATATGAACAGTTGTATGCACAGTGTGTGATTGTTCTTATATGAACAGCTGTATGCACTGTGTGGGATTGTTCTTATATGAAAAGCTGTATGCACTGTGTGTGATTGCTCTTATATGAACAGCTGTGCGTACTGTGTGTGAATGTTCTTATATGTACAGCTATATGCACGATGTGTGTTTGTTCTGATATGAACATATGTATGCACTTTGTGTGATTGTTCTTATATGAATGGCTGTATGCCCTGTGTGTGATAGTTCTTATATGAAGAGCTGCATATAAACTGCACTCTGTGTGATTGTTCTTATATGAACAGCTGCATGTACTTTGTATGGTTGTTCTGATATGAGCAGCTGTATGCACTGTGTGTGATTGTTCTTATATGAAGAGCTATATGCACTGTGTGTGATTGTTCTTATATGAACAGCTGTATGCACTGTGTGTGATTGTTCTTCTATGAACAGCTGTATGCACTGTGTGTGATTGTTCTTATATGAACAGCTGTATGAACTGTGTGTGATTGTTCTTGTATGAACAGCTGTATGCACTGTGTGTGATTGTTCTTATATGAACAGCTGTATGCACTGTGTGTGATTGATCTTATATGAACAGCTGCATATACTTTCTATGATTGTTCTGATATGAACAGCTGTATGCACTGTGTGTGATTGTTCTCGCATGAACAGCTATATGCACAGTGTGTGGTTGTTCTTATATGAACAGCTGTATGCACTGTATGTGATTGTTCTTATATGAACAGCTGTATGCACTGTGTGTGATTGTTCTTACATGAACTGCTGTATGCACTGTGTGTGATTGGTCTTATATGAACAGTTGTATGCACTGTGTGTGACTGTTTTATATGAACAGCTGTTTGCACTGTGTGTGATTGATCTTATATGAACAGCTGCTTGTACTATGTATGATTCTTCAGATATGAACAGCTGTATGCACTGTGTGTGATTGTTCTTATATGAACAGCTATATGCACTGTGTGTGATTGTTCTTATATGAACAGCTGTATGCACTGTGTGTGATTGTTTTATATGAATGGCTGTATGCACTGTGTGTGATTGTTCTTTTATGAAGAGCTGCATATAAACTGCACTGTGTGATTGTTCTTATATGAACAGCTGTGTGCACTGTGTGTGATTGTTCTTATATGAAAAGCTGTATGCACTGTGTGTGATTGTTATTATATGAAGAGCTGCATATAAACTGCACTATGTGTGATTGTTCTTATATGAACAGCTGTATGCACTGTGTGGGATTGTTCTTATATGAACAGCTGTATGCACTGTGTGTGATTGTTCTTATATGAACAGCTGTATGCACTGTGTGTGATTGATCTTATATGAGCAGCTGCATATACTGTGTATGATTGTTCTGATATGAACAGCTGTATTCACTGTGTGTGATTGTTCTCGTATGAACAGCTATATGCACAGTGTGTGGTTGTTCTTATATGAACAGCTGTATGCCCTGTGTGTGATTGTTCTTATATGAACAGCTGTATGCACTGTGTGTGATTGCTCTTATATGAATGGCTGTATGCACTGTGTGTAATTGTTCTTATATGAAGAGCTGCATATAAACTGCACTGTGTGTGATTATTCTTATATGAATAGCTGTATGTACTGTGTGTGATTGTTCTTATATGAACAGCTGTATGCACTGTGTGTGATTGTTATTATATGAAGAGCTGCATATAAACTGCACTATGTGTGATTGTTCTTATATGAACAACTGTGTGCACTGTGTGATTGTTCTTATATGAACAGCTGTGAGCACTGTGTGTGATTGATCTTATATTAACAGCTGCATATACTTTGTATGATTGCTCTGATATGAACAGCTGTATGCACTGTGTGTGATTGTTCTCGTATGAACAGCTATATGCACTGTGTGTGATTGTTCTTATATGAACAGCTGTATGCACTGTGTGGGATTGTTCTTCTATGAACAGCTGTATGCACTGTGTGTGATTGTTCTTATATGAACAGCTGTATGAACTGTGTGTGATTGTTCTTGTATGAACAGCTGTATGCACTGTGTGATTGTTCTTATATGAACAGCTTTATGCACTGTGTGTGATTGATCTTATATGAACAGCTGCATATACTTTGTATGATTGTTCTGATATAAACAGCTGTATGCACTGTGTGTGATTGTTCTCGCATGAACAGCTATATGCACAGTGTGTGGTTGTTCTTATATGAACAGCTGTATGCACTGTGTGTGAATGTTCTTATATGAACAGCTGTATGCACTGTGTGTGATTGTTCTTACATGAACTGCTGTATGCACTGTGTGTGATTGGTCTTATATGAACAGCTGTATGCACTGTGTGTGACTGTTTTTATATGAACAGCTGTTTGCACTGTGTGTGATTGATCTTATATGAACAGCTGCTTGTACTATGTATGATTCTTCAGATATGAACAGCTGTATGCACTGTGTGTGATTGTTCTTATATGAACAGCTATATGCACTGTGTGTGATTGTTCTTATATGAACAGCTGTATGCACTGTGTGTGATTGTTTTTATATGAATGGCTGTATGCACTGTGTGAGATTGTTCTTATATGAAGAGCTGCATATAAACTGCACTGTGTGTGATCATTCTTATATGAACAGCTGTATGCACTGTGTGTGATTGTTCTTATATGAGCAGCTGTATGCACTGTGTGTGATTGCTATTATATGAAGAGCTGCATATAAACTGCACTATGTGTGATTGTTCTTATATGAACAGCTGTATGCACTGTGTGGGATTGTTCTTATATGAACAGCTGTATGCACTGTGTGTGATTGTTCTTATATGAACAGCTGTATGCACTGTGTGTGATTGTTCTCGTATGAACAGCTATATGCACAGTGTGTGGTTGTTCTTATATGAACAGCTGTATGCCCTGTGTGTGATTGTTCTTATATGAACAGCTGTATGCACTGTGTGTGATTGCTCTTATATGAATGGCTGTATGCACTGTGTGTAATTGTTCTTATATGAAGAGCTGCATATAAACTGCACTGTGTGTGATCATTCTTATATGAATAGCTGTATGTACTGTGTGTGATTGTTCTTATATGAACAGCTGTATGCACTGTGTGTGATTGTTATTATATGAAGAGCTGCATATAAACTGCACTATGTGTGATTGTTCTTATATGAACAACTGTGTGCACTGCATGTGATTGTTCTTATATGAACAGCTGTGAGCACTGTGTGTGATTGCTCTTCTATGAAGAGCTGCATATAAACTGTACTGTGTGATTGTTTTTATATGAACAGCTGTTGGAGCTGTGTGTGATTGTTCTTACGGACAGCTGTATGCACTGTGTGTGATTGTTCTTATAGGAACAGCTGTATGCTCTGTGTGTGATTGATCTTATATGAACAGCTCCATGTACTTGGTATGATTTTTCTGATATGAACAGCTGTATGCACTGTGTGTGATTGTTCTTATATGACCAGCTGTATGCACTGTGTGTGATTGTTCTTATATGAGTGGCAGTATGCACTTTGTATGATTGTTCTTATATGAAGAGCTGCATATAAACTGCACTTTGTGTGATTGTTCTTATATGAACAGCTGAATGCACTCTGTGTGATTGTTCTTATATGAACAGATGTATGTACTGTGTGTGATTGTTCTTATATGAACAGCTGTGCACACTGTGTGTGATTTTTCTTCTATGAAGAGTTGCATATAAACTGCACTGTGTGCGATCATTCTTATATGAACAGCTGTATGCTCTGTGTGTGATTGTTCTTATATGAACAGCTGTATGCACTGTGTGGGATTGTTTTATATGAACAGCTGTATGCACTGTGTGTGTTTGTTCTTATATGAACAGCTGTATGCACTGTGTGTGATTGTTCTTCTATGAACAGCTGTATGCACTGTGTGTGATTGTTCTTATATGAACAGCTGTATGAACTGTGTGTGTGATTGTTCTTGTATGAACAGATGTATGCACTGTGTGTGATTGTTCTTATATGAACAGCTGTGTGTGATTGTTCTTATATGAACAGCTGCATATACTTTGTATGATTGTTGTGATATGAACAGCTGTATGCACTGTGTGTGATTGTTCTCGTATAAACAGCTGTATGCACTGTGTGTGATTGATCTTATATTAACAGCTGCATATACTTTGTATGATTGCTCTGATATGAACAGCTGTATGCACTGTGTGTGATTGTTCTCGTATGAATAGCTATATGCACTGTGTGTGATTGTTATTATATGAAGAGCTGCATATAAACTGCACTATGTGTGATTGTTCTTATATGAACAGCTGTATGCACTGTGTGTGATTGTTCTTATATGAACAGCTGTGCGCACTGTGTGTTATTGTTCTTCTATGAAGAGCTGCATATAAACTGTACTGTGTGATTGTTCTTATAAGAACAGCTGTATGCAATGTGTGTGATTGCTCTTATATGAATGGCTGTATGCACTGCGTGTAATTGTTCTTATATGAAGAGCTGCATATAAACTGCACTGTGTGTGATCATTCTTATATGAATAGCTGTATGTACTGTGTGTGATTGTTCTTATATGAACAGCTGTATGCACTGTGCGTGATTGTTATTATATGAAGAGCTGCATATAAACTGCACTATGTGTGATTGTTCTTATATGAACAACTGTATGCACTGCGTGTGATTGTTTTTATATGAACAGCTGTTAGCACTGTGTGTGATTGCTCTTCTATGAAGAGCTGCATATAAACTGTACTGTGTGATTGTTCTTATATGAACAGCTGTTGGAACTGTGTGTGATTGTTCTTGTACGGACAGCTGTATGCAGTGTGTGCGATTGTTCTTATAGGAACAGCTGTATGCTCTGTGTGTGATTGATCTTATATGAACAGCTGCATGTACTTTGTATGATTTTTCTGATATGAACAGCTGTATACACCGTGTGTGATTGTTCTTATATGACCAGCTGTATGCACTGTGTGTGATTGTTCTTATATGAGTGGCAGTATGCACTTTGTATGATTGTTCTTATATGAAGAGCTGCATATAAACTGCACTTTGTGTGATTGTTCTTATATGAACAGCTGTATGCACTCTGTGTGATTTTTCTTATATGAACAGATGTATGTACTGTGTGTGATTGTTCTTATATGAACAGCTGTGCACACTGTGTGTGATTTTTCTTCTATGAAGAGTTGCATATAAACTGCACTGTGTGCGATCATTCTTATATGAACAGCTGTATGCTCTGTGTGTGATTGTTCTTATATGAAGAGCTGCATATAAACTGCACTTTGTGTGATTGCTCTTATATGAACAGCTGTATGCACTCTGTGTGATTGTTCTTATATGAACAGATGTATGTACTGTGTGTGATTGTTCTTATATGAACAGCTGTGCACACTATGTGTGATTTTTCTTCTATGAAGAGCTGCATATAAACTGTACTGTGTGATTGTTCTTATATGAACAGCTGTATGCACTGTGTGTGATTGTTCTTATATGAACAGCTGTATGCACTGTGTGGGATTGTTCTTATATGAACAGCTGTATGCACTGTGTGTGTTTGTTCTTATATGAACAGCTGTATGCACTGTGTGTGTTTGTTCTGATATGAACATATGTATGCACTGTGTGTGATTGTTCTGATATGAACAGCTGCATGCACTGTGTGTGATTGTTCTTTTAATTACAGCTGCATATAAACTGTACTATGTGTGATTGTTTTTATCTGAGCTGCTGTAGGCAGTGTGTGTGATTGTTCTAATATGAACAGCTGTATGCACTGTGTGTGATTGTTCTTATATGAACAGCTATATGCACTGTGTGCGATTGTTCTTATATGAACAGCTGTATGCACTGTGTGTGATTGTTCTTCTATGAACAGCTGTATGCACTGTGTGTGATTGTTCTTATATGAACAGCTGTATGAACTGTTTGTGTGATTGTTCTTGTATGAACAGATGTATGCACTGTGTGTGATTGTTCTTATATGAACAGCTGTATGCACTGTGTGTGATTGATCTTATATGAACATCTGCATATACTTTGTATGATTGTTGTGATATGAACAGCTGTATGCACTGTGTGCGATTGTTCTCGTATGAACAGCTGTATGCACTGTGTGTGATTGATCTTATATTAACAGCTGCATATACTTTGTATGATTGCTCTGATATGAACAGCTGTATGCACTGTGTGTGATTGTTCTTGTATGAACAGCTATATGCACTGTGTGTGATTGTTATTAAATGAAGAGCTGCATATAAACTGCACTATGTGTGATTGTTCTTATATGAACAGCTGTATGCACTGTGTGTGATTGTTCTTATATGAACAGCTGTGCGCACTGTGTGTTATTGTTCTTCTATGAAGAGCTGCATATAAACTGTACTGTGTGATTGTTCTTATATGAACAGCTGTATGCACTGTGTGTGATTGTTCTTATATGAACAGCTGTATGCACTGTGTGTGATTGTTTTTATATGAACATCTGTATGCACTGTATTTGATTGATCTTATATGAACAGCTGCTTTTACTGTGTATGATTCTTCAGATATGAACAGCTTTATGCACTGTGTGTGATTGTTCTTATATGAACAGCTATATGCACTGTGTGTGATTGTTCTTATATGAACAGCTGTTTGCACTGTGTGTGATTGTTCTTATATGAATGGCTGTATGCACTGTGTGTGATTGTTCTTATATGAAGAGCTGCATATAAACTGCACTGTGTGTGATCATTCTTATATGAACAGCTGTAGGCACTGTGTGTGATTGTTCTTATATGAACAGCTGTATGCACTGTGTGTGATTGTTATTATATGAAGAGCTGCATATAAACTGCACTATGTGTGATTGTTCTTATATGAACAGCTGTATGCACTCTGTCTGATTGTTCTTATATGAACAGATGTATGTACTGTGTGTGATTGTTCTTATATGAACAGCTGTGCACACTGTGTGTGTGATTTTTCTTCTATGAACAGCTGCATATAAACTGTACTGTGTGATTGTTCTTATATGAACAGCTGTATGCACTGTGTGTGATTGTTCTTATATGAACAGCTGTATGCACTGTGTGGGATTGTTCGTATCTGAACAGCTGTATGCTCTGTGTGTGTTTGTTCTTCTGTGAACAGATGTATGCACTGTGTGTGTTTGTTCTGATATGAACATATGTATGCACTGTGTTTGATTGTTCTTATATGAATGGCTGTATGCCCTGTGTGTGACTGTTCTTATATGAAGAGCTGCATATTAACTGCACAGTGTGTGATTGTTCTTATATGTACAGCTGTATGCACTGTGTGATTGTTCTTATATGAGCAGATGCATGCAGTGTGTGTGATTGTTCTTATAAGAACAACTGTATGCACTGTGTGTGATTGTTCTTATATGAAGAGCTGCATATAAACTGCACTGTGTGATTGTTCTTATATGAACAGTTGTATGCACTGTGTGTGATTCTTCTTATATGAAAAGGTGTATGTACTGTGCGTGATTGTTCTTATATGAACAGCTGTGTGCACTGTGTGTGATTGTTCTTCTATGAAGAGCTGCATATAAACTGTACTGTGTGTGATTGTTCTTATATGAACAGCTGTATGCACTGCGTGTGATTGTTCTTATATGAACAGCTGTATGCACTGTGTGTGTTTGTTCTGATATGAACAGCTGTGTGCACTGTGTGAGATTGTTCTTATATGAACAGCTGTATGCACTGTGTGGGATTGTTCTTATACGAACAGCTGTATGCACTGTATATGATTGTTCTTGTATGAACAACTGTATGCAGTGTGTGATTGTTCTTATATGAACAGCTGTATTCACTGTGTATGATTGTTCTCTGTATCCATGCCCGTTGGACAAACCGCACTAATGTTACAGTGTGGGAATATCCTGTTATATATTTGTCCATGTCCTATGTATATCATTTTATTTATTTATTTATTTATTTATTTATTTATTTGGTTAACTTTTGTTTACCAGAAAAGTCCAACTGGGACAGACCTCAGTTTCAGCGGCTGCCTAGGGAGAAATGCTCCAGATGCATGTCTTTTGGAACCCCAGATGTTCTACTAAAGCAAACAGACATCAGTGAATATACACACATAGTAATCTGATAATAAACAGGTGTAACTGACTTTACAGTTAACAAGCTATCATTACTGACAAAAAGCTGAAAACATTTCCTCCATAGTTCACTTGCGTAATACAGCAGAAGAGATAAAATGTATTTGCTTTACATTTGTTTATTGACTAAGTGAATAAACTGCTACAAAGACAATTTTCATCCGTATCCCAGACCAAAGTGGCAATAAAACCTTTTTTAGAAAATCTTTCATTTTTTTAGATTGAAGGTGGTCAAATTATCTTGTTTTCTTATGTCATCAGGTAATTTGTTCCAGCTTTCAGTATCCAATTTGGAAAAGGCTTTTTCAGGCACACATAGTTTAATGGGGGCCTAGCTATAAAGGATTAATCATAGCTACAGAGGCTGTAGTTAAACCCTTACTGAAAAAAATATAATTTCCAATGGGAGACATTACTTTGAAATAGAAATTTGTAAGTAAGGATGTTAAGCAGTAGCTCTGTCCTGGCTCATACAGTTATAAGCATCAAGGTTTCATTATTATGGAAGTGACGATAGGAGGTACTGCCAGCCATGCTAGAAGTAGGGCAGTGGATGTGTAACATATGCCGGCACAGCTAGCTGGAATTTTGTAAAGGAGTATATGTCATTTGTATATCAAACTGATTTGTACAGGTGCTTGTGTTGAAAAATGCATTTGTAAAGCTGCGTGTGTTAAAATGTGTCAACAGTGCGCCCTGCTGGAAAGAAAAGAAATGTACATGCATTACTGTAATTGAATTAAATGTGTATGTTTTAACAGAGGATACTGGAAGAGAAGAGGTTAACTTCAGTCCAGCCAACTTTAAAATATTTCTGAAATTAAATTACTTTATTTGTTAAGACATAAAGATGTTATCCCACAGGTTTGAATGGAGCCAGATACGCAATGTCTGTGCTAGGTAGTTTACAGCTCCTGTGGGAAAAGTGGAATGGCTTTATTGTTTTATGACTTCCAGATGCTTTAATAAAAGTTAACTAAAGGTCTAGCATGTATTGTAGCTCATATGTGCTAAACACTGACAGCTTCTAGTGATGGGGGATAGTGCAGAAAAGAGAGTCAGATGACCAGATGTGAATGATGTCACTCTGTAAGCTAGAAATAATATTTAGATATTAGTAGATTTGTCTCAGTATTCTGTATTCTGTCTTGGATCTGAGAACAAGGAGCACTCACCCACTTCATCTTGCCTTGTGCTAGTAAGTGATCAGGAATAGCAATTCTCTAAATCAGTTAGGAAAATATGGCGAGACTAGTTAACTATTGTTTTTCTGTAATGTTGTGAATCTTTCTAGCTTTGTTATTTTTCATATTTCCTGTGACTTGAAATTCTGGTGTTTACGGTAAATAGAAATTTAGTATTTTTATGTTCTTTTATTATTTATTATTAAATATATTTAAACTTCTCATTGTTGCTGGTCTTTTTAGAAAAATATTTAAGTTTTGAGACTATTTGCATATATGAACAGGTGTGTGCCTTGTGAGTGTTAGTTCTTATATGAACAGCTGCATGCACTGTGTGTGATTGTTCTTTTATGAACAGCTGCATATAAACTGTACTATGTGTGATTGTTCTAATATGAGCTGCTGTATGCAGTGTGTGTGATTGTTCTTATATGAATAGCTGTATGCACTGTGTGTGATTGTTCTTATATGAACAGCTATATGCACTGTGTGTGATTGTTCTTATATGAACAGCTGTATGCACTGTGTGTGATTGTTCTTCTATAAACAGCTGTATGCACTGTGTGTGATTGTTCTTCTATGAACAGCTGTATGAACTGTGTGTGATTGCTCTTGTATGAACAGCTGTATGCACTGTGTGTGATTGTTCTCATATGAACAGCTGTATGCACTGTGTGTGATTGATCTTATATGAACAGCTGCATATACTTTGTATGATTGTTCTGATATGAACAGCTGTATGCACTGTGTGTGATTGTTCTCGTATGAACAGCTGTATACACTGTCTGTGATTGATCTTATATTAACAGCTGCATATACTTTGTATGATTGTTCTGATATGAACAGCTGTATGCACTGTGTGTGATTGTTCTCGCATGAACAGCTATATGCACTGTGTGTGATTGTTCTTATATGAAGAGCTGCATATAAACTGAACTGTGTGTGATCATTCTTATATGAACAGCTGTAGGTACTGTGTGTGATTGTTCTTATATGAACAGCTGTATGCACTGTGTGTGATTGTTATTATATGGAGAGCTGCATATAAACTGCACTACGTGTGATTGTTCTTATATGAACAACTGTATGCACTGTGTGTGATTGTTCTTATATGAACAGCTGTATGAACTGTGTGTGATTGTTCTTATATGAACAGCTGTATGCACTGTGTTTGATTGTTCTTATATGAATGGCAGTATGCACTTTGTATGATTGTTCTTATATGAAGAGCTGCATATAAACTGCACTGTGTGTGATCATTCTTATATGAACAGCTGTATGCACTGTGTGTGATTGTTCTTATATGAACAGCTGTATGCACTGTGTGTGATTGTTCTTATATGAATGGCAGTATGCACTTTGTATGATTGTTCTTCTATGAAGAGCTGCATATAAACTGTACTGTGTGATTGTTCTTATATGAACAGCTGTATGAACTGTGTGATTGTTCTTGTACGAACAGCTGTGTGCACTGTGTGTGATTGTTCTTATATGAACAGCTGTATGCACTGTGTGTGATTGATCTTATATGAACAGCTGCATGTACTTTGTATGATTGTTCTGATATGCACAGCTGTATGCACTGTGTGTGATTGTTCTTATATGAGCAGCTATATGCACTGTGTGTGATTGTTCTTATATGAACAGCTGTATGCACTGTGTGTGATTGTTCTTATACGAATGACAGTATGCACTTTGTATGATTGTTCTTATATGAAGAGCTGCATATAAACTGCACTGTGTGTGATCATTCTTATATGAACAGCTGTATGCACTGTGTATGATTGTTCTTATATGAACAGCTGTATGCACTGTGTGTGATTGTTCTTCTATGAAGAGCTGCATATAAACTGTACTGTGTGATTGTTCTTATATGAACAGCTGTATGCACTGTGTGTGATTGTTCTTATACTAACAGCTGTATGCACTGTGTGGAATTGTTCTTATATGAACAGCTGTATGCACTGTGTGTTTGTTCTTATATTAACAGCTATATGCACTGTGTGTGTTTGTTCTGATATGAACATATGTATGCACTATGTGTGATTGTTCTTATATGAATGGCTGTATGCCCTGTGTGTGATTGTTCTTATATGAAGAGCTGCATATAAACTGCACTGTGTGTGATTGTTCTTATATGAACAGCTGTATGTACTATGTGATTGTTCTTTTATGAGCAGGTGCATGCAGTGTGTGTGATTGTTCTTATAAGAACAGCTGTATGCACTGTGTGTGTTTTTTCTTATATGAAGAGCTGCATATAAACTGCACTGTCTGATTGTTCTTATATGAACAGCTGTATGCATTGCATATGATTCTTCTTATATGAAAAGGTGTATGTACTGTGCGTGATTGTTCTTATATGAACAGCTGTGTGCACTGTGTGTGATTGTTCTTCTATGAAGAGCTGCATATAAACTGTACTGTGTGTGATTGTTCTTATATGAACAGCTGTATGCACTGTGTGGGATTGTTCTTATATGAACAGCTATATGCACTGTGTGTGATTGTTCTTATATGAACAGCTGCATGCACTGTGTGCGATTGTTCTTCTATGAACAGCTGCATGCACTGTGTGTGATTGTTCTTTTATGAACAGCTGCATATAAACTGTACTATGTGTGATTGTTCTTATATGAGCTGCTGTATGCAGTGTGTGTGATTGTTCTTTTATGAACAGCTGTATGCACTGTGTGTGATTGTTCTTCTATGAACAGCTGTATGCACTGTGTGTGATTGTTCTTATATGAACAGCTGTATGAACTGTGTGTGATTGTTCTTGTATGAACAGCTGTATGCACTGTGTGTGATTGTTCTTATATGAACAGCTGTATGCAGTGTGTGTGATTGATCTTATATGAACAGCTGCATATACTTTGTATGATTGTTCTGATATGAACAGCTGTATGCACTGTGTGTGATTGTTCTCTTATGAACAACTATATGCACTGTGTGTGATTGTTCTTATATGAACAGCTGTATGCACTGTGTGTGATTGTTCTTATATGAACAGCTGTATGCACTGTGTGTGATTGTTCTTATATGAATGGATGTATGCACTGTGTGTGATTGTTCTTATATGAAGAGCTGCATATAAACTGCACTGTGTGTGATCATTCTTATATGAACATCTGTATGTACTGTGTGTGATTGTTCTTATGTGAACAGCTGTATGCACTGTGTGTGATTGTTCTTATATGAACAGCTGTATGCATTGTGTTTGATTGTTCTTATATGAATGGCAGTATGCACTTTGTATGATTGTTCTTATATGAAGAGCTGCATATAAACTGCACTGTGTGTGATCATTCTTATATGAACAGCTGTATGCACTGTGTGTGATTGTTCTTATATGAACAGCTGTATGCACTGTGTGTGATTGTTCTTATATGAATGGCAGTATGCACTTTGTATGATTGTTCTTCTATGAAGAGCTGCATATAAACTGTACTGTGTGATTGTTCTTATATGAACAGCTGTATGAACTGTGTGTGATTGTTCTTGTATGAACAGCTGTGTGCACTGTGTGTGATTGTTCTTATATGAACAGCTGTATGCACTGTGTGTGATTGATCTTATATGAACAGCTGCATGTACTTTGTATGATTGTTCTGATATGAACAGCTGTATGCACTGTGTGTGATTGTTCTTATATGAACAGCTATATGCACTGTGTGTGATTGTTCTTATATGAAGAGCTGTATGCACTGTGTGTGATTGTTCTTATACGAATGACAGGATGCACTTTGTATGATGATTCTTATATGAAGAGCTGCATATAAACTGCACTGTGTGTGATCATTCTTATATGAACAGCTGTATGCACTGTGTATGATTGTTCTTATATGAACAGCTGTATGCACTGTGTGTGATTGTTCTTATATGAAGAGCTGCATATAAACTGCACTATGTGTGATTGTTCTTATATGAACAGCTGTATGCACTGTGTGTGATTGTTCTTATATGAACAGATGTATGTACTGTGTGTGATTGTTCTTATATGTACAGCTGTGCGCACTGTGTGTGATTGTTCTTCTATGAAGAGCTGCATATAAACTGTACTGTGTGATTGTTCTTATATGAACAGCTGTTTGCACTGTATGTGATTGTTCTTATACTAACAGCTGTATGCACTGTGTGGGATTGTTCTTATATGAACAGCTGTATGCACTGTGTGTTTGTTCTTATATGAACAGCTATATGCACTGTGTGTGTTTGTTCTGATATGAACATATGTATGCACTATGTGTGATTGTTCTTATATGAATGGCTGTATGCCATGTGTGTGATTGTTCTTATATGAATAGCTGCATATAAACTGCACTGTGTGTGATTGTTCTTATATGAACAGCTGTATGTACTGTGTGATTGTTCTTTTTTAAGCAGGTGCATGCAGTGTGTATGATTGTTCTTATAAGAACAACTGTATGCACTGTGTGTGATTGTTTTTATATGAAGAGCTGCATATAAACTGCACTGTCTGATTGTTCTTATATGAACAGCTGTATGAACTGTGTATGATTCTTCTTATATGAAAGGTGTATGTACTGTGCGTGATTGTTCTTATATGAACAGCTGTGTGCACTGTGTGTGATTGTTCTTCTATGAAGATCTGCATATAAACTGTACTGTGTGAGATTGTTCTGATACGAACAGCTGTATGCACTGTGTGGGATTGTTCTTATATGAACAGCTATATGCACTGTGTGTGATTGTTCTTATATGAACAGCTGTATGCACTGTGTGCAATTGTTCTTCTATGAACAGCTGCATGCACTGTGTGTGATTGTTCTTTTATGAACAGCTGCATATAAACTGTACTATGTGTGATTGTTCTTATATGAGCTGCTGTATGCAGTGTGTGTGATTGTTCTTTTATGAACAGCTGTATGCACTGTGTGCGATTGTTCTTATATGAACAGCTATATGCACTGTTTGTGATTGTTCTTATATGAACAGCTATATGCACTGTGTTTGATTGTTCTTCTATGAACAGCTGTATGCACTGTTTGTGATTGTTCTTATATGAACAGCTGTATGCACTGTGGGCGATTGTTCTTCTATGAACAGCTGTATGCACTGCGTGTGATTGTTCTTATATGAACAGCTGTATGAACTGTGTGTGATTGTTCTTGTATGAACAGCAATATGCACTGTGTGTGATTGTTCTTATATGAACAGCTGCATGCACTGTGTGTGATTGTTCTTTTATGAACAGCTGCATATAAACTGTACTATGTGTGATTGTTCTTATATGAGCTGCTGTATGCAGTGTGTGTGATTGTTCTTTTATGAACAGCTGTATGCACTGTGTGTGATTGTTCTTATATGAACAGCTGTATGCACTGTGGGCGATTGTTCTTCTATGAACAGCTGTATGCACTGTGTGTGATTGTTCTCTTATGAACAGCTATATGCACTGTGTGTGATTGTTCTTATATGAACAGCTGTATGCACTGTGTGTGATTGTTCTTATATGAACAGCTGTATGCACTGTGTGTGAATGTTCTTATATGAATGGCTGTATGCACTGTGTGTAATTGTTCTTATATGAAGAGCTGCATATAAACTGCACTGTGTGTGATCATTCTTATATGAATAGCTATATGTACTGTGTGTGATTGTTCTTATATGAACAGCTGTGCACCCTGTGTGTGATTGTTCTTCTATGAAGAGCTGCATATAAACTGTACTGTGTGATTGTTCTTATATGAACAGCTGTAGGAACTGTGTGTGATTGTTCTTGTATGAACAGCTGTATGCACTGTGTGTGATTGTTCTTATATGAACAGCTGCATGCACTGTGTGTGTGATTGATCTTATATGAACAGCTGCATGTACTTTGTATGATTGTTCTGATATGAACAGCTGTATGCACTGTGTGTGATTGTTCTTATATGAACAGCTATATGCACTGTGTGTGATTTTTCTTATATGAACAGCTGTATGCGCTGTGTGTGGATGTTCTTATATGAATGGCAGTATGCACTTTGCATGATTATTCTTATGTGAAGAGCTGCATATAAACTGCACTGTGTGCGATCATTCTTATATGAACAGCTGTATGCACTGTATGTGATTGTTCTTATGTGAACACCTGTATGCACTGTGTGTGATTGTTCTTATATGAAGAGCTGCATATAAACTGCACTATGTGTGATTGTTCTTATATGAACAGCTGTATGCACTCTGTGTGATTGTTCTTATATGAACAGATGTATCTACTGTCTGTGATTGTTCTTATATGAACAGCTGTGCACACTGTGTGTGATTTTTCTTCTATGAAGAGCTGCATATAAACTGTACTCTGTGATTGTTCATATATGAACAGCTGTATGCACTGTGTGTTATTGTTCTTATATGAACAGCTGTATGCACTGTGTGGGATTGTTCTTATATGAACAGCTGTATGCACTGTGTGTGTTTGTTCTTATATGAACAGCAGTAGTCACTGTGTGTGTTTGTTCTGATATGAACATATGTATGCACTGTGTGTGATTGTTCTTATATGAATGGCTGTATACCCTGTGTATGATTGTTCTTATATGAAGAGCTGCATATTAACTGCACTGTGTGTGATTGTTCTTATATGAACAGCTGTATGCACTGTGTGATTGTTCTTATATGAGCAGGTGCATGCACTGTGTGTGATTGTTCTTATATGAACAACTGTATGCACTGTGTGTGATTGTTCTTATATGAAGAGCTGCATATAAACTGCACTGTGTGATTGTTCTTATATGAACAGCTGCATGCTCTGTGTGTGATTCTTCTTATATGAAAAGGTGTATGTACTTCAGAGAAGTAGATACCAAACAGGAGAGGACCCAGGACTAAACCCTGTGGTACTCAACTTGTCACTGGTCTGAAGTCGGATTTAGAGTTGGCTACTTTCACAGTGTGGGTTCTGTCAGTGAGCCAGTTGGCAACCCATCTTGTGACAAAGGGATTTATACCTAGTTTAGTGAGTTTATCTATAATTCCAGAGTGGGGGATCATGTTGAAAGCCTTGGCAAGATCTAGATAGGCTGTGTGAACCACATTACCCTCGTCTATGGCTTTGACTGCTTCAAAGAAGTCTATCAGGTTTAGGAGATATGATCTGCCTTTTACAAACCCAAACTGGGTGGGGTCCAGAGTTTGGAGATAAACAATGTCTTTGTTTATAAGTTCCATGATGATATGTTCCATGGCCTTGCAGACCAGGCTCGTCAGGCTAATGGGGCGGTAGTTCCTGGGGACTGTGGTGGCTCCCCCCTTGTGGAGTGGGATAACCATCGCTGTGCACCATTCAGCAGGCACAAAGCTTGAGGTGAGGCTATGACTGAACATGGTACTAAGGTTGGGTGCCAGTTCATTCTGTAGTTCGTGTAGAATGCAGCCTGTGATGTTGTCTGGTCCCATGGATGCTGTGTTCTTGGCTTTGGAGAGTGTGGTTTTTACCTGTGCAGTCGTGATTACAGGAACTTTGCATTCTTCCGGTATAGAGATGGGATCTTTAGGGGGTGAGAGGGGGGTAAAGTTAGCACTGAACCTATCTGCCAGGATGTTGGCAATATCAGTTGGGTCTGTATATTTAGTGCCATTGTGCTGTAACTCAGAGCAGATCTGAGTGTTGCCATTGAGATTCTTGACAAAGCTATAGAATGCTTTGTGGTTGTCTTTAGAATCAGTGGTGATTTTGTTTTCATAGCTAGCTTTGGAGTATTTTATCAGGGATTGCAGCTTCTTACTGAGGCTGACCAGGGAGCTCCTCCACTCATGGGATTTTACTCTCTTTTGCAACAGTTTCTTTCTTCTGTTGTACAGTTTGTTTATGGCAGGGGACCACCAGATTGGCTTCCTTTTTTTGGAGGATAGCGTCTTGGTTCTGTTTGGGATAGCACGATCCATGCACTCGTGTAAGTGCTTATAAAGTGCAATTGCATAGGATTCAGTAGTCATAACTGTATTGTCTATCTGCATGGGTGTCATGAAGTTCACCACTTCTGTCTTAAGAAGCATGAAGTTGGCTTTGGAGAAATCTTTTATCAAGGTTTCCTTAATGGGGAGTGGGGACAGGATGTGGATATATAGGGTAATTAGCTTATGGTCGAATCAGACCAAAGAGGCATTGACTTCAGGTGTGGAACACCGGTCACTCATGTTGGTAATGACTAGATCTAGGATATTGTTGCCCCTGATGGGGGTGTGGATAAGTTGATCCAGGGCATTGGAGTTTATGAATTCCAGAAAGCGTTGAGTGAAGGAGGTGGTACATGAGTAGTTTTCCCAGTTAATGGTGGAGGTAGTTGAAATCACCCATTATTAGGGTGTTTGGTTGAACCCTAATATTTTCCAGTACATCAAGAAAAGAGGAGTGGGAATCCTGGGGCATGGTGGGGAATCTGTAGCAAGCTACAATTTGGATTGCAGTTTTGCCCAGAGTTAGTTGCACTTGGATAACCTCGGCTGCATTCTGTTGAGCAACTAGCCTGCAGGTGGGGATATCCTTAATGAATATGGACACACCTCCGCCTTTGGTGTTTCGGTCCAGGTTACATGGCCGAAAAGTGTGGCATGAGTTATAGCCTGGTAGTGCAGGGGTGCTCTCTGGAGCCTTGAACCAGGTCTCAGTCACTGCACAGATATCAATGTTGTCCATTTTAAGGAGTGCCTCCAGTGAGTGCATTTTGAGATTTAGACTTCTAGCATTGAGTAGCATCACCCTCAGTTTTTGCTTGCCTGTTCCTGTTATGGTGGTGAATTTGTCGTTTGAACCTTGCCTAAAAATGGCACTATAGGGGCGGCAAGAACCTTAGCCAGTATCCAGAATCCCAGGGGTGACAGGTGCAGGCCATCTCTGGCAAAGCATCGTGGTCTGTCAACCATGTCATCCCAGGCAGACAGACACTGGATCCCTTTAGAATGACACCAGAAACTTAGCCAATTGTTGAAGTCAATCATTTTGTCCTTGTATTGCGGCATCATTCTGAGTGATGGCAGAATGCTACTCAGGGCTAGGATCATACCTGCCTGGGCTACAGGATCGCAGAGCTCTTCCATGTCTCTTTTCATGTAGTCCAGGGAGGTATGTCTCAGGTCATTCACACCAACATGGACAATGACAGAATTATATTTGTACTTGTTGTGGAGTGACCTGAGTGTGTGGGTTTTGTGGCGGATCCTGGCACCCGACAGGCAGCTGACAGTAACCTTCTCCTTGTTTAGCCTGGTGAGTGGGACATCAGTGTGCCTGACTATAGAGTCACCTATGACTAGTGTGTTGGGTACGTTGTTTTGCCTTATTGGCTGTGGTAGAGTGGCACACTGAGTCTACGGGCTATGTGTCATTTGGGTTGTGTTGGGGGGGGTGGAGGTTTTGGCATTTCTGCTTTGGAGGTCTCTGTTGCTTGAGCAGATTATTATTGAGAGACTCCACAAATGTTTTTGTGTTTCTATGTGTGGATTTTGGTGGTGTAGATTTAGTGAGACTATGTGATGAGTGTGGTGTGGTGTAAATATTTACCTTCTCCTCTTGACTGTCAAGTTCAGTCTTGGTTGGAGAGAGCTTTACCTCCAGTTTGGCTAGATAAGTGCACCTCTCACAGGTTGTAGTGTTGGGTGGTAGGAGGAGAGAGTTGTCTGTGTACATGAGGCAATTTCTACATTGCCTCAAGATGCGCAGATTCATCAGATAGACAGGAGGGAACACTGGAAGCTGACCCTTGGACATGCCTAAATAAAAACATATTTTCCTCTAGATAAGTGAGGAAAGTGAGTACAAGAGCTGTTTTTTCTCTAAGCAAGTGAAACAAGTAAGTACTAAAACTGTTTTCCTCTAGGTAATGAGGAAGGTTGAGTGATGTAGTAATTAGTAGGTTATTTAGTGCTTACAAGTTCTGAACAAGTGCTGAGCATGAATAAGCAAATTCAAGTGCTAAAACTAAGAATCTGTATTTGGACTAAACTAGTTACAGGAAAGGGAGAAACAAGTGCAAATGTGGGCTTTTAAATCAGAAAGTTGAGAGAGATGGAAAAACTGCCCAAATGGCTAATAACTACAATTTCTGGGCCAGAACCACTCCTTATATGGTATATAGGTTACCTAGTGCTTACCACTCCCACTGATAAGCTAGAAGGCTTCCCTCCAACACAGAAAGCTTGGGGGGCTCAGAAGCTTACATACAGTCCTGGATACAGCAAATCTGAATCTGGACTACACTAGTTACAGGAAAGGTAGGAAACAGGCTTACAGTTTTTTTTTTACAGAAAAGTAACTAAAACAGCAGTCAAAACAATTCAAATGCAGTGCAAGATAGGACACTTGAGTATGTAGCAATGTTAGATCAAACAGTTTAAAAAATGCAATTAAATTAAAAATGACTAAAAACAAGTGCAGAAGGAGTTTATTAGGTAGAATGAGGTAAAGAGATGGGACTGGGGGGAGTGTCTCAGATCAAATCTACAGTGGGGGCGGGCAACTGCAAAAGCCTCCAAATTTAAACAAGACAGAAATAGGGAAGGTGGGTATGGGAAAACCAATACCTTCAGCAGAGATCTGAAAAACTATACAGTGAAGCAAAAATAACAGTGCACAAGTCTGAAGTCAGCCAGCAATGATATAAACATTTAACAGTACACAACTCTGAAGTGCCAGAAAAATATACTCAGCTCTGTATATCTCCAGATAGTTTGAAGAGCACTCTGTCAGGACACAGGAAGGCTGCAGCAATGATATTTCCTCACTATGTTCAGTACTCTGTTTGGAAGGTACAGATTTTTGAGAATGCCATTTGGGATAAATTCTACAAGTGAAGTCTTTCAACGTGCAAGAAAGCAAATTTTTTTCCTTGTATCTCTGGGCTATTATAGTAGATGATATTCTAGTAGGGGGTAATGGTGAAGCTGAGTATTACAGAAACCTCAGAAAAGTTCTGGAAAGAGTACGTCAAGTGAATCTTAAGCTCAGTCCAGAGAAGTGCAAAATCAGGTTACAAGAGGTTACTTATGTTGGTCATTTATTTACTAGTTCAGGCCTACGACTAGACCCTTTTAAGCAAACAGCCATTCTCGAGATGCCAGCACCAGACAATGTTCAAGCCCTGCAACATTTTCTTGGCATGGTTAACTACGTAGGTAAGTTCATTCCAGACTTGAGCCATCTATCAGCACCACTCAGAGAGCTGACATGTAAAGTTGTGTCCTGGTCTTGGTTAGAGCAGCACCAGAGAGCATTTGTTGTCCTTTGCTAGTTTACCAACTCTCAGATACTATGATGTTCACAAAACAATTACACTTTCTGTGATGCTTCAAAATTTGGTTTTGGTGCACTCATTCTACAAGAGGATGAACCTGTTGCCTATGCATCAAAAAATCTTACCCAAACTGAGATGCAGATCGAAAAAGAGCTTTTGGCAATTGTGTTCGCATATTCAAAGTTCCAGGATTATGGTTATGGTAGACTTATCCAGATCGAAACAAACCACCAACCTCTAGTCACTATCTTGAGAAAGCCCATGCATTCAGATCCAGCCAGACCACAATGCATGATGCTGAGATTGCAAAAGTATAATTTCACTCCTGTCTACAAAAAAGGTAAACTTCTTTATCTTGCTGATACATTGTCCAGATCATCCAGAAACACCACAGCACAGCATGAGAATGAGAACCTTGATTCTGAAGTCATGGAAGTGAGAATTTTTTCTTCCACATGTCCTGATGAGCAAAGAGATCACACAGCTACTTTATCAATCAAGGATGGCCATCAAAGCAATCTAGTTTACCTCCAAAGGTGCAACCTTAGTTTCTATACAAAGATGTGATTTTGCTTGACAATTGTATCATTATGAAAGGTCAAAAAATAATTGTTCCAAAGTCCTAGCAACCTGAGCACATTACTACCTTACATCATGGTTACCCAGGAACTGACTCTACCAAAAAAAGGGAGAGAGGAGTAGCATTTTGGCCTTCTGTTTCACAAGACATTGAGAGACAACTTTCATCTTGTCCTGGGTGTGATAGTGCAAAGCCACATCAACAGAAGGAACAAGTTCATCTAAACCAGATTGCTGAACTACCTTGGTCGACAGTAGCCACTGACATTTTTGAGTGGAATAGTCAACATTACTTGGTGTTAGCAGACTCTTATTCTAATTGGTTTGAAATTGACCTACTTCCCAATCTAGCATCCAGTGCTGTCATTACTAAGATGAAGCGTCATTTTGCAGTACATGGTAGTCCACACAAAGTTATTTCAGGCAATGGCATGCAGTTTACAAGCCAACAGTTCAAAAGATTTGCTGAGGAATGGGACTTTACTCATGTCATAAGTAGCCCTGAGTACCTGCAGTCAAATAGTTTGGCAGAGTGTGCAGTTCAAAGTACAAAACAGTTCCTAGAGAAGTCAAAATGAGATAATGGGGATGTTTTCCTGAATCTCTTGAATCTCAAAAATGTTCCTCACTCATGATAAACATCTTGGTTCACCTGCCCAGAGACGTTTGTCAAGACAAACCAGAACCACATTAACAATCATTAGTCAGTTGTTGGTTTCATGTGTTAACAACAGGTCAGTGAAAACCAATCTGTTGAAGAAACACCTAACCCAGAAGTCCTACTATTTTAACTAGGAATCCGCTCAATCCATTACAAGAAGGAGAAGTGGTAAGGATGCAAATGTCCAGAGTTTATGATCGGACTGGAGTTGTGAAGAATATTTTCCCAGAGCCAAGATTGTACATTGTGGAATCACAAGGAGCAGAGTTTTAGCAGAATCCGAAGCATTTAATACCGGTGCCCAAGCCTATACCACAGAAGACTCTATCTCAGAGTAAGTTGTCCAGTGTTCCAATTCCTGAGACTGGCCCAGTGGCAAAATTTAGTCCAGATTGTTATGTTATGAGATATGGTCATATCTCTAAACCATGTAGCAGATACATGGCAATTTGGACATGAACACTGAATTTTGTTTCTAATGTCTATTGTAATGCATGTCTAACTCTAATGTTGTTTTTACAAAGGGTAATCGTTTTAAGAGGGAGGATTTAAATCAATGTCTGTGTATATATCTTTAAGAAGCTATCCAAGGGCTTGCACACGTGCATAAATACTGAACACGTGTGAGCCTGACTGCCATTTTGTAGTAAGTTGTTGAGATGTAGGCATGTATGTATGTCAGGTCTGTCTGTTGGCTAGTTTGTTTGTATTTTATGATGCTGCTATCCATCCTGATGTGTTTCTGTGTATTAAAGCATCTAAACAAAATACGCCTCCTCCTGCTTGCCATCTGTGTTACAAAGGAATGAGTGACACAATCCATTTCCCTTTCAAACATGAGCATCAAATTTTCTACCTCATGTCTGTGAGGTAAACACTTTAAACATTACATCACCACCCCCCCAACCCTATTCAAACCTTACATTTATGTAACAGGCCACCAACCTCCGATACTTCTCAACCTCTTACAGCAAGAAATTTGGACAAAGCCATAAATAATGGGAGGACAAAGGCCCAAAATAGGGACAATTTTTAAATATTTCTCTCACAAATTAGCATGAAATTTCAAAAGGGTATGAAGTCTGAAACTCAAATGTCTGTCATTATTTTCTGTCTTCAATCTTTATTGACTTGCCAATAATTTGCCAGAAAAACACAATTTTATGAAAAAATGGGATAAAAATATGAGGCAAAATTCTGGGCATTCTGCAAACATCTGTACAGTTGAGAGGTATGTCTCCCAACCCTATTCAAACCTTATATTCATGTAATAGGTCACCAACCCCCCCCCCCCCAACACTATTCAAACCTTACATTTATGTGACAGGCTTGACAATGTGAGACTGATCTGGGGGCATAGCTTCAGTCTTACAGAAATATTTTTTTAGCAGGTTGGATTTTTTTAGGGATTTATGTTAAGGTAAGCCAAGACCACAATATCAACATCTATAAAAAGTAATTGGTGCCTTTCTGTCTCACAGAAACCATGTGAGGCAGTCTGTACTCTGAAACAAATTAGCAATGCCCCGTGACAGATTGTTTTCTCCCGAGAGCAACATTCCCAACTTTATTTTCTCAGAGACGTTAATGCAGTTTTAATCTGTATAATCCAGTTATCAACGTCTCCTCAAACTCAGTCACATAATCTAAATAAAATAAAAAAGTGTTAAAATGATATTTAACATTTCTCAGCATTTACAGGTATAATACAGAATAATGTTCTAGAACGCAACAACAATTGTAAACATAAAATGTTCTGAACAGTTGAAATGAGAGACTGCATGGCCTTACGAAAGCGGATTACATTGCAGGACACTTTGACCTTAAATGAAAAGTGCTTCACATCTCAAGCCAACTCACTATTTTAGAGTTTAATGAGCTCTCAGGATCCTTCATCTGCCATCCTCACATGACAAACTGCAGTGCAAGTCACGCACTAACTTCACATCTCATTAGTATCCTGTAAAGCCCTGCTACAATAGTTTTCAGAAATGCATGTTTGGATTCCCTTTAGATTACAGTCATTGGCTCAAAAGTTCATGCTGTAGAATTGCTGTCATTTAAGTTATTCATCTTTCAGCAATGGAAGGAGACTTACCTAATCATTAATGGAAACTCAACTGTTTACCTGACTGTCCGCCTCTATAACTCTTAACCTCTTAGCAGAAGAAAGCTGGACAAAGCCAAACATAATGGGAGTAGGAGAAAGGCCCAAAATTAGGTACAAATTTTAAATCTTTCTCTTACAAGCTTAGAAAATTGATAGAATAACAAATGTTGTATTAGCAATTATTTTCTGAAGGATATGAAGTCTGAAACTCAAATGTCTGTCGTTACTTAGCAGCATCAATCCCCAATAACTTGTCCAAAAAATGTATATGAGCAGCAACACTTTATACCTGTTCTTTAGTTTCTTGAAAATGATTTTATGATCATCAGTTCTGACAGCACAAATAAAACCCATAAAGCAAATGCATACAAGTTACTGTGGGAACTACAGTGCAGTACAAACAAATGGTTTAAAAGACTCCCTTTAAGTATTTATGTATTGCATTTGTTTACCGGTTTAGTCTGATTGGCCAAAAAGCTACCCCTTTTCAGCAGAGGTCCAGGAAGAAAAGCTAAATAAAAATTCCAGCATTACATAACAATCATAGTAAACAGACGTATAGAAGTAATAAACAAATATCCAAAATTTAGAGTATTGTTAACTGATAATAATTAATGAAACATGAAACTTTTTCTGAGGAGAAACACATGGAAAAAAATACATAAAGAACATAGTAAACAGGTATGTAAGAAATCAACAAATATACATTTAAAGCGTACCACAAGTAATCAACAAATATACATTTAAACAGCGTACCACAAGTAATCAACAAACATACATTTAAAAAGTGTACCGTTAATTAATAGCAGCATAATGTAAAGAGCTATGAAATATGTTTTGGAAATAAACTTGGTAGACGAAGAGAAAAGGAGGACAGTGGAAAATTAGTATAAGAAATGTGAGAGCACATTTTAGGATCGGCAGAAGGAAGGACAGGGAGGTACAGAGGACAAGGAGAAAAATGTGGATCAATAATGGAGGATAAAGTGCTTGGAAAAAATAGGAAAAAGAAAGGAGAAGGACATTTATCATCCAGGAGTCGTGCAAATGCAGAGACAGGTATCTTTAGATATTCTCATTTGAGCCTTAATAAAGTTGGTGTTTACTGTGTTTCTTAGAGTGAGAAGAAGGAAGTTCCAAATTCGGGCCAGAAAAGAGGAGTACAAGGAGTCACCAGCTGAGTTTGCTTTTTTATAACAATTAATAGCATTTTGTCAGTGGATTTCCGTTGTCTACTTGGATTATAAAATTGGAGAATGTTTTTCAAACAAGGACATTTGTCTGCATAATAGATAAGTTTATGGGACGTGACTATTTGGGAAAGTGCAAGGTAATGCTTTAGCTCTAACCAGTGACATTTTTTAACTAAGGCCTTTATAAAGGATTAACAAGAAACTGCTACTGAATTCCCTCCGCACTCACAAGTAGTTGTGCGTGTATCCAGTGAGTGTGTGCTCAGTGTTGCTTGCATTTAGTGAGATGCTTCTTAGCTGCACCTGTTCACTGCGTGCATTTTCCGTTATGTGCAGGAGCTGGTTAAATTCAATTTTGCATATAGATAGGTTCATAGGTGTTTACTGGGCTAATGGCCACAAGGGCCTTTTTAAGGCTAGCTATGCATCTCAAATCTGTAACAAGTTCTGGTACCCTTAATAAGTGTAAACAGGGGCTTGGGAGGTGAAATATTTACAAAAAGGGCCCTGGGAATTAACCATTTGCAGGCTGCCTGTGTCCATAAGAGACATAGGTGCCAAACCAGGGATGAATTTCATGCTCCCCATCCAATTGTCCAAGTTACACATGAATTGGGTTAGGGAGGAGCTCTGCTTTGTACTGACAGGGAGTCTGTTCCAGAGAAGGGGTAGTCTCTGGGATACATTTATTTATTTATTTGTAGTTTGTTTGCCAGGATAGTCCATTGGGCCACAGGGAGCCCATTATCAATGGAGTCCTGGGGAGAAAAGCTCCAGAAAAATACAAATACATAGTACACATTGCACATATACATTACATATTATCTCTTAGGAATACAAAGTAAATATGATAAGAAAAGGTTAATGATAGAATATATCAGTATATTTCATTAAACAGCAATAAAAACACTTTTTTTACAAACGTTAATAGCATAAGGTAACTGTTAAGTAGTTGGTCAAATAGTTCAGTAGAGCTGTGGAACTATAGGAGGCAGTAATGGCATATTTAGTTCTAGGAGAGTAGGAAGTGGTATTAGCAGGATTAGATAGGATGGAAATAGGAGCACTTCCATTGTGAAGTTAGGTGTGGGTACAGCAAGGGTTTAAATGAGGAGAGACTGCTGGTGATGCAGATAGGAGATGGTAGGGAATTCCAGAGGCGTGCAAGATAGAAAGACATTAGGTGATTCCCAGCTGGACGTGTGCGTTTGTGCAATTTAATTAGTTTATGGGAATTAGATCTTAGAAGTCATTCTGGTTCATGAATTTCAAAGGTAGTGGCTAGGGAGGAACAAAGAGAGGGGTTGTAAATGAGTTTGTGTACTTGAATGAGTTGGGTATAAGTGAGGAGGTTAGGTAGCTCAAGCCACTTTAGTTGGTGAAGAGAATTACAATGGTGAGAAATGACTCTGTGACCTGCCGCAAATTTTAATATCTTGTTATAGCAAGAGGAGAGTTTTGTTTTGAGGAAGGATTGCAGGTTGGTCAGGATAGACAGATGCACCATATAGGAGGATGGGATGAGATAAGTATTGGCTAGCATGAGCCTGGTGGAAGGAGAGATATAACGATTATGGCAGTATAGCATGCCACGTTTTTTACAGGTTTTTTTATATTTACTTGTAAATGTTTGTCAAATTTTAGTTGATCATCTATGAGTACTCCTAGTACTTTAATGTCAGAGACTATTTCTAGGGGAGTATTGTTTTTGCTGGTGATTGTTAATGAGTGTTTATCTAGGGAGGAGGTTTTGGAGGCAGTGAATAGCATAAGTTTAGTATTGGTTGCATTAAGAGCCAGATGGTTGTCTAGCATCCACCGCTCAGTAGAGGAGAAGGCGCTTTGGGTAAGCTTATGTAGAGTGGGGATAGAAGGGGCAGAGCAGATAGTGGTAGAATCGTCGGCATATTGGATGAGGGTGGAGTTTGGAATGGCTTGATAGAATTCATTAATTAATATAATGAATAGTTGAGAGCCTAAAATGGAACCCTGGGGGACACCCGTGGGAGTATTAAGGAAGGGTGAAGTGGCTTTATTTCATTTGACTGCTTGCTGTCTGGTTGTGAGGTATCTGGAGAACCACTTGGTACAGAAAGGGGATAGGTTTAGTTTGGAGTGTTTATTTAAGAAGCAGGTTGTGGGAAATAGTGTCAAATGCCTTGGAGAGCTCGAGGAGAAGGGTGGACATGAAATGGCCAGAATCGCGGGCTTTGTTAATTGTTTCAAGGAAGGAGAGGAGGGCAGTGGAGGTGCTATGACCAGGTCTAAATCCATGCTGTGTGGGAGTAAGAAGCCGGCTATTGATGAGATAGGGTAAGAGCTGGTGGATACATTTTTCAAGAAGCTTAGAATTTGGGGATAAGATAGCAATAGGACAGAAGTTTGGAATGTCATTATTATTACCTCCTTTATGTAGAGGAATAATAAAGGCTTTCTTCCAGAGCTGGGGGACCTGGCTTTCTGAGACAGACCAGTTAATTAGTATGCTGATAGGGAGAGCAATGGCTTCTGTGGCTACTTTTAGGAAGTAGGAAGGAATTTCATCAGGGGCATTGGAACCAGGTTTTAATTTTAGGCAAAGTTTTTTTATGGTGGATATAGAGATGGGATTAATAGAGAAAAGTGGAGGTTGGGGGCAAGGGATGCTAGGAGAGGAAGGGATGGGTGCATGCTGAGGAGAAGTTGTAGAGGTGTTGGTGAAGGACGATGTTAGCTAGCTCATGGATGCTATGAAGAAAGAGTTAAATTGGGTGGCCAAGTCCATGTCAAAGGCATCTGGGTTAGGGCAAGGATTTTCTTTCTTTCCCGGGTTGAGGAGAGATGAGATTCCTTTCCAAAGTAGTTTGGGACTGGTGTTGTGGTTGGTTTGGGGAATGAAGAAATAGGCTTTGCGGTCTGATGTAATAAGTTTTTTGACTTTATTTTGTAGTGTTTTATATTCGTTAAGGGTGATAGTGGTTTTATTTTTTTGGTAATGTGTCCAGGCTTTGTCACGGAGTTACATAGTAGCTAAGGTGTTTATGGTTAACCGGGGTACAGGGTTACTTTTTGTACATTTTGCTTTTAGAGGGGCAAATGAGTTTATTAGCTTTGTGAAAGTAGAGTTAAAGCAGGAGAGAGCAATATCTAGGGAAAGAGTCTTTAATGGGTTCCAGTTTGTGCTTTTTAGTGCATTTGAGATGGTTTCAGAATTGAAGATTTTTAGGCAGTGAGTGGAAATATAGATGTGAGTTAATTGTATGGAAGAGGGGAGACAGCAGGCAAAAGTGGGGAAGTGGTCAGCTAGTGGGTCTGGGAGAATACCACTATCAGAGATATAGTGAGGATAGGATACTAGAATCCAGTCTATTGTAGTTCCAGTGATGGAGTTCTTGGAAGGCCTGGTAGTGGAACTGATTAGTTGTGTAAAGTTATATAAGTTAATATTGAGTGAGTTAGTGTGAGATTGGATTGTGGCCCAGTTTATGTTCATGTCCCCCAGGATTATGGTTTCGTGAGTAATGTTGGTGGAGACCCAGGAGAGAATATCCTCAAGGGATGAGATGTTGTCACCAGGGGGTATAAAGAGGGAGAGAACAAATATGAGTTTATGCTTGTTTAGGTGGAGTAGGGCTGGTATTATTTCTGCCTTGCCAAATTTGGGAAAGGGTTTGGTAAAGGGGGTGACTAAGAGGGATGCTGAGTAAAGGAGTGCTACACCACCCCCCTTTTTGTGTTCTACCATTCCTTAAAATGCTGTAGCTGGGAGGAGTTAGTTCAGAATCTTTTATGTGGGGCTTAAGCCAAGTTTCTGAAATGGAGAGTATATCGGGCTGGTTATGTAGAAGCCAGACATGAAGATTTGGAATGTTGTGAAATAGGCTCTGAGTATTTAGAGCTGAGAAGTGGAGGGGTTGCCTGTTGATTGGGGGTGGGGTTGGGGGGCTGGATTCAGTGTGATAGAGGGGCCTGAGTTTGGGTGGATGTCCCCGGAGAGAAGGATAGAGACAAGATGATGGATGAGGTATTTGGTTGTTTGGGGTGTAATATACAGGTAGAGAGCTTTGTGGACATTAGACTATTGTAGTTGGGAACAGTGTTTTTCGAGTTAGGTAGGAGTCTATAGGCAAAGAGCATGCTAGTGTTGAGGGGGTAGATACTGGGCAATATAAGGGTAACAGTAAATATGTACTTTGTAGAGGATGGGGTAGTGGTGTGAAATGGGGGGGTTGCATTAGTAGGTTTGGTGATATAGTTTAGGTAAGTTAAGGTAATTAGAAATATTATTTGAGTAAGTAGGGATACAGACTTAAGGGTCATAATGTTGGTTTTAGGATGGTAGTAAGGAGTGAGTGAAGTTGGGAAGTTAGTTATTTGAATTAAGAGATTATGGTTTAGGTTAATTGTTTGGTCGTTTATCAGGATATGTAGTGTTTGGCAGTAAACTCTGAAGGATAGGGTAAAGGAGAGGAATGAGTCTGCAGGGCAAATGGAGTGGGTAGAGCCAAGGGAAGGAAGAATTAAGGTTAAAAAAAAATCAACAGAGTGGAAGGTAAGTTCAGAGGAAAGTATGCAACTCCTGTCCATCCTATTTATTTCACAGGCAAGGTTTAAGACTTTAGAATGGGTAATTCTGGTGCTGTTTGTTTTGTGAATAAGCAGGAGGTCCTGTAGAGGTGAGGTCTAACAAGGCCATGTATTCCAGGCATAGATCTCCTCTCAACAGCCTGTAGGAGACAAAATACAGGGTTAGAGCCTTGACTGCAGAGGACATGTTACTTACACCTGTATTCTTTTTTGATAAGTCCTGGGGAATTGTTTACATCTACCTGAGCTGCAATCAACTCAGGCAGATAGGACTTTGGTTTAACACTTCATCTGAAGGTCAGTTGTGGCCAATGTTGCATTTATTTACTGGATTCCTTTACTATTGCATGCAGTAAGTGGGCTTGTTCTCTACTGCATAAATTCACTACAAGCTGTGGGTAAACAAAGAGAGAAATCAGTGTGTGAATGAGTACACTGCTGAAGTAATTGTATCAGAATGCCAGTCTGGATTTTCATCATCCTATGAGACAACAGGCATGATCTCTACTTTCAGCAGATGCAAGAGAAGTATCAACAGCAACAAGATGGCAGCCGTAGGATCCTCAAAAACCTGATGCGCATCCATAGGATCCTCAAAGACCTGATGCGCAGCCGTATGATCCTCAAAGACCTGATGCGCAGCCGTAGGATCCTCAAAGACCTGATGCACAGCCGTAGGATCCTCAAAGACCTGATGTGCAGCCATAGGATCCTCAAAGACCTGATGCGCATCCATAGGGTCCTCAAAGACCTGATGCGCAGCCATAGGATTCTCAAAGGCCTGATGCACAGCCATAGGATCCTCAAAGACCTGATGCGCATCCATAGGATCCTCAAAGACCTGATGCACAGCCATAGGATTCTCAAAGGCCTGATGAGCATCTGTAGGATCCTCAAAGACCTGATGCTCATCCATCGGATCCTCAAAAACCTGACGCTCATCCATCGGATCCTCAAAGACCTGATGCTCATCCATAGGATCCTCAAAGACCTGATGTGCATCCATAGGATCCTCAAAGACCTGATGCATATCCATAGGATCCTCAAAGACCTGATGCTGAGCTTTGTGAAGCTTTCTGGAATGATCTGGAGAGATCTAGCTGTCCTACTAAATACATCAACCTCCTCAGGCTTTTGCATGACTAATGAGCTCTCAGCTTTTTCTACAATGGCTCAGAGATTGATCAATTGAAAAAAATGAATTGGGGACAGGTAAGGGGGCCCCTATGTCACAGAGCCTCTTTTACTATCCTTTTATTAGAAATCATAATTTTTATTAGAAATGTCTTCCCTGGGAAATAAGACAGACTGCAGAATGAATGAAAAGCACTTCAGATCTGGGTGTCTACTATGAAAGACCAACATTTGCAAGGTGTCTGCTACTGACTTACAGTATTTTGATGGCTGTGCTATTCTCACAGACAAATCCATCCATCTGTCCATCTATCCATCCATCTATCCATCCATCCATCCATCCATCCATTCATCTATCTATCCATCCATCCATCTAGCCATCATCCATCCATCCATCCATCCACCCATCCACCCATCCACCCATCCACCCACCCATCCATCCATCCATCCATCCATCCACCCATCCACCCATCCATCCACCCATCCATCCACCCATCCATCCATCAACAGCCACTTTACAGGCAAATACAAGTAACTTAATCAGTGACTCCTTAATTGAAAAGTGCATGGTTGGCACAAACTAATAAAAATAACAAAATGTCAATTAGAAAATCTCTTTTGGTTTCTGTATGTGAGAATGGCTTCTTTGTGTGGGTGTGGAGGTAATTAATTGAAGTAGCAGAATATGCTGTTCCATTCTGTTCCTTGTTATTTATAATTTCTTATGATATATAGCATTGTACATTATATTCAAAACCAGGGAAACCTTCTTTGGAATAAACAAGTGAATACTGCTTTATGAAGTTAATATATAATACACATTTTATTTTTATTTTTTCTTTGTTGACCAGGTTAATCCTACTAAAAATGGAGATGGTATTTATACTATTAAGAGAAATTTGTCCAGGGCATTTGGTAACTTCCCCTACACTTTTTGATAATTGCTATGGCATCTTTTACATTTACCTGAGATTCTACCAAATCAAACAGATGGGACCTTGGCTTAACATCACATATGAGGGACATCACATTCACAAATGCAGCATCCCCCTTATGTTGTACTGCAGTGTCAGGAAACGATCTACATGGTGTGGGAATAGAACCCACAGTCTTCATAATCTATCTGCATGGTATGTCATAGCTGTACATATGATTCAGCAGTTCAGCAAGTTAAGAGGTCTGTTTTATATCCCAGAAAGATGCCTGCATTTTCTATTTGGAGTGTTATTTTTAAAATGTGAAACTCAGGAATCTCCTGTATTTCAGGTTGTTATTACAGTTAGATTTATCTTTTTTTGGGGGGGAGGGGGGTTTGTTTTACCTTCTTAACTCACTGGCCATTTTGTGCAGAAATGGGCATAGCCAGAGTGATTGACATGCCTAATGGCTGTTATGCAGCATGCAAATGATGCATGGTTGACATGTCATGCAGATATGCCTGTGACATCATGAATATTCATAGCGTAATTGTAGTTTACCCTCTTCCTCAATGTAGTGTGATCTCAGAGTTGGTATATTTAAATTAGGGGGATGCAGGGGGGCTGGCCCCCTCTGCATAAGCAAAGGGAAAAAATCAATGTGTGTGTGTGTGTGTGTGTGTGTGTGTGTGTGTGTGTGTGTGTGTGTGTGTGTGTGTGTGTACATGTGTGTGTATACATATCAATCTATGCATAAAAATTCATGTAATAAAAAAGCCGAATAGCAGGAGCATTTATGTTGTGATAGGTTCTGCTACTGATACAACTTTGCTATAGACACACTGATGGGGAGATCAATAAAGAAATGTTTCTCCAGTGGAAAATGTTTATTCATGACTGCACTGTAACGTCACCCTGCTGCTAGGTGTTGGGCGGGATTTGGGCAGAGCTTTCTACTGTGCACCTGGTGGGTTAATACACTACAACAAAGCCATTTTTTCTCTGTTATGGTCCTAGTATGTACTGAAATGTCAGTACATTATTGTTATTAATGTAGATTTATATTCTTGTCTTCACTTTCTTCTGTTGTGCAAGTAAAATATAATAAAAACGAAAATCAAATGAGATGTATTATTTTTGGTGGGGGGTGGTTCAATGCCCAACCTCCTGTTTCCCACTCATAATAATAATGAAGTATAAGGCTGCCAGACATCAGAGTAAGTTTCTGTAGCAGTGAAACACTTTTGTCGGTCAGTGATTACACAACAGTCTTAATTAAATATTCAGCAATTAAGCTGCCATATACCCTTAAGCATACCATTTTTTGCACTATTGTTATGGTGCTTTTCTCCCTGGGTCTCTGCTGAAAATGGGCTACTTGCTCAGCCGGACATTACCTGGTTAACAAATGTAAAATAAAATAAAATAAATAAAAAATAATATAAAATGAGGACTTAAAGCTGCATGACACTCCTTTGCAGCAACTTACCAAAGTCTAGGATTTGCACTCAGCTTTGAGAAAAACAAGATGTCGTATGAGTTTGGTTAAAGACCTGTAAATCACAGCTCTTCAATTCCACACCCCCTCTACCTCAGTAACTTTCTCTCCCTTAAAGTAAACACAGACAGTGGCATCCATCACAAGAACTTGGCATCCAGCATGACCACCTCTGGGTACATCTTCATCTGTTGTGATGTATGAAGGAAGAAAGTTTTACCCTTATTTATAGATGTGAGGCATGTCTGCTAGCCAGTACTTGGGTAATTCAAGTCCACTAGCCAGAAAGTATTTAGCATGATATTTAACCTCTCACTGATGTTACTTTCCATGACCTGCAGGGAACATGAATGAGGATCTATAACTTAGAATGAAGTTTTAGATTTGTTAAGGGTCATTTCTAGGAGCTGCAAGCTAGAAATGTGGGCAATTTGATGTGAGATGATGGTATTTATGACAAATACAAATAACCCCTCCACAATTAGCAAAGGGCTTGAAAGTGTGAGTGGTATTAAACTCTGTTATAGGGGGAGTACTGACTTTACATATAAACCACACAAATATGAATGTGTTTATGTTACAGCAGGGCCTCAGGTTCTGGCACCGTTCTACTTAAACTTCATTAAGTGATACCACAGTGAGATGGCATGGATTTGAGTCTGAGTTTGTTGTGTAGGACTGTCCAGTAGGGGGGCAGTGCCTAAAAAGGTACCACATGGGCATCAAATAATCTTTAAGCCAGTATATGTCCTGGTATGTGACATGTATTCTCTCTCTACTGAAACAAGAAGTCTTATCAACCATCTTAGTCCAGGTCGACACATATTGGATCACCTTAGAATAATATTAACTATGTAACGAATTATTAAAGTCAGCTATCTTGTCTTGGTGTCTAGGCATCGTTCTGGATAAACTGAAACGTGTCTGAATACATGCATAATAAGTGTCATCATGTATTTCTGTCTGTCTTCATGTCCCTCTGGGTGGAGGACGTCAGGCCATTCACTCCCATATAGACTATTAACGGGACATAGTACATTCAGTTTAAGGGACCTTAGATCCCTGTGATGTGACAGATTTGGGCTATAAGTAAACAGCTTATAGTCATGTTTTCTTGTCCAGACAGGTAAGTGTGGTATCTGTATGCCTAATGATAGCGCCAACGGTTTTCTTTCGTGGAAACAGATTTAGGTGGTGTTATAGGCTTAAGCCTGCTCTCCTGATGCTTCTTGGATAAGCGATCTGGATCTGTAAGAGGAGGAACAGCTACTGTCTTGTGTGCTGGAGGGTGATAGATTTTAGACTGGGTTCTACGAGGTTTTGGCAAATTACTCTTTATAAACAGAAGTTATGAGTCTGGTGTTGTTGTTGTGAGTGACGCAGTGTTTTAGACATATGCAGTGTGCTGATGTGAGAGGTTTGCCACCGTGATTATTAAATATCTGCAGCTCTTGCCACCTGTACTATCAGGTGGATGAAATGTACACAGAATAATACAAACAAGGTATAAAACAAATCCAGACCACTGGAATGAACAAAAATTATAATATTTTAATGCAAGAAACAAACCAAACTGAGCCTTTCACCCCATAAAATTCATAAGGGACTTCATCAGGGTTGAAACTCATCTCTTATCTAGGCTTAAAAAGATGCACAAGGGCAATTGTTACTAGTAATGAATCTATAAATCTAGAGAACATGATTAACAGGCCATATTTCTTTGCCAAGGATGGTCTGCACCTGTCCCCCTCCTGGGCTTGCAGATATTGGCTAAAACTGTACCCTTAGAGCCTTTTTAAGGCAATGACAAAAATGACAGGCCTTCTAACGTAGCAAAAAACCTCAAAACACCCTTAAGGTGTTACTGCTCAATGCTAGGAGTCTTAACAAGAACCCCCACATGCACCCTTTCCCCACTCTGGAAAATACAGACATTTGTGCCGTCACCAAGACTTGGTTTACAGCTGAAGGAAGTACTACAACAGTGTGAGGCTTCAGTGCTTTCCACATATTTAGACCATCAGCCACACAGACAGGGAGTAAATGTGGAGGTGTCTCAATCTACATCAGCAACAGATGTACCTCCAAGTTAAACAGGACGATGCCCTGGAGTTTATGCACATGCAAACCACTATAGATAAAGTCCCTTACCATATCCTAGTTGACTATAGGACACCATCTATGCCCCAAGAGTCTCATAACTCATGCCTACACTTACTGGAGACAGTCAGCATCCAACCAAATAATGTATTCATAGGATGCTTTAACTATCTCTCTATAAACTGGGAAACATACGCTGCCTCAGTCTCTCTGCACGGCATTTCCTGGACTTTATTAAGACAAATACCTTGGACCAGATTGTGTACACTCCAACCAGCAGTTGAAATATAATTGACCTAGTACTCACCAACATGGAGCACTGCACCCCTACTGTACCCCCATGTCATGTCCTCACTGGTGAGGTCAGATAACAAAGCTGTCACCTTCAAAATAAAAATTAACCCAGAAAACCCAACTAAACCTGTAACAGTTAGGAACTGTTCTAAAGCAAACTACATCCTACAGAGTGACAGTTTGTCAAAAATTCAGTGCCATCGCCAACCCTGAATCCCTTGATCACAGCATCCTATGAAGAATTGTTGAAAGAAACCCCATACAAACATGTGAACAGTGGCATACAGGCTACTGTGCGTAAGAGAAATCAGCCCATAACAAACATAACAACCATATCAATGTGAAGCAGAGTTAATCTCTGACCCTATTCAAACGTAACCTTGACCATTGGATGGGAAATCTTAAATTCACCACTGGTCTGGTACCCATATCTCAAACAGATGCAGGCAAACAGCAACATACCCCCCCACAAGTCCTTATCCACCTGCAAACTAACATATCCCTTCTAATAGATACACAAGGGACATGGGGATAGAATTGGGTTGGGTTGCATGGCTTGGCTTGTAAAGGCCATGGTGGTTGTTTGCCTAGTATATACTTATGAACCTATGAACAACATCTGGGGTTACTGATCTCAGAATGATCACCAATCCATAGGACAAAACTGCTTACTTTATACTGCTAATTTGTAGAGTCACGGTTCTTTGCATAACTCAACATACCTGAGCATAACACAGAGCAGTCATCAGGCACTGGTTATAACAACTATAGGCTGAAAAACCCAGTACTCGCTAAACAGTAACACTGAATAGGACAGTAGCTCACATTCCAGAGTAATTTCTAGAAAATCTTCCCTAAAAAGCAATGCAATATATCCTACTGAAATGTACAGCTGCCTGTGACCTAACAAAACAGCCCCAGTTCTGTAATGTACAACTACCCTTAACTCTTACAAGAGCCCAAGGATAGACCTACACTAACACACTATGTATGGTTAAGAAAATTATAGCTGGCCTTAAACTATCACATCACATTCAATGTCCCTGAACCATTGCAGTATATGGTACCTTAACAAACAGCCAGGTCAAAACTTCTGCAGCATATACAGTACCATAATACACAGTACGCACACAGCTATCATGAAATGCATAGTGCTAGAATATTCAGCTACTGCTCAACTATCAAAATTCAATTTTATTGTAGTTATTTGTTAATTAAGTAGGCTCATTGGACACAACTGCTCCTTTTCAGTGGCAACCTGGGAACATTCTCTGGTTAAGTGACTTGCTCAGAGTCACAAAGCAGGCAGATTCAGGGGAAGGGAATCAAACCTTAGACTACAAGAAGCTAACAATGCTTACTCTTAATCCTGCACACTAATTGACAATCTCATCCTGTGTCACATATAACGTACATTAGGGGGACATATAGCCAGCCCTGATCTACACAATATATGCAGTACCATAAAGCATCACATAATTGATAATGAGCTATCAGAGCACACACACATTTCTACACTATCACACTTTTTTGTAGGTATCATAGGCAAACTGTCCTTGTGGGCCATTTTAAGCCTTGCCAATTTTCCTCAAAGGTAAGAATCTAACTCTCTATCTTTTTTCTGAAAGGTAAAGACCTTAACCATTAAGCGAACCCCAACTGCCTTTTTAATTTTATTTCTGCTGTCTGTATTCACTCTGAAATTTGCAGGATAACTATTTGTCTGAAGCAAGAAACAGTGACTGCACACTTTATCTCGTGATGATATTAGCATTTTCAAGAGGTCATAACTGCCTTCTCCAGTGAACTGATCTTTCCACCATGCAGAGTAAAGTTTCTAACTGAATGAACAGCGCAGAGTTATATACTTTCGAAGAAGCAATATCAGTTCAGACAAAGCTATGCATGTATGCGTGCACAGAACGCAGATACACATGCATATATCCTTGACATTTTGTTTTGTTTGTTTGTTTGCTTGAAACATTTAAAATAAGATAAATAAAATACTTGGCCAGCAGGGTCATAGCTAAATATTTCATGGAACTTGGTTTCAGACATTGACAGAAACAAGGCTGTGTTTGGATACACTGATAGGAACTGTGGAACTATGGGAAATACCATTCAAGGTCCTTGGAAGAAAAAATAAATCACTGAACCAAACTTCAGTATGTGGACTGAATGGTCCCCAAGAAACAACACTTGTCCATTTCTGATTGTTCACTACACAGATGGAGATCCCACTCCAGAATGCAGAAAGCATTTTAAAGCTGTGCTTCATCTTCATTTCACATCTAAAGCTATGTAAACTGTGCAGAAATGTTGGACTTTGTAGTACCAATTGAAATATTTCTGCATAACTTGAGTTTTTTCCAGCACTGGTAGCATTATGTTAAATTTAGCTTCACCAGTTCAGGATGTGAAAAACTTTTAATATTATAATCATTCCAACATGTTAAATTGTCTTATTTAGAAGTAATACTTGAAGAGATTAACAACTGTGTGAACTAAGACTGAAAGACTGTTAATAAATACAGTGAGTTAAAAAGCACAGTTTGCGTCATTAGTATAATCACACACACACACACACACACACACACACACACACACACACACACACACACACACACACACACACACACACACACACACAGCTTTGAAACTCTTTAATGCATAACTGGGTTATGAAGTAATACTTCAGAACAGCTGAACCTAGTGGGAAGCCCTGTCTACTGTCGGGAAAAGTATTTAACAGGACTTGTAGCTAGCTAGTAAAGGGCTGGTAAGTTTCCTTTAACACGGACATCACAGCAAGACCACCACAGTTCATATGAGACCCCGCATATTTCAGGACAGACATGCATACCTCTTGACTCCTTCCACATTCACTTAAAACTACAAGTCATAACAGGCAAACTAGGCTTCAGTGATGTTTGAAGATAGTGGATGATTTAAAGAAATTCCATCCTCTTTTCTGTTTAAGAAGATAAGCCTGACACAACATGTGCAGCAGATTTCCCTGAAATGACTTTAGGCATCACATCCACTTCACATCACTCATTAAAGAGTGAGTCACACCAGGTATTCAAGACCTTAGTTATACACGCAGATGGCATAGCACATTCCTAAGTGACATACAACGGCATTCACATTTATATATATTCTTACATTATATGTTACAGTTTACTACTAACTTATGTGTTGCAGTGGAGGTAGGTTTGGGGTTTAGTTACCAGGTAGTTTTCACTGGAAATATTGAGAATCCTAGACCTGTCAAAACACCTGGATTTGCATAAGGACTCTTGCATGAAACACCTGGATTTAGATAAGGAGTCTTGCACAAAACACCTGGATTTACATAAGGACTCTTGCACAAAACACCTAGATTTATATAAGGGCTGTTGTACCTGGTCTAATGGTTCCCTGATGGATTGCTGCATCTGAAGCAGCATGAATGGTCAGTTTGTGAAGTATTAGAATTAAGTTTAAAGGATGACATTAGCCATGAGCCACTGAGAGGCAACTGGAAGTACAACAAAATAGACACCAACTCTGTGATGAGTGAGAACTACTCTTACCTATTTGTCACTGCACACACGTGTGTGCACACACACACACACACACATACACACACACACACACACACACACACACACACACACACACACACACACACACACACACACATGTACATATACAGGTTCACTTTAAATAATCGAATGTTCAGAACATCGATGTTCAGAACATCAAAGGTTTAAAGTGGAAGTGCCAGGTAAGTGAGATTGTGGAATGTTGGGTGTGTTTGCAGGGCAGCAAGGTGCCCTGGATGTTGTGTGTGTGTGTGTGTGTGTGTGTGTGTGTGTGTGTGTGTGTGTGTGTGTGTGTGTGTGTGTGTGTGTGTGTGTGTGTGTGTGTGTGTGTGTGCACCACTTGAGTGTTGGCATTGCAGGTAGGGTTCAGGAAATCTCCTGTTTAGCGCTACTGCATATAGTGGTAAATGGGAGATTTCCCTTACCCCACTGTAGTGCGATCACGGAGTTGGAAAACAAAAGTAGGGGTGGTATGGGGGCCCAGCCCCCCACATGGGGGGTGCAGGGGGGCAAAGCACACACACTCACATGTACATATACACACACACACACATACGTACACACACACACACACACACACACACACACACACACACACACACACACACACACACACACACACACACACGACCTAGAACAGCTGTAGCACTCTGAGACAAGCATCTCATGTGACAAGGAAAGGGTTACAGTCCTTGCTTTTTAAATAAGAATGCTGGTTAGGTGGAACAATAATGTGCTTTGTTACCTTACAGAAGAAATGGTAACCATCATAAGTGGAAATGTAGTGTAAAAGAGCAATTGGAAAGCCAAAGCTGTGGAATGGTATGGGAGAAATCTCATTGTGAGAGGGTTTGGACATTATGTAAGAGCATTTCCTGATTCATTTCTCCACGTCTTTTGGGTTTCTAATACCATGACAGGAATGGACCCCATTGCTAAGTCAAAGGATGATTAATGTCCATGTATTTATTTATTTATTTTACATTTGTTGACCAGGATAGTCCAACTGGATACATATCCATTTTCAGCCGAGGCCTGGGGAGAAAAGCTCCAAGATAATAATACACATTGAACATTTAGTAAATACTAATTTCAAGCAGATTACAGTCATAACATTACAGTCATACCAAAAAAGAGAGCACCTTAGACTGGATACTTATAAATAAACAACCCCATACTTATAATGTAGGAACCTTACCAGATGATCTAAGTGATGATACTCTAACTTATATAATAAGACAAAGGAATGACATCTCTAACAACCCTACCTACAGGATTTCACGAACAAAGAAACACTTTAACCCTGTACTATTCCAAAATGAACTCAATGCATGTGACTGGAAACCTCTAAAATACTCCCACTAGGATGCTGTCAAATATTTTAACTCTAAATTTCTTGCAATCCTAGATGTGCACGCACCTAAACAATCTAGTAGAATGAAATCCAAACCAGCCCCCTGGCTGACAAAAGAGACTAGACAAAAAATTCTACTTAGAAACAAAGCCTGGGCTATTTGGAGAACTAACAGAACCTCCCCTGAACAACAAACCTTTAGACAGCTAAGAAACACAACTAAAAAAGCTATACACTATGACAAAAAGAACTACTATTGTAAGCTACAACAAACACACCAAAAGAATCCTCAGAAATTTTGGACTAACATTAATAGGCTCCTCAACCCTGGTCACTCTAGCACACCAGCCCCTCATGATGCTGATCAAAATACCCCAAATCAAATAGCCAACAACCTCAATACCTACTTTACAGAAACTATACAATCCCTAGCTTGCCAGCTTTCCACTGATAACACAAGGATCCCATCTTCCTTAACTGGATCATTACCAACATTTACATTTCAGCCTATGTCAACCACTGTCATCTATAAAATCTTACTAAAACTTAAGCCTTGCACTCCTTCAGCCGACCAATTACCTTCTGAATATTTACAAAAAGCAGCCAAAGTTATTGCCTTCCCCATATCCATCCTACTTAACAGAACCATTGATGAAGGAATTATACCAGACAGCTGGAAAATCTCCCACATCATCCCCCTACATAAAGGTGGTAAATCCTACGATTACTCTAATTATAGACTAATAGCTCTGCTATCACCTCTAGCTAAAATCATGGAAAAGTGCATTCACCACCAGCTACTAGACCACCTAACTAAACATGACATACTGGCTAAGTGCCAGCATGGCTTTAGGCCATTTCATAGCACTACCACCGCTCTACTCTATTTCACTGACTCCATTTATAAGAATCATAATAACAACATCCTCTCTTCTGCTCTCTTCATCGACCTTTCAAAGGCTATTGATATGGTTAATCATCCACTGCTTATAAATACTCTTGAACTTCTTGCTGTAGATACCCCAGCTATACAATGGTTCAAGTCTTACCTTAACAATAGGCAACAGGCAGTTCTCTGGGAAAACAAACTTTCATCCCACCTGCCAGTCACCCTTGGAGTTCCCCAGGGCTCCATTTTAGGACCTCTTCTTTTCTCACTATTCATCAACGACCTTCACATAGCAGTCCCTGATGCTACCGGTATTCAATATGCCGATGATTCCACACTTATATGTTCTGCCAACTCCACTTCTGATCTACACTCTCTAACTCAAAAAGTATTCAACTCAGTAGAAGACTGGTTCCGGAAACGCTGTCTCCTTTTAAACGCCAAAAAAAACAAGCTTCTACTCTTCACACCTACCAATAGGTCCTCTCCCATAAACTTCTCTATTAAATCTAACAATGGTACCCTCATCTTTCCCGATCCTACTACCAAACTATTAGGAGTTACAATTGACAACAACCTCAACTTCGATAACCATATAAATAACACCATTCAAACAGTGAACAGAAAAATGGGCTCCTTATATCGAATTTAACCCTTCTTAACTCCCATAGCTAGAACCACTATTGCCCACTCTCACTTAGTCTCAACTCTTCTCTATGCTTCTCCTATTTATACTAATCTAAAGAAAAATAATCTTCTCAAACTGTCTAACTCCTATAACAATATTGCCAGATTTGCCACTGGAAATGCATTTCGAACACACCACTGTCTGAATCTAAAGCAGCTAGACTGGCTTGAACTCCCTAACGTGCTAACTTATTCCCAACTCACCATTGTTCATAAAATATTTTACCAACCAAATAATATTCCAATACTTGCTAACCTCATTACCCCTTATAATAATCTAAATTCCCTACGCTCTTCGAGCAAACTACGTGCTAGCATAAGTAAGTCCAATAACTTATCAGGCAACAGCCTATTCTCCAATACTGCTGGGAAACACTGGAACCTTCTACCCACCGACCTAACACTAATACCTTCACTGTCACTCTTTAAGCAAAAACTCAAACGTCACCTAAAATCACTCTGGTTATGCCCCTGCACCAACCCTGATTAATCTACTACCTATCCTATTTTTATCTTCTTACTGCCTATGGATAAATAATCATACTCTATATACCTCTCTGTATGATAAATCTGGTCATTGTAAAACTTATATAACCACAAGCATTTATGTTAACTACAAAGAACTGTAGTGTATCTTCACGTATCATACGATTACATGACTGATATAACTTTATACTCACCTTTTTAGTATTGTACTTTTTAATACTTCTTCTTTATTTTAAATACTTATTATTTTATTTGTTATACAATTTGATATTTCATTTTGTGCTATGCTGGAGCTTTTCTCCCCGGGCCTCTACTGAAAATGGAAATATATCCAGTTGGACTAGCCCGGTCAACAAATGTAAAATAAAAATAAATAAATAAGTCTAAACAAGCTAGAGACCTGCTACAACAAAATCGCCAAATTCGCCACAGGGGCATCCTACCGTAGTCAACACTGTCTCTCATTTGCTGATCTGGGCTGGCTTGAACTCCCTCACCTCCTTCAGTGGTATCAACTCTCACTCACCCACAAACTAGTAAATCATCCACTAAATGTCCCATCCCTCCAGAATCTACTCCAACCCTATCGCACCACCAGACCACTAAGATCCAGCAACAAAAATCACTTGCAGATCACTAAAGCCAATAACTCTGCTGGTGAAGCACAATTCTCTTGCACCATAGTCAAATTATGGAAATCCCTCCCACCCACAATTACCTTCATAACATCATGCACCCACTTCAAAACTTTACTAAAAGCACACCTAAAAACATGCTGGTTATGCCCTTGCAACTTCCACTCTAATATCACCCACCCCATCCAACCACTACCTTTCTTTCCACTCCACTAACTACCTTGATTATAGCAAGCTCCGATGCTCATAAGCCTAGTACTTATTATACAGCAGGAACTTCTTATTGTTACATTTGTTAATGTCTGTTATGTACTTCACAGATAAAGATTCTAGTTGTCTACTGATGTACTATGTTCTTCATCTGTAAATATGTTGTAAGTAATTGCTATGTTAAATTGTTAATCGTTATGTAATCAAATGCAACTACTGTCTGTTTATTTTAACTGTGGAGCTTTTCTCCCTGGGCCTCCACTGAAAATAGACCTATGCCCAATCGGACACTCCCGGTCAACAAATGTAAATAAATAAATAAATAAGCAATACCAGCATTTAGCACATATAGTACTAACTTATTATAAAACACTTTACAAAACATAACATTATTTTCAAAGTTATATATACATAACATTACATTCAGGTTTTAGACACATTGAGCAGCAGTTATACAACTGACCCTTCCCAAAATGGTGTGGTAGAAAAAAGTTAGAAGTAGTTGAAGGTAAGGCACCTAAGTAATAGAGAGGTCACTAGTCAGGGTTAGTGCAAGGACATAACCAATAAGTTTTGAAGTATTTCTTGAGTTTCTTTCTGAATCAAGTTAGTGAGGGTTCTATGGTCAAGTCAGCTGGGAGTCTGTTTCATGTTTTTCTAGCAGAGATGACAAACAGAGAGTCCCCAGCTCAGTAGCTGGATTTGTATGTTTGAACTAGGAGTCTAGTGGATGATCACAGTGGCTGGGTGCTGGTGTAGGGGCTGATAATATTTTTTAGTGCAGGTGTATTTTCTGGTGAACTGCAGTAGGCTTGGCAGTTCAGGCCATCCTATGTGATTCAGGTTGTGACAGTGGTGTGTCCGGTAGGCTGTGCCCATAGCAAATCTGGCAATGTGGTTACAGCAGGATGATAGTTTATTAAGATCTGTTTTGTTTAAGTTGGAGAATGGAGGTGAGGTGTAGAGAAGAGTTGATAGTAGATGGGAACGGGCAATTGTAGTTCTAGCAAGTGGGGTAAGGAAAGGTTTGATTCTGTAAAGAGAGCCAAGTTTTTTATTAATGGTTTTGTTAGTTTGATTGATATGCACATCAAACTTCAGGTTGTTATCAACTATGACACCCAGTAGTTTAATTTGGGCTTCTTGGGTGATGATAGTGCCATTGTTAGCGGTTATGTTGAAGGATGGCAGGGCGGGTCCTGCGTGTGGGGGAGAAGAGGAGCAGCTTAGTTTTGTTGGGGTTTAGGATTAGATGTTGATTGGAGAGCCATTTTTCCCCTGTATTGAAGGTATTTTGGATTAATGTGAATAAAGTAGCTGGTAAGGTGTCAGAACAAATCAAGGTGGAGTCATCCACATATTGAATGCAGGTAGAATCTGGGATGACTGAATGAAAGTCATTGATAAAGATGGAGAAAAGAAAGTGTCCAAGCATTGAGCCCTGGGGGACTCCTAATGTGACGGGTAGGCGAGATGATAGCTTGTCCTGCCATAGGACTGCCTGTTGCCTGCCCCACAGGTAGGATTGAAACCACTGAAGTGCATGGTTGTTTAAGGAAAAGACCTTCAAGGTATTTATAAGCATTTTGTGGTCAACCATGTCAAAAGCCTTAGATAGATCTAGAAAGAGTGCTGAGGATTGTTTGTTATTATTGTGGTTGTGGTTAATGATGTTAGAGAAAGAAAGGAAGGCAGAAGCAGTACTGTGGTGTGGCGTAAAGCCATGCTGAAAGTTGGACAACAGCTTGTTCTGTGTGAGGTAGTGCATGAGCTGTATGTGCACACACTTCTCCATAATTTTAGCTAGAGGTGACAGAATAGCTGAGTCTAAAGTTTGACAGTTCAGTGGAACTGCCTCCTTTATGGAGAGGTATGACATGGGAGATTTTCCATATAGTGGATACAGTAGCTTCTGATATAGCTCTGTTGATCAAGATTGAGATGGGGTATGCTTTGGTGTTAGCACCCTTTTTGCAGATAGTCTGCTGGGAGGAGGTCGGCAGCCAGAGTGGTGGGTCTTAGTTTCTTAAGTAGGGCATGAATAAGGTTGGAAGGTAAAGTATGTTTTAATACTGGGTGTGGCTGCTTTAGAATTAGAACCATTGGGAGAGAGTCAGTTGGCTAGAGACTAGATAGTCTCTGTGAAGAAGCTCTTGAAGTTATTAGCAATGTCTACTGGGGATTTTTGTTGGGAAGCTGAGGGGGGTAGAGTGGCGGTTTGGCATGGGTGGGGTAGTTTGTTTATTCCTGCCCAGAAAGTTTGAGGTTTGTTTTGGTGTTTTTGCAGTAGATGGTAGTAGTAGTTCTTTTTGTCTAAGGTTATGGATTTTTTGGTGTCATTCCTTTGTTGTCTGAATCTTAGTTGATCAAGTGGGGCTTTTGTTTTTCGGTAGGTGGCCCATGCTTTGTTTCGGAGTGAAATTTTGGATTTGGTATCTTTAGAAAGCCATGGTGCAATATTAACTTTGGTTCTAATAGAGTAGCAAGGAGCATGGGAGTTAAGAATAGCAAGGAATATGGTGTTAAAGCATGCTACTGCTTCATCTAGGGGGAGACCTTTTAGTACTGACCAGCTGCATGCCTTAAATTCATTTTGAAACTTGGTGAGAATAATGTAAACAAAAAATTAATGGTGAAAATAAATAAATAAAAATAAATAATTCTGGTGCTGCTTGTTTTGTGGATATGCAGTGGGTCTATCAGAGTAGGATCTGATAATGTCCTGTATGCCAGGCATACATCTCCCCTCAACAGCCTGTAGGAGACAGAATACAGGGATAGAGCCTTGAGGTGGTCAGCATAGGACATTTTAGTTATGCCCTGTATTCTTTTAGTGAGGAACCTCTATGGACATTCCATTTGATGGATATGCCTAGCTAGGTACATACCAAAGGGGTCATTGTATTCAGTGATGGGTGTGATGAATGTCAAATGCAGTGGAACAATGACTTCACTGAACCTAGATGTCATACCTTTGTATATAATTTGTGCAACATAGAATGATTTCTTCCTCTATGCAGCTGTTAACATGCTTGTATAGGGTTTTTATGAACAGTTCTGCATAGGCAGTAATGTTCTCAGGGTTTATGGGGACTTGACATTTTACCAGAATATCATTTAATAACAGGAAGTTAGCCTTAGAGTACTTCCTGAATATTCCAGGGTTAGCTGGGTGTCCAGGTTTTATTTTTACTTCAAAGGAAATAATTTTGTAATCTGAACTTACTGGGGAAGACATTACACTAGGGGGCTGTGCAGCACTCTTCCATATTAGTGAGGACCAAACCCAGTATGTTTGCACCCCTGGTTGGTATACTGAAAAACCTGGTCCTGGGAGTTTGTGTTTACAAAATCCAGGAATCTCTGTGCCCGTACATTTGGTGTCATATATGATTCGTCATTAACAGTGGGGTAATTAAAGTCACCCATGAATATGGTATTGGGTTGTATGGTTAGTGCTTCTAATAACTTTAAATATATAATAATGATTTTCTGGGGTCATAGAGGGGGACCTATAGCTTGCAAGGAAGTGGTATTGGATTTTGAATATGGTGATCTGAACATGGAGTAGCTTATGTGCATTGTCCTATTTGACTAGCCTTGAGGTATATTTATTTTTGATGTAAATCGAGAGACACCTTCACCTTTAGTCCCCGCCTCTGAAGTAGCTGCTCTAAATGTGTGGAAGGTGTCATAACCTTGCACTGTTGATGTCCTCTCCACAGCTCTAAACCATGACTCAGTGACCACACATACATAAGCATTCTTTAGGGTGAAGAGAGCTTGTAGGCAGTGGAGTTTTTTATTTAGACTCCTAGCACTGAGCAGTAACACCTTTAGATTTTCTTGGTTTTGATTTGCTATGTCAGAAGTACTTTCAGTTTTGCATTGCCTAAAAAGGCACTATGGGGGGAAGACAATGTTTTAGCTAATATTTGAAAGCCTAGAGGGGAGAGGTGCAGACCATCCCTGGCAAAGCAGTGTGGTCTGTTGACCATCTCCTTCCATGCTGACAAATATTGTTCCCCTTTAAAATAACACCAGAAACTAAACAAATTATTAAAGTCATTCATTTTTTGTTTGTATTGTTGCATCATCCTTGGAGAAGGTAAAATGTTGCTCAATGCTAGGCTCATACCAGCCTGGGACACATATTCTGAGAGCTCCATGATGTCTCTCTTCATATAGTCTAGGGAGACACATCTCAGGTCAATTGCACCTGCATGGAAATGATTGAGTCATACTGGTACTTGTGGTCCAATGACCTGAATGCATGTGTAATATGGCAGACCCTAGACCCTGATAAGCAACTGACTGTGACTTTCTCCTTACTCAGCCTGGTGAGAAGAACATCAATGTATCTCACGATGGAGTATCCAATGAACAGAATGTTGGATTATGTGGTGGTTTGCTTTATGGGCTTAGAAGTAGAGGCTCTATGAGATGTGGCTGTATGTGTTGATGTGGGTGTTGTTTTAAAAGAGTGCATATGGGACTGCTTAAGGTATTTGTTATGTGTACTTTGTCTTGGAGGTCTTTGGGGTTTAGGAAGGTTACATTTAAGTTCCTCAGCATGTGTGTCCTAACACGTCTGCTTTGAATTGTGTGTGATGGGTGCAGTGTGTGTACTACTGACAACCTTATTGACATTAGGAGTACTTTTATGTTAGAGCTTTGCCTCCAGAGACATTGTGTAACTATATCTCTCGTATACCATATCAGTTTGTTTGAGAATTAACTGGTTGTCGGTAAACTTGAGGCAATTTCTACATTGCTTCAGGATGCCCATATCCACTAAGTTGGCAATGGAAATAGTGGGATAGTTCATATCCATGGCAACAGACCCTTTTTAATGATTTAGACAGTTGGAGTGAGACTACAAAGCAATGTCAGGAATATCTGGTTTGCAAATCTGGGAACAGTGCTTGTCACTACAAACTAGTTGTCCTGTGTGCATCTAGATATTAGGGAAATTTCAATTGTGCTTTTACAGGAAAAATGTCAGTCAAGGTGTCTGCATCTATACTGGGCACTGCCAAACACATGAAGGAAACTAATAAGTAGACCCTGAAAATTTAAGGATGAAGTATTTAAGCAGATATTCAGAAGTTAGAAACAAATCAAGTGATACTTACTGAAAACAAAGAACTAGCTTGTCAAAAATGCTGAAAAGAGAGGCGTTATGGGCATGGTCACCTGACTGCTACTAGTGCTAGTCACACCACAGATTCACCCTGCTGGGATACAAGGCTTCTTTGCTTCTTCTCTCACCAGAAGCAAAACATTATCACCATCCCAAGATGAGAAGCAGGCCACAGCCTGTCTGGTGATCCACAGTCTTGTCTCAGATGATGCAAGGGTCTGTAGGCTTGTAGCCTTTTCCTGGAAGGTGCCTTGAATAGCAACCCGACCAATCAGTTACGTCAAGCACAGACACTCGCTGCCCAACCAGAAAAGTCAGGAATCAATGCACTCTGCTCCTACTCTCACCAGGGAACACAGAAGCGGTAATCCCTAGATTACTACTGAGAGGCAGAATATGGGCTCTCCAGTAATTGGTGGTCTTCCAATACATGTTGCAGATTTTAAAGGTAAGATGGAAAATTTGGGTTAATACCCTAAGAGCTGTGCATTAAGCAGTTAGATATGAAAGAAGGGATGTTAAGCTTTAGCTTTCTAAGTTGGAGCCACTAATTTCAAAAGAGCAAGATAGATAGCAAGGGGTGGGAAGTTTGTATTCTGGTTTTATGGAATACATTGGGTTGGGCGATAAATTTAAATGATGGGGAGTGATTTCACAAAATGATATTTTGTGATTACTCATAACAGCCAATGAAAGGGGAGAGGTAGGAGATATGTCATCAAATTAACATAAGGGGCAGGCAACTAGAAAGCCAATTGAGTTTAAGAACACAACAGCACAAGGGAGAGACAGTGGGGGAAAAAGTCTGTGTCATTCACAAGAGAAACAGCTGTCTTTCCTAGTTTTGATATTTTTATTTAATATTTGTTTACCAGGAAAGTCTGACTTGAAACAAAGCCAATTTTCCACAAAGGCCCAGGCAGAAACTCTCCAGACGCATGGGGAATTAAACCAATTTTCAGCAGAGGCCCGGGGAGAAACACTCCAGATGCATGTCTTTGTAGCATGGGAGGAAATCGAAGTAACCAGAGAAAACCCAAATGAACACAGGGGAGACATGCAAACTCCACACAGAAGGCACTCCAGCCAGGAAAAGAACCGGAGAACCTCTTACTGTAAGGTGACAACACTACCACTGGACCACTGCACCGTCTGCAATTTAAAGCAGAATACAAGAAAAACACAGTGTAAAGAAAATAAATCACAGTATAGAAAATAGAAAAAGGCAATAAAGTAATACAAAGTACAAGAAATGAAAAGCAAACTAACCTTTCCCTCACAACAAGTTGTGGCAAAGTGTGGGTGAGCTTTTATATCTGGTTTTCTCACATCTATTTTTTAAACTGTTGGTAATGGGTGATCCCATGTGATGTAGACTTCATCATTTTCTATAATGCTTTGTGGCTCATGTTTCCAGTGTTTTTCACTACTTCAATACTATAATGTTTGCACAATCCCCAGTGCAACAGTCTCGCCACATTATTATGCCTTTCAGTATACAGTCCTTCTACCATTAGTATATCACAACCAGCAATGAGGTGTGTGACTGTTTCCAATTCTGTTTTACAAAACCTGCATTTGTCTGTTTTTCTCACATGTTCAATGGACTTTGTAAACCACTGTGTACGTAGTCCGCTATTTTGGGCTGCCAACATTAACCTTTCATTTTTTGGTTTAAATTCGCCTCTCCTTAAACATTCCTGTATTTGATCCTGACCAACATGAGGTTGTTCCAAGAGTTTTCTGTACTTGTACTATATCTATGCATTTTCCACATTTCTTGGCTTCTTTCCGATCCTTTGCCTTACGTTCTTTCTTTTGTTTTCTGGAACATTCAGTTGATGCCTGACTTTTATCTACTTCTGGTTTGATTTTCATTCCCGCTTGACACTGATATGCTTCTGCTAAACTAAGCAGGGAAGTCATCTTAGACTTTTCTCCTGATGTTTTAAAACTTCACTATGTTAGCGTCTTGTGAGGTCAGCAGATATAAATCCAGTCGTATAATTGCAGATCTATACATGTAATCAATTTTTAGGAGGCCCATCCCTCCTTCAGAATGGGGAATATATAGTATTGGCATGCACTAATTTTTATAAATCATTTGATGAGCATGAGACATCTTTCTGGTTTTCCTGTCCACCCGATCCATTACCTTTTGGGGCCAGTCAGTCACTCCAAAACTAAGTTAGGACAGGAAGATCAAATTGGTTTATAGCTTGGACTTTGTTCCTGGATGTCGGTGCTATTTTCAGCATTAATTTTAATCTTATAAAATATTCCTTACTAAGTTTTATTTGGATTTGTTCATGTTTTATTGTTGATCCTTCATCAATTCCCAAATATTTATACACTCCCTCTTGCTCAAGTTCTTTTATATCACATTTCTGTCCCAAACTGATGTTTTCTTGGTGCTGCAGCTTTCTTGTTTTAAAGATTCGTTTTGCATATTTAGCAACACCAAGTGACATTCTTATATCATCTGAAAAAATGTTGGCCACTTGCAATTGTGCTTTCAGTTCCTCATCTGATGATACAGTTTCAAATCGCCCACAAAAAGAAAATTATTGTTTTCTGGGAGCCAAATTGCATCCATGACCTAATCTGTTAAGTAGTCAGCTTAATGGGTTAAGGGCAAGACAAAAGAGCAGCGGTGACAGAGTCACCCCTGACTATCACCCTTTGAATTTTTATCTCTGGAATATTTATTTGTCCTTTATCATGGCTTAACTACAAAGTGGTTTGCCACTGTTTCATGGTCGCTGTAATGTAATTGATGTGTAGGATGTATCTTATACATTTTTAAGCACTTTTTACCCGTGACTGTGGGATACTGTCAAATGCTTTTTTGTTGTCTATCCATGCCACATTTAGATTCTTCCCCTTTTTACATTCTCCACTATGACTTTAACAACAAATGATCCTTTGCTCCATATGACTTTCTTTTGATACCCTTTTGTTCTACTGCCATGATTGATCTTTCTTCTAAAAGACTATAAACTCTGTCTGCCTCAGTTCCAGTGTACAGTTTTTATGTCCTTGCAAGGTAAGTTATTGGTCTACAATTTTTTTAGATTGCTTGGAGGTTTGCTTTTAAGTTTTGTTTTTCCTGTTGTTAACTAGTTTGGCATCAGTTTGGGGTGCATATACAAATAGTTCTTATTCATGGCTAAATGTTCATGTGAAGATGTTACTATTTTAAGCCAGAAGTTAGGTACTGCATCTAGGCCTAGTGTTTTCCATTTAGGAGATTTTCTTAACTGTTTCAATCTCTCTAGCCATTACTTCATCCCATTTCATATCCTGTACATTTGAAGTTCTTATTCTTTCTTTTACTTCTTCTATCCATTCAGCATCTTAGATTTATGGCTCAGGGGTGCAGCAGTTGTGTTGTCACCTTATAACAAGAGGTTCTCTGGTTCGATTCTCAGCTGGGGAGCGTTTTCTGTGGAGAATGCATGTCCCCCCTGCATTCGTGTGGGGGGCTTCATTTTCCTCCCACATTACAAAGACATTCATCTGGAGCATTTCTCCCTGGGCCTCTGCTGAAAATTGGTTTAGTTCCAAGTCAGACTTTCCCAGTAAACAAATGTTAAATTAAAATTAAAAATTTCTGTTATGTTCCACAAGATCTTCATAGACAGTTCTCCAAAATGTGTCTGTTTCTTCTTTCTTTGGTCTCATTTTCTTTTATCTTGTTTCCCAATTCTCTATAAGACTTTTTGGGGTCATCAATAAAATGCCTATTTTGTACTTTTCCTTTATATTTATCTGCAGATCTTTTAGGTTTTTCTGCCTGTGCTGATATTTTTAGCTTATTATTTGCAATAGTGCATGATAGATCCTGATCTGATATGATAATGCACATTACTTTTATCACATCTCCCTTTCTGAGTATTTTTGTTGATCTGTTCCCTCTTCTATACTCTTCTAACAATGACACTTCTTCTCTTAATTGCTTTATAGTTTTCTCTGTTCGATACTTCCATGATGGCATTTGATTTCTCCCCTTCCTTTCTCTTACTGCACTGAGTTTTTGTGTTAAGACTTTATCAGCTATTAATTTAGCTCCACAGTAATATATCCTATTTACTTCTGTTATATTGTATGAATCTCTATTAACAGTCGTAATTACTGTGTTCATTTGTTTTATGAAATGTCTAACTTTTGGTTTTTATTGACTTTCTGTCATCTATTTCTTTATTTAAGCTTAATATGTCTGTCTGTCTCTATTAAATAAAGCAATTCTTCCCTTAGATAATTTTCTTGCAAATTGAGGGCACATTCTTTGTTCTCCGTTTCCTGCGGACATTCCACAGAAAGTTCCAAAACATCTTGCTGTGCTACATCATCTTCAGTTTCATCCTGTGTCACCCGTTACTCTTTCATACGAGAACTCACCGGCTTATCAGTCCATAACATTGACTACATCAGAGTTGCCACAGTTTCTTGTTCCTTCCCTCGCTATGCAGCTACAGCTGAACATTTCTACTTGTTTCCTACTGAAGGCTCCAAAGTATCTTCATATGACAACTGATCAGATGTTTCCTGCTGAACTAGTTTCTCCTTAATTTGGGGATTCATTGCTCTATCCTGCTGTGATGTTATCAAAATTAGATTTTCTACACTAGATCCTTCACTTTGCAGGTAACCCATAATCTCGGTTTCTATTTCTTTAACTTTTCCATTACTAATCCTATTTTCTGCTGTTCCTCTTTGGCTTCTTATTGTTTGTATTGTAAAGTTTTCCATGTCTGGAAGCCTTGGCCTGTACTTCTCTTTGAACACCTTTGGTGCTGCTCTTTTTATATTGTTAAGGTTTGCTTTGTCCTTTGCATCAATATTGCACCATATGAAGTCCTGTTTACTTTCCCATGTCCATATTTCTTCTTCAGATGTCTCCTGGCTCTCCTTACGTGGGGGATTCGTTGTTCCATCATGCTGTGATATAACCTGTGTTGGACTTTCTGTACTAAATCCTACATTTTCCATGACTATGGCTTCCATTTTTTTGCTAATTTCTACTTTACTAATCTTGTGTTCCACATTCCCTCTTTAGGATATTATTCTGTAATGTGAAATGTTCCGTATCTGGATGCCTTTGCCTGTATTTCTCTTCGAATATCTTTGGGGCTGTTTTTTTTCTCCCTTGCGTCAGTATTGCACGTGATCAGATCCCTCTTTCTTTCCCGTGACCATACGTCTTTCTTCATACCTGCCACAACTCTCTACATTTTGTTCCTATTATTTTCGCACTTTTCCTTGTTTGCTTCCTTTTCTGAACGGTCGAAGGTTGCGTGATCTATATAATGTTTTTCATAAATCTGTCGTATTAATGAACACAAATTTGTATTTGAAGCTTTTGACAGTTTTTCTTGTGTAAGTATTTGTCTTTCCTCTAATTTCTCTCTTAATCTTTTGTATATCTTCTGTCCAGAAAGTGTGGCATAATAGTAACAATACATAGTTTCGTTTTTATCCTCAATAGTCCTCTCCATCATCTTTATGGCTCTTATTTGGCCTATTGTTCTTTGTGATTTTTGTGGGCTGCTACTTTCTTCTGAAACAGGAGGGCCATCCTCCCCCTGGGCCTCGCCTAGCCTCATTGTGGGAATATTTACACGTCTTGAGGATTCTACAATGTCATTTTTTCCAGTTCTAGCGCCAGTGCGCCTACCAGGATGGGGCACTTTTTTATCCTGGGAGTTGTGCACCCAGCTATCTTTTTAGTTTTTGAACCTATTTATGTCCATGATATATGCTATATAAAATACAATGTGTGTGTGTGTATATATATATATATATATATATATATATATATATATATATATATATATATATATATATATATATTCGGTGCAGGGTTTGAGTCTCACAAGGGATAATTGGCTAGGCTTAAAATGGCTCGCAAGGGCAGTTAGCTTAGTACTAAACTATGAACCTATGAACTATATATATATATATAGATATATATATATATATATATATATATATATATATATATATATATATATATATATATATGTCAGTGTTGTCTTGGTGAGATTTTATGAAAACAGGGTTCACCTCGTGAAGATACTAACCAAGACTTGAGGACAAATTCAGTCCAATATCGCTCTCCTTTACTTGCTGATGTATCGTCTCTCCATTTTGAGGGTCATTTTCTGACTGTATGAGCTGTAAGATATAATGTGGGACTACTTATTGCAAGAGGCAAAGGGTATGATATAGGAGTAATCTCTGACTATGTGTAGGTTTGTAAATAAAGTAAGACTACTTCCTGATAATGTAAAGTTTAGGATTTAATGAAGGAGTATTTACTGTGAGGGGGGTTAAGCTACATTGCAGGTATGCTCACTGACTTTGAGATGCTTTGGGTATGAGATAGAGGTATGCCATGACTATATGAGACTTATATTTGATATGTTATATTACATCATTCTACTGACTTTGAGAATGTTCAGGTATAATGCAGAATTGTCCTCTGAGTATGCAAGGCTTAGGATATGATGTAGAACTGCTCACCATGAGATGGTTAGCGTATGATGTAGGACACCTGTCTGACCATGAGAGGGTTTGGAGATGATGTGGGACTACTACCTGTCTATGTAACATTTAAGAAACAATAAAGGGGCACTGTTCTGACTGTGAGAAGTTTAGACTATGATGTATAAGTAGTCGCAGACTGTGAGAGAGTTTGGAAATGATGTTGACATTCTCACTGTGAGCTGGTTAAGGTAGGAGGTAGGAGAACTCTGACTGTGAGAGGATTTGGAACTGATATTGGCGTTCTCACTGTGAGATGGTTAAGGTAGGAGGTAGCAGAACTCTCTGACTGTGAGAGGGTTTGGAAATGATGTTGGCGTTCTCACTGTGAGATGGTTAAGGTAGGAGGTAGGAGAACTCTGACTGTGAGAGTGTTTGGAAATGATGTTGACATTCTCACTGTGAGACGGTTAAGGTAGGAGGTAGGAAAACTCTCTGACTGTGAGAGGGTTTGGATATTGCCGCTCGTCCCTCTCTAACATAGATGACTAGCAGGCGGGGTATTTTGTTTAAATGCTGTAATACATAGAAACACATCTGAATGGATAACAGCATCATAAAATACAAATTAACTGGTTAATAGACAGACCTTACATGTATGCATGCTTACATCTCAACAGCTAACTACAAAATGGCAGTCAGACCTGTACGTGCTCAGTATTTATACAGTTGTGCAACCCTTGGATAGCTTCTTAAAGATATATACACACACATTGATCTGCATCCTCCCTCTTAAAAAGATTGTCCTTTGTAAAAACAACATTAGAGTTAGACATGCATTGCTATAGACATTAGAAACAAAATGCAGTGTTCATGTCCAAGTTGCCATGTATCTGCTACAGGGTTTAGAGATGTGACCAAATCCTGTAATGTAACAATCTGGACTAAATTTAGCAACAGGGACAGTCTTCAGTAAACAATTCATATCAGTAACTTCTGGATTCATCACAGAACCAGGAATATTCTCTGGAACTTCCTCAAGAATTGGAACACTGGACAACTCACTCAGATAAAGAGTCTTTCTCACAGGCTATGCTCTGTGGTATAGGCTCAGACACCAGTCTCAAATGTTTCCAATTTCACCTAAACTCTGCTCCTTGTGATTCCACAATGTATAATCTCAGCTCTGGACAAATATTCTTCACGACACCAATCCGATCACAACCGTTGGATGTTTGCATCCTTACAACTTCTCCTTCTCATAATGGATTGAGCGGTTTGCTGGTTTTATCATAGTAGGACTTCTGGGTTAAACATTTCTTCAACAGATTAGCTTTCACTGACCTGTTGTTCTTGGCACATGGAACCAACAATTGACTACCGATTGATAATGTGGTTCTGGTTTGTCTTGAAAGAAGTCTCTGAGCAGGTGAACCAAGATATTTATCACAAGAAACATTTCTGAGATTCAAGAGATTCAGGAAAACATCACTATTATCTCATTTTGAATTCTCTAGTAACGGTTTTGCACTTTGAATTGGGCGTTCTGCTAAACCACTTGACTGCGGATACTCAGGGCTATTCATGACATGAGTAAAGTCCCACTCCTTGACAAATCTTTGAACTGTTGGCTTGTAAACTGTGTGCCATTGTCAGAAATAACTTTGTGCAGACTACAATACAGTGCAAAATGACACTTCATCTTAGTAATGACAGTACTGGCTGCTAGGTTCGGAAGTAGACCAATCAGAAATCAGTTAGAATAAGAGTCTACTAACACCAAATAATGTTGACCAGTTTACTATCACAATGCAGAATGAAGGTTTGTTGAACATGGGAATGATGAACATTAGTTGGCCGATTTCCATATTGTCAACCTTCAATTCTTCGAGTCTCCTGATCAGCGAATGTCACTGTGCATTTGCTCATATGTGGAAGATGTTTCGTATTGAGATCATGAGACACTGCGGATCGGGAGATTTACCATTTTCTTTTCTGCACTGTAGTGCATTCTCGGAGTTGGAATATATAAGCTGCAGGGGGGGTTGCAGTGGGGCTTACTCCCCTGCAAAAACATTACTGTTAATGCTGTGCAGTACGGATCTTTTCCATACATACTACTGCAAAGTGGACAATGGAATTCAGAAGTTGAATTTGATTTTGCCTCATTTAGGTTGCCGATATTCCAACCTAATTAATATTCCAAACATCGAACATGTAAACCGCATTTTTGAATGGTTTACGTTCTGTGGTTCACTGTTTTAATAGTAAACCACATTGATCTTTCCACTCAGAGATGTCAGTGGCTACTATCGACCGTAGCTCTGGAATCTGGTTAAGCTGAAGTGGTTCCTTCTATTGATGTGTCTTAGTACCATTACACACTGAACAAGATAAAAGTGCTCTCTGAATGTCTTGTGACATAGAAAGCCAAAATACTAGACCTCTCACACATCTCTTGGTAGAGTCAGTACCTGGGTGACCATGATGCAGAATAGTAATGTACTCTTGTTGCAAAGACTTTTGAACAATCACTCTTGGACCTTTCATAATGATACCTTTGTCAGACAAAATCTCATCTCTACATGGAAAATAAGGTTGCACTTCTTGGGGTAAACTAAATTGCTTTGATGGCCATCCTTGATTGATAAAGTGGTTGAGCCTTTGTAAAACTGGATCTGTGGCTGTATGATCTCTCAACTCATCAAGACATGTTGAAGAAACATTTCTTACTTCCATGACTTCAAAATTAAGGTTCTCATTCTCATGCTGTTCTGTGGTGTTTCTGGGTGATCTGCATAAGGTATCAGCAAGACAAAGAAGTTTGCCTTTCTTGTAGACATAAGTGAAATTATACTTTTGCAATCTCCGTATCATATGTTGCAGTCTGTCTGATGCTGAATCCATAGGTTTTTTCAGGATAGTGACTAATGGTTGCTGGTCTCTTTCAATCTGGATAGGTCTACCATAAACATAATCATGGAACTTTGAACATGCAAACACAATTGCCAAAAGCTCTTTCTCGATCTGGGCATACTGCTGTTCAGTTTGGGTAAGAGTTCTCAATGCATAGGCAACAGGTTGACCCTCTTATAGAATTACTGCACCTAGACTGAATTTTGAAGCATCACATGAAAGAGTAACTGGCTTGTAGACGTCATAGTATCTGAGAGTTGGTGGACTAGCAATTCTGTGTTTCCAGACATCAAAATGATCCCTGGTGTTGTTCTAACCCAGACCAGGATACATCCTCATGTGTCAGCTGTCTGAGTGGTGCTATTTGACTCAAGTCTGGAATGAACTTGCCTAGATAGCTAACCATACCAAGAAAATGTTGCAGAGCTTGAACATTGTCTGCAGCTGGCATCTCAAGAATGGCTGTTTGCTTTGAAAAATCTGGTCGTAAGCCTGAACTGGTAAATAAATGACCAACATAAGTAACATCTTGTAGCCTGAACTTTCTTGAGGTTTCTGTCATATTCAGCTTCTCCATTACCCCTACTAGAATATCATCTACTATAATAGCACAGAGATACCAGGAAAAAAATTGCTTTATTGCACGTTGAAAGACTTCACTTGCAGAATTTATCCCAAATGGCATTCTCAAAAATCTGTACCTGCCAAATGGAGTACTGAACATAGTGAGCAATGATGATTTATACACTTGTACAAGCCCTCGGATATCTTCTTAAAGGTACGTACACACACATTGCTCTATAGATATGATGTCAAAGTACTCACTTTGAGATGATTAAGGTATGAGTAGGAGAACTCTCACACCATGAGGGAGCATGGCTATGAAGTTGGAGTACTCAATGAGAGATGGTTAAGATATGAGGCAGGAAACCTCTCTGACTACGAGAAGGTTTGGATATGATGCAGGACTACTCTCTGGCTATGTAAAAATAATGTTGGAGCATTGTTTTGACTGTGAAAAGTTTAGACTGATATTTATACAAAGTTTCAGACTGTGAGAGAGTTTTCATATGATGTAAAAGTATTGTCAGATTATTTGCAGCTAAGCATATGATGTAGAAATACTCATTGTTTGATGGTTATGGTATGATGTTGACATGCTTTGAATATGATGTAGGAGTTCACCCTGAATATAGCAGACTTAGGATTTGAAGAAAGGGTACTAAGAGAGGAGAACTCTCAGACCGTGAAAGGGATCAGATAAGCTAGAAGAATATTCCTTGACTATTTAAGATGTAAGTATCTGAAGCACTTTCTGACTGTGAGGAGATGAGTATGATCTCTCTCAGAGAGTTTGGATATGGTGTATAAGTATGCCTGACTATGTGAATCTTAGGATGTGATGTAGGAGTAACTGTGGGAGGATTAGAGTATGAACTTGGAGTACTGTGACAGTGGGAGGGCCTGAATGTGATGTAAGATGTTCTGAGTCTAAGGATAGGACATAAACCCATGCTACTGATTATGTGGTCACTACATTGAGCTGCAGCACTTCTGTCTGATGGTACAGGAGTTTCATAACCTAGTAGTGCTTGCTTATGGTACAGTAGTTACAGCATGAGATAGGAGTATTGTCTGATTGTATAGTAATTACAGCACAATGTAGGAGTGCTTCATTATTATAGCGTAGTTACAGCATGACGTAGGAGTGCTGTCTGATTGTTCAGTAGTTACAGCATGACTTAGGAGTGCTTCCCTACTGTAGAGTAGTGACACCATGACGTAGGAGTGTTGTCTGATTTTTCAGTAGTTACAGCATGACTTAAGAGTGCTTCCTTATTGTAGAGTAGCTACAGCATGAGGTAACAGTGTTGTCTGATTGTACAGTAGTTACAGCATGACGTAGGAGGGCTGTCTGATTGTACAGTAGTTACAGCATGACGTAGGAGGGCTGTCTGATTGTACAGTAGTCACAACATTACATAGGAGGACTGATTGTACAGTACTTACAGCAAGATGAAGGAGGGCTATCTGACTGTACAGTAGTTACATGACATAGGAGTGCTGTCTGATTGTAGTGTAGTCACAACATGACATAGGAGAGCTGTCTGATTGTACAGTATTCACAGCATGATGTAGGAAGGCTGTCTGTACAGAAGTTACAGCATGATGTAGGGCTGCTTCCTTATTATACAGTAATTACAGCATGACGTAGGAGTGTTGTCTGTTTGTACAGTAGTCACCGCATGAAGTAGGAGGGCTCTCTGATTGTACAGAAGTTACAGCATGATAGGGCTGCTTCCTTATTATACAGTAATTACAGCATGATGTAGGAGTGTTGCCTGATTGTACAGTAGTCACCGCATGAAGTAGGAGGGCTGTCTGATTGTACAGTAGTTACAGCATGATGTAGGAGTGTTGCCTGATTGTACAGTAGTCACCGCATGAAGTAGGAGGGCTGTCTGATTGTACAGTAGTTACAGCATGATGTAGGAGTGTTGCCTGATTGTACAGTAGTTACAGCATGAGGTAGGAGGGCTGTCTGATTGTACAGTAGTTACAGCATGATGTAGGAGTGTTGCCTGATTGTACAGTAGTTACAGCATGAGGTAGGAGGGCTGTCTGATTGTACAGTAGTTACAGTATGACATAGGGCTGCTTCTTTATTGTAGAGTAGTTACAGCATAATGTAGGAAGGCTTTCTGTTTGTACAGTAGTCACAGCATGAAGTAGGAGGGCTCTCTGATTGTACAGAAGTTACAGCATGATGTTGGGCTGCTTCCTTATTGTACAGTAATTACAGCATGACGTAGGAGTGTTGCCTGATTGTACAGAAGCTACAGAATGATGTAGGAGGGCTGTCTGATTGTACAGTAAGCATAGCATGACATAGGAGGGCTGTCTGATTGTACAGTAATCACAGCATAATGTAGCAGTGCTTCCTTACTGTAGAGTAGTTACATCATCACATAGGAGTATTGCCTGATTGTAGAGTAGCTACAGCATGATGTAGAAGAGCTGTCTGATTCTACACTAATCACAGCATGACATAGTTGGGCTTTATGATTATACAGTAGTTACAGCTTGATGCAGGAGGGCTGTCTGATTGTACAGAAGTCACAGCATGATGTAGCTGTGTTGTCTGATTGCACAGTAGCCACAACGTGACATAGCAGGGCTGTCTGATCATACAGTAGTCACAGCATGATGTAGCAGTCTTGTCTGTACAGTAGTCAAAGCATGACTTAAGAGGGATGTCTGATTGTACAGTAGTCACAGCATGACTTTGGAGGGCTGTCTGATTGTACAGAAGTTGCAATATGATGTAGGAGGGCTGTCTGACTGTACAGTAGTCACAGCATGATGTAGCAGTCTTGTCTGTACAATAGTCAAAACATGACTTGAGGGATGTCTGATTGTACAGTAGCCACAGTATGATGTAGAAGGGCTGTCTAATTGTACAGTAGTCAGAGCATGATGTAGCTGTGTTGTCTAATTGTACAGTAGTCATAGTATAGGGTAGGAGGGCTGTCTGATTATATAGTACTCACAGCATGATGTAGCAGTGCTGCCTGACTGTACAGTAGACACAGCATGATGTAGTAGAGCTGTCTGACTGTACATTACTCACAGCATGATGTAGGAGAACTGTCTGACTGTACAGAAGTCACAGCATGACATAGCAGTCTTGACTGTAGAGTAGTCACAGCATGATGTACGAGGGCTGTCTGATTGTACAGTAGTCACAGCATGATATAGGAGAGCTGTCTGATTATACAGTAATCACAGCATGATGTAGCTGTGTTGTCAGATTGTACAGTAGTCACATGACTTAGGAGGGCTGTCTGATTGTACAGTAGTCACAGCATGATGTGACTGTTGTCTGATTGTACAGTAGCCACAGCATGATGTAGAAGGACTGTCTGATTGTACAGAAGTCACAGCATGATGTAGGAGTGTCCTCTGATTGTACTATAGTCACTGTATGATGTAGGAGGGATGTCTGATTGCATAGGAGAAAAGGCATGATGTAGGAGGGATGTCTGATTGTACAGTAGTCACAGCATGATGTAGCTGTGTTGTCTGATTGCACAGTAGTCACAACATGACATAGGAGGGCTGTCTGACTGTACAGTCTTCACAACATGATGTAGGAGTGCTGTCTGATTGTACAGAAGTTACAGCATGACGTAGGGTTGCTTCCTTATTGTAGAGTTTTATAACACAATGTAGGAGTGTTATCTGATTGTAGAGTAGCTACAGCATGATGTAGAAGACCCGTCTGATTGTACACTAGTCACAGCATGACATAGTTGGGCTGTATGATTATACAGTAGTTACAGCCTGACGCAGGAGGGCTGTCTGATTTACAGTAGTCACAGCATGATGTAGCAGTCTTGTCTATACAGTAGTCAAAGCATGACTTAAGAGGGATGTCTGATTGTATAGTAGTCACAGCATGACTTAGGAGGGCTGTCTGATTGTACAGAAGTTACAATATGATGTAGGAGGGCTGTCTGATTTACAGTAGTCACAGCATGATGTAGCAGTCTTGTCTGTACAGTAGTCAAAGCATGACTTAAGAGGGATTTCTGATTGTACAGTAGTCAAAGCATGACTTAAGACGGATGTCTGATTGTACAGTAGCCACAGCATGATTTAGAAGGGCTGTCTGATTGTACAGTAGTCACAGCATGATGTAGCTGTGTTGTCTGATTGTACAGTAGTCACAGTATGGGGTAGGAGGGCTGTCAGATTATATAGTACTCACAGCATGATGTAGCAGTGCTGTCTGATTTACAGTAGTCACAGCATGATGTAAGAGGGCTGTCTGATTGTACAGTAGTCATGCCATGATGTAGGAGTGCTGTCTAATTGTACAGTAGTCACATCATGACATAGCAGCCTTGTCTGTACAGTAGTGACAGCATGATACCAGAGGGCTGTCTGATTGTTCAGTAGTCACAGCATGAGGTAGGAAGGCTGTCTGTTTGTACAGTAGTCACAACATGATGTAGCAGTCTTGTCTGTACAGTAGTGACAGCATGACACAGGAGGGCTGTCTGACTGTACAGTAGTCACAGCATGATGTAGGAGGGCTGTCTGTACAGTAGTCACAGCATGATGTAGCAGTCTTGTCTGTATAGTAGTCAAAGCATGACTTAAGAGGGTTGTCTGATTGTACAGTAGTCACAGCATAATGCAGGAGGGCTGTCTGTACAGAAGTTACAATATGATGTAGGAGGGCTGTCTTATTGTAAAGTAGTCATGCCATGATGTAGGAGTGCTGTCTAATTGTACAGTAGTCACATCATGACATAGCAGCCTTGTCTGTACAGTAGTGACAGCATGATACCAGAGGGCTGTCTGATTGTTCAGTAGTCACAGCATGAGGTAGGAAGGCTGTCTGTTTGTACAGTAGTCACAGCATGATGTAGCAGTCTTGTCTGTATAGTAGTCAAAGCATGACTTAAGGGGGTTGTCTGATTGTACAGTAGCCACAACATGATGTAGGAGGGCTGTCTTATTGTAAAGTAGTCACAGCATGATGTAGCTGTGTTGTATGATTGTACAGTAGCCACAGCATGACTTAGGAAGGCTGTCTGATTGTACAGTAGTCACAGCATAATGCAGGAGGGCTGTCTGTACAGAAGTTACAATATGATGTAGGAGGGCTGTCTGATTGTACAGTAGTAACAGCATGATGTAGCAGTCTTGCCTGTACAGTAGTCAAAGCATGACTTAAGAGGGATGTCTGATTGTACAGTAATCACAGCATGATGTAGGAGGGCTGTCTGATTGTACAGAAGTTACAATATGATGTAGGAGGGCTGTCTGATTGTACAGTAGTCACAGCATGATTTGACTGTTGTCTGATTGTACAGTAGTCACAGTATGAGGTAGGAGGGCTATCTGATTATATAGTACTCACAGCATGATATAGCAGTGCTGTCTGACTGTACAGTAGTCACAGCATGATGTAAGAGAGCTGTCTGACTGTACAGTAGTCACAGCATGATGTAGGAGAGCTGTCTGACTGTATAGTAGTCACATCATGACATAGCAGCCTTGTCTGTACAGTAGTTACAGCATGATGCAGGAGGGCTGTCTAATTGCTCAATAGTCACAGCATGATGTAGGGGGGCTGTCTGATTGTACAGTAGTCACAGAATGATATAGGAGGGCTGTCTGATTGTACATTAGTTGCAGCATGATGTAGAAGGGCTATCTGATTTTATAGAAGTAACAACATGATGTAGGAGGATTGTCTGATTGTACAGTAGTCACTGTATGATGTAGGAGGGCTGTCTGGTTGTACAGAATTCACAGCATGACATAGCAGTCTTGTCTGTACAGCAGTCACAGCATGACGTAGGAGGGGTGTCTGATTGTACAGTAGTCACAGCATGATGTAGCTGTGTTGCTTTATTGTACACTAGTCACAGCATGACTTAGCTGGGCTGTCTGATTGTACAGTAGTCACTGTATGATGTAGGAGGGCTGTCTATACAGTAGTCACAGCATGATGTAGGAGGGCTGTCTATACAGTAGTCACAGCATGGCATAATAGGGCTGTCTGATTATACAGCAGTCACAGCAAAATGTAGCCATGTTTTCTGATTGTACAGTAGTCACCGCATGGGGTTGGAGGACTGTCTGATTATAGAGTACTCAAAGCATGATGTAGCAGTGCTGTCTGACTCTACAGTAGTCGCAGCATGAGGTAGGAGGGCTGTCTGATTATACAGCAATCACAGGATGATGTAGCAGTGTTGTGTGATTGTACAGTAGTCACATCATGATATAGGAGGGCTTTCTGATTGTACAATAGTCATGGCATGACACAGGAGTACTCTCTGATTATACAGTAGTCACATCATGACATAGAAGTCTTGTCTGTACAGTAGTTGCAGCATGACATAGGAGGGCTGTCTGATTGTACATTCGTTACAGCATGATATAGGAGTGTTGCTAATTGTACAATAGTTACCGTATGATGTAGGAGTGTTGCCTGATTGTGCAACAGTCACAGCATGTATATAGGAGGGCTGTCTGATTGTACAGTAGTCACAGCATAATGCAGGAGGGCTGTCTGTACAGAAGTTACAATATGATGTAGGAGGGCTGTCTTATTGTAAAGTAGTCATGCCATGATGTAGGAGTGCTGTCTAATTGTACAGTAGTCACATCATGACATAGCAGCCTTGTCTGTACAGTAGTGACAGCATGATACCAGAGGGCTGTCTGATTGTTCAGTAGTCACAGCATGAGGTAGGAAGGCTGTCTGTTTGTACAGTAGTCACAGCATGATGTAGCAGTCTTGTCTGTATAGTAGTCAAAGCATGACTTAAGGGGGTTGTCTGATTGTACAGTAGCCACAACATGATGTAGGAGGGCTGTCTTATTGTAAAGTAGTCACAACATGATGTAGCTGTGTTGTATGATTGTACAGTAGCCACAGCATGACTTAGGAAGGCTGTCTGATTGTACAGTAGTCACAGCATAATGCAGGAGGGCTGTCTGTACAGAAGTTACAATATGATGTAGGAGGGCTGTCTGATTGTACAGTAGTAACAGCATGATGTAGCAGTCTTGCCTGTACAGTAGTCAAAGCATGACTTAAGAGGGATGTCTGATTGTACAGTAATCACAGCATGATGTAGGAGGGCTGTCTGATTGTACAGAAGTTACAATATGATGTAGGAGGGCTGTCTGATTGTACAGTAGTCACAGCATGATTTGACTGTTGTCTGATTGTACAGTAGTCACAGTATGAGGTAGGAGGGCTATCTGATTATATAGTACTCACAGCATGATATAGCAGTGCTGTCTGACTGTACAGTAGTCACAGCATGATGTAAGAGAGCTGTCTGACTGTACAGTAGTCACAGCATGATGTAGGAGAGCTGTCTGACTGTATAGTAGTCACATCATGACATAGCAGCCTTGTCTGTACAGTAGTTACAGCATGATGCAGGAGGGCTGTCTAATTGCTCAATAGTCACAGCATGATGTAGGGGCTGTCTGATTGTACAGTAGTCACAGAATGATATAGGAGGGCTGTCTGATTGTACATTAGTTGCAGCATGATGTAGAAGGGCTATCTGATTTTATAGAAGTAACAACATGATGTAGGAGGATTGTCTGATTGTACAGTAGTCACTGTATGATGTAGGAGGGCTGTCTGGTTGTACAGAATTCACAGCATGACATAGCAGTCTTGTCTGTACAGCAGTCACAGCATGGCGTGGGATGGGTGTCTGATTGTACAGTAGTCACAGCATGATGTAGCTGTGTTGCTTTATTGTACACTAGTCACAGCATGACTTAGCTGGGCTGTCTGATTGTACAGTAGTCACTGTATGATGTAGGAGGGCTGTCTATACAGTAGTCACAGCATGATGTAGGAGGGCTGTCTATACAGTAGTCACAGCATGGCATAATAGGGCTGTCTGATTATACAGCAGTCACAGCAAAATGTAGCCATGTTTTCTGATTGTACAGTAGTCACCGCATGGGGTTGGAGGACTGTCTGATTATAGAGTACTCAAAGCATGATGTAGCAGTGCTGTCTGACTCTACAGTAGTCACAGCATGAGGTAGGAGGGCTGTCTGATTATACAGCAATCACAGGATGATGTAGCAGTGTTGTGTGATTGTACAGTAGTCACATCATGATATAGGAGGGCTTTCTGATTGTACAATAGTCATGGCATGACACAGGAGTACTCTCTGATTATACAGTAGTCACATCATGACATAGAAGTCTTGTCTGTACAGTAGTTGCAGCATGACATAGGAGGGCTGTCTGATTGTACATTCGTTACAGCATGATATAGGAGTGTTGCTAATTGTACAATAGTTACCGTATGATGTAGGAGTGTTGCCTGATTGTGCAACAGTCACAGCATGTATATAGGAGGGCTGTCTGATTGTACAGTAGTCACATCATGACATAGCAGTCTTGTCTGTACAGTAGTTACAGCATGATGTAGGAGGGCTGTCTGATTGTATAGTAGTCACAGCATTATGTAGGAGGGCTGTCTGATTATAGTGTAGTCACAGCATGATGTAGCTGTGTTGTCTGATTGTACAGTGGTCACAGCATTATGTAGGAGTGCTGTCTGCCTGTACAGTAGTTGCTGCATGACGTACAAAGTCTGTCTGACTGTGCAGTAGTCACATCATGACATTGCAGTGCTGTCTGTACAGTAGTCACAGAATGATGTAGGAGAGCTGTCTGATTATACAGTAGTTCCAGCTTGACATAGGAGGGCTGTCTGATTGTATAGTAGTCACAGCATTATGTAGGAGGGATCTCTGATTATACAGTAGTCACAGCTTGACGTAGGAGGGTTGTCTGATTATACTGTAGTCACAGCATGACATAGCAATGCTGTCTGATTGCACAGTCATTACAGCATTATGTTGCAGTGCTAACTGATAGTACTGTAGTTACAGCTTGATGTAGGAGGGCTGTCTGGTTGTACAGTAGTCACAGCATTACATAGGAGGGCTGTCTGATAATACAGTAGTTCCAGCTTGACATAGGAGGGCTGTCTGATTGTATAGTAGTCACAGCATTATGTAGGAGGGATCTCTGATTATACTGTAGTCACAGCATGATATAGCAGTGTTGTCTGATTGTACAGTAGTCACAGCTTGGCGTAGGAGGGCTGTCTGATAATACAGTAGTCACAGCATGACATAGCAATGCTGTCTGATTGCACAGTCATTACAGCATTATGTTGCAGTGCTAACTGATAGTACTGTAGTTACAGCTTGATGTCGGAGGGCTGTCTGGTTGTACAGTAGTCACAGCATTACATAGGAGGCCTGTCTGATTGTGTATAAGTTACAGCATGATGAAACGGTGATTCCTGATTATAGAGTAGTCACAGGATGATGTTGGTGTGCTGCCTGATTGCACAGTACTTACCACATGATGTAGAAATGCTATCTGATTCTTCAAGCGTTAGAGCATGATGTGGGAATGTTATCTGATTGTACAGTAGTAGGAGGATGATGTGGGTCTTATGATTGATGTGTTAGTGCTGTCTGATAGTAGGATAGTTACAGAATGACATGGGAGTGATGTCTGATCGTACAATAGTAATAGAGCGATGTGAGAGTGCTGTCTAATTTATATTAGTTACAGTATGATGTGGGAGTGCTTATTGTACAATAGTTACAGCATAATGATGGGCTAATGTCAGATTTGCTGTCTGATAGTAGGATAGTTACAGAACGACATGGGAGTGGTGTCTGATTGTACAATAGTTATAGCATGATGTGAGAGTGGTGTCTAATTTATATTCACTACTGTATGATGTGGGCATGCTGCCTGATTGTACAATAGTTATAGAGTGATATGAGAGTGCTGTCTAATTTATATTCACTACTGTATGATGTCGGCATGCTGCCTAATTGTACAGTATTTACAGCATGATGTAGCCCTGGTAATTATATAGCAGTTACCACATAATGTAGGAGTGCTGCCTGATTGTAGATACAGCATAATGTAGGAGAAAATGTGACAGTATAATGGTTACATTGTGATGCAGGACTGTTGTCTGATTGTACAGTGGTTACAGCAGAATGAACAAGTTCAGTCTAAGTGTATAAAACGGGTGAAGGAACCAGCAACCAATGTTCAAAACTCTGGGGCTGAATTGGCTTACGCTTTTATTAGAATAAAGAAGAGTTTTGAACATTGGTTGCTGGTTCCTTCACCCGTTTTTACCTTGGATTTGGTTTTTATTGGCTTATGATTGTTTGTATTTTTGTTTTTCAGTCTAAGTGTATAACAACTACATTGGGATGCAGGACTGTTGCCTGCACAATGACTACAACATGATGTATGAATGTTGTCCGATTGTGTAGTGGCCACTGTGTAATGCAGGCCTGCTGTCTGACTACAGAGTAGTTGGAGTAAGAATACCTTTTAGCCACAAGACTGCTTTTAGTACGATGTAGGATTGTTCTAGTGAATGCTGTTATTATTATCTGTATTGTCATTGTAGCTTGAACTGCAGTTGAAAAAAGGACAGCGAAGACCTGTCTACTTATGTTGTCAAGAATTACATGAACAAATGGATGAAGTAAAAGTAATGCCTAAATATGAGGGGGTTGAGATGTCATGTAGTGACAATGTACGGCTGTAATTCACTACAGACCGCAATGCATACTTAATGCCTGACAGAAAGCATGCTGTACCCTGAGTAGCAGTAAGGCCTAAATGTGATAGCATTGTCTCCTGATTGTGTACAAGGTGGTACGTGAAGGAAGAGCTGTACTTCACTGCTGAATGACCATGTTTGGTGTGCAAGGACTGTTTGCTCGTAAGTGGACAGCAGTCTGATGGAGGGACACTGCCTACTGTTGAACATGGAAGGATCTCTTGTAGTATTTTCATATTGCGGGAATAGTGTGTAAATGAACACACTGGCCAGCATATGATGCATGAGCTGTGCTTTGTGTGAGGTTGCATGCAGACTTTGAAAGGGTTAGGATCTGAATAAGATTGCAGTGTGATCAAAAATGTGTCACACAAGACAGTGCTATTCAAAGTGTTGTCGGTCGACAGGTATCAGCCCCCACACTGTTGGTTGCCAATTCTTCCGCCATTTCTCTATTTTATTATATTAATTAAAGAAATGCAGCATTTCTTTACTTAAAGAGATAAAATATAAATGACCCATGAAGCTCATCAGCTGAGATTCCAGTGCTAGATGGAGGATGATTTGTTAAATGCACCAACCTTTGAGAAATCACTGCAGTTAACCAATCAACTTGCTGGATTTGTATTTCTTTCACTGGTTGGATGGCGAAGCAGTTACTGGTGTATAAGGCATTTTTTTTATTTTCATTGGTGGATTTACATGGGGTGCTAAGGGGTTCAAAACTGTGATTTTTTTTTTTCTTTCTGGCAAACTACTAAGAACTGCAGTTGCTAATTAATGGCAAACATTTCAATTTCAGACTTTACATCTTTAAGAAAATGTGATAGAAAGCTTTTTATTCTTGCGACATTTTAAGTGCTGACACATTTAATGAACTAAGAGGTTGAGAGGTTGAGATGGCAGTAAAACATGAACAAATGACAACAAAGAGCAGTAAGGGGTGCTTCAGAGGACTAAAACTGATCTTGAAACAGTACAGTTGTGTAAAATCTTACCATGACAGTAGATGTCCTTCCCTTTACTGCTGCAGTATTCATTACACTAGGGATCCACTGCCAGGGGCACTCTGATGTATGGTCAGTATACCGAAGCCTTGGGTTGTAAAGGGCTGTAGTACATCACACGTATGCCCCCCCACTCACAGTGTAGGGCATAAAGGTGACATACAGTCCAAAGAGTACAAAATGGAACATATTCATCCGGAAGGAAAGAATAAAAAAAGGGGAGAAGGAAAAGAGTGAAGACTGCAACGGTGAAGAGGAGGACATCTACTGTTATAAAAAGATTTTACACAGCTGCATTATGTCCTTCCATGTCACTTCTGAAAAATATCCATTACAGTAGGGAGAGGACAAACGCTCAGTATTCAGAGGAGGAAAGCCCAGCAGAGCCCTCAAGAAAGCCACGCTGGATTGTCCTGGCAAAGCCAGCTGTAGCCCTAGAAACTATATCCAACTTATAATCTTTGGTAAAAGTATGCACAAAAGTCCAAGTAGCTGCCTCAAGGAGGAGTTGGTATCCAATCCTTTAAAAAAGCACCAGAAGAAGCCACAGCCCCAGTAGGATGAGCCTTAACAGAAGAAGCGAGGCTTTTCCCATGAAAAGAGTAACAAAAGGAAACTGCCTTAGAGATCCAGGAAGAAACAGTCGTACCTAAAGACCTAGGATGGAAAGAAACAAAAGACTGCTCAGATTTACAAATGCCTTTAGTTTTATCTAAATAATATCTGCGTTGTCTGTGCAAATCTAAATTGTGAAGAACCTTTTCACTAGCAGACCGTGGAAAAAGGAACAAAGTGAGCAAATGAACAGACTGATAAGAGACCCTTCATTAATCACTTTGGGCATAAAAGAAGGATTAGTACAAATAGGCACCCTGAACCAATGAAATACTAAAAAAGGAAATATACCCATAAGGACCTGAAGCTTAGACACCCTTCTAGCGGAAGTAAGGTCAAAAGAAGAATAGTCTTCCAAGTACAGTGCTGTAAGGAAGCTGAAGCTGCAGGCTCAAAGTGAGCCTGAGTCAATTTTTCCAAAGTAAAATTAAGGTCCCAGGAAAGAGGAATAGACTTCTTGGGAAGCCCAATATGAAGTATGCTTTTAAGGAATTGTTTGACCTCAAACCTAGGAGTCAAAGGAAGGGTCAAAGGCAGACAAGCAGAAATAGCTGAAAGTCAGGCTTTAACTGGAGTAAGCCAACCCAGCATGGAGCAATTCAAACAATTTAGATAGAATAAAAGGAACTTCCACAGAAAGTGGATCCAGGTTACAAAGCAAAACACCCAGCAGAAAATCTCTTCCATTTGGATAAATAAGAATTCCTGGTAGTGGGTTTTTCTGACCTCCTGCAGAACTTGAAGCACGTCCTCAGAAACAAATGTGCTTAAAAATGGATTAAACCCTATCAACCACAGTATCAGTTGAAGAGTAGACAAGTGGGGATGGGTGAGAGATCCCTTGTTTTGTGTGAGTAGGTCCACCCTGTGAAGTAACTTGTGGTAACTGCCTTTGGCTAAGTGCAAAAGAAAAGAGAATTAATTCAGTCTGGGCCAAAAGGGAGCCACAAACAAGATTTTTGGAGAGTCTTCTTCTATCTTGAACAGGACCCTTAGTATGAAAGGAAGGGAAGGGAAGGCATAAAGAAACACTCCCTTCCAAAACAAAGAGAGAGTGTCCACCTTCCAAACCAGAGGAAATGGTTCATAGGTTGAACTAGGCTAACTGCCCTTGCGGGCCATTTTAAGCCTAGCAAATTACCCCGTGTGAGAATCAAACCCTGCACCTTGTGTTTGTAAGGTAAACACCTTAACCATCATGCCAACTCTTATGCAGAAGAGAGGAAGTTGTCTGATCATAGGGAAGGGAAAAATATCTACCTGATGAGTACCCCACTGTGAAGACTTTGAGAGACCTTAGAAGGAATAGATAATGGAAGGCCTGAAGGGCCAAATGAAGACCCTCATTTCTTTGATGTTGATATGATCCTTCTTTTGATGAAGGGACCAAAATCCCTGGGCCTTCACAGGGCCGAAAGAAGCTCCCCATCCCATGTCTGAGGCATCCAAAAATAGTTCCTAAGAGGGAAGTGGATGCAGAAAAGGAAGCCGTGGTTTGAGAAAAATTGATGAGTTAATCACAGAAGCTCTAGCTTGAGGCATGAAGAAGAGGAATTGGAAGGTCCAAAGGATGAGAATGTTAAAGCCAGACTAACATTAGGAACCACTGTAGCTTTCTCATATGAAGTATGGCTAGAGGAAGCATAGGAATGATTGAAGCCCTGTACCCCAAATTCCTTAGAAACTGCCTGGCTGTAATTAAGATCAAAGGAAGAATGGATTTAAAAAATATGGTGCAGCGGTAGCATTGTCACCTCACAGCAGGAGGTTCTTCTGTTCGATTCTCAGCTGGACTGCTTTCTGTGTGGAAGTCTGCACTTCCTCCCTGAGTTTGTGTGGGTTTCCTCCAGGTGCTCCAGTTTTCTCCCATGTTATAAAGACATGTGTCTGGAGCATTTCTTCCCGGACATCCACTGAAAACTGACTTTGTTCCAAGTCAGACTTTCCCGGTTAACAAATGTTCAATAAATAAATAAATAAATAAATAAAATGCAATCAGATATAAAGCCTTAGGAGGAGGCAGAGATGCCAGCATAGGAATGGTATGGAGCCTGCATCTGAGAAAAACATGATCCTGAGAAGGAGTCAGAAAGGATTTTTGGAAATTCACTGTAAAGCCTAGGATCTGCAAGAGGCAAATAGCATAGTGAAGGTGCCGAAACCAGATCTCTGAGGAGGAAGCCTGAATGAGCAGGTCATCCAGATAAGAAAAGATCTGTATTTCCCCTCATCCTGCAAAAAGCAATTACAGGAGCGAGGCATTTGGTGAAGACCTTTGGGTAGTAGAGAGGCCAAAGGGCAAAGCAGAGAACTGAAAAAGCAAGGAAGAAGCAGAGAAATATAAAAAGTTCTTGAAAAGGCGGTGAACAGGAATATGGAGATAGACATCCTTAAGATGCAGAGAGACTAGGAAATCCTGAGGTCGAAGGAGAGGAAATGAGACCTAAAGGGGCAGCGTTTGAAAGGGGGGAACCTTTAAAGAGAAAAATCCAGAATGGGTCTCCAGGTGCCTTCTGTCCTGGGGACCAGAAACATTCTACAATAAACCCCCTTCTCCTTTTGCGGAGCAGAAACTGCTTGGATGGTACCTAGAGACAAAAGACTTTGAAGAACTTCTGTGGAAAAGGGCAGCTGTTCCTGTGGAGGCTGAGGAATGCCCAAAAAAGGAGGAAGGAATTTCCAAAGCATGTAATACCCCTGAGGAATGATGGACAGAACCCAAGAATCCTGAGTGATCCTTAAACAAATTGTTAAGCAGCAAAGAAAGAGACAAAGAGATAGAGGAACTTGGTTTAGGAGAGAGAGTGAAGAAGATAAACAGAACGGGGCTTGTCTGGAAAAGGAGGTTTCTGAGCTGTAGGAGTCTGAGTAAACTTAGCAGAAGAAGCTGTACTGATATCCTTTTTACCCAGGGGATGAGGAGGGTGAGGCTGTTTACATACAAAGGCAGAGTTGGAAGGACAATTCCTCTGAAATTTGGGAACAGGGGAAACAAAAATATATTTCAGTTTGGCATAACCTTCCCCTTCCCCTTCAGAGACTTAAAAAGCTCAGCAACTGCATAACCAAAGAGATTTTTATTGTCTAGAGGAGCATCCGTCAGCTTGGCCTTAATATCATCAGACAGAGGTTGAAGCTGAAGCCAATAATAACACCTTAACACAGAACCAGAGGCAGCAGCTCCTGAAGAGGCATCAGCTGCATCACGACAACATCTAATGGAAAGGTGAACTACTTGAGAGGAGGACCCCAACAAAGAGGGGTACAAAATATTCCCCTCAGAATCTGGAAGGTCCAAAATAACTTGTAAAGCTCGAGAGAGAATGGCTCAAACATACCTGGTCATATGGGTCTGGTAACTGGCCCTCTAAAGGCCAGAGTAGCAACAGTGTACACCTTTTCCCCCATTCTTTGGGTGGTTCTACTGTCCTTGCCAGAAGAAAGCAGTTCAGTAGAAGGCAGAAGCTTGGAAGGCTTGTCAGAAGAGACAGAAATAACAGAGGGGTCAGCAGAGGGATACTTATAAAGAAGTTTACAATCATCAGGCACCTTATAAAGCCTATCAGTTTTTTAGGAGCAGGGGATTGGGAATCAGGAGTTTAAGAGGTTGCTGAAAATGTGTCCACAAAAGTAGCAAGAACAGGGAGGAACAGCAGAGGGTTTAGCAGACTCCATTTGCAGGAGTTCACAGTACATCTTCTTAACATCAGAAACCTGGGTGCAGTCCCACCTAAAAAAACTCCATTATATGAGAGATAATATCCCCAAAAGAAATCTACTTTCTCAGAACCATAATCCAATGGAGATGAAATTTCAAAGAATAAGCCAAAGGCTCTTCATCAAAGTCTAAGTGTTCATTGGAAGAGTCCTGCTCCCTGGGCCTCTTAAGAGGAGTAGAGGACCTAGGAGGAGCAGGAACAGAGACTCTCTGAGGGTGCTTCAAAATCTGGGTTATATTACATAGTCAAAGTTCCGTAACTTCGACTGACATATGTATAAACGGGTCCCTATGACTTGGTCGACAGTTCATTTGATCGACAGTTCATTTGGTCGACAGTTCATTCGATCGAGAAGCATTTTAGGTGGGGAGCTTTGCCCCCCCACACCCCCCAGTGTGGGGGGCTGTGCCCCCCACACCCCCCCTAACTATATATATATCAACTCCAGGGTCGCACAACATTGGGGAAGGGGGCAAATGCTTGTCGATCAAATGAACTGTCGACCAAATGAACTGTCGATCAAATGAACTGTCGACCAAGTCATAGGGACCCGTATGAACACATATGTCCAAAGTTACGGAACTTCGAGTATGCATAAAAAAATAAAAAAAAAAAGGAAAAAGTAAATAAAAGGGTATATGCAGGGGGGCAAGCTCTCCCCAACCCCCACACCCCCTGCTCTTTAAATATACCAACTCCAAGGTCACGCTACAGTGCAGTAAATTAAATTTTCCCTTTACTCCACTGTAGCGCGACCTCGGAGTTGGTATATTTAAAGAGCAGGGGGTGTGGGACTTACCCCCTGCATATCACCTTTTATTTTCTTTTTCCTTTTTTTGTTATGTTTTTATATGTAGTCGAAGTTCCATAACTTCAGACATATGTATTTGTACATATGGTAGTCGAAGTTAGGGAACTTCGACTATGTAATATAGACCCTCAAAATCCATGAGGGCATTAAATGACCCCTGTGTGAAACCCTGACATTCATGCTGAGGATCCCTAGGAGTGGTGGAAATATGCTTTGTCTTCTGCTTCTACTTTAAAAGGACATCTGCCTTAAACATCTTAGGATGTTTGGACACCTAGTAAAAGAAAAAATGAGCTGGCTTCAGGAAGACAAAACCACTATTTATTACTGTGAGCGCTTTCGTAAGACTAAATACTCCAACTTCTTCAGACAAACTCTAGGACAAAAGACCAGACTTTATATAGTATTGTAGATAATAAACTAATCAAACAATCATTCAATCAATAGGCTCCAAGCCTAATCAGCGTTGTTCATTTTAAACCAAGTCGTAGAACCATGACATCATAAATAAGTTAAACTCAATGAGAAAAATCCATCAACATTATTACTAAAGAACCACTTTTGTAAAAACTCCATTATAAAATATTAGACTTACATAACAAATCTAAACTATCTAACATGGTCCAACCAAGGCATAATAAATAAATACATAGGGCAACTAGGCAGGGACTGAAGTTTTTAATGGATATACCAACATAAAGCATTATATGCTAAATACAAAATATACTTAAAAATACATATATAGAATATATACGTGTAAAAAAAATATATATATATATATATATATATATATATATATATATATATATATATATATATATACACAGCAAACTACTGGGTTGATAATTACTGCTAAAACCTTGACCTTTTTGTAGGTATATATAAATAGAGACTCTCATTATTATATGTGGACTATGATAATAGAAATATTTAGTATATATTTATATGGACAAGTAGCCAAATTATCAAAACTTGCTTATTATTAACTACTGGCAAGAGCTTTTAATTTAAGCAAGCATTTAACGGATACAAACTCATTTAAAGCTGGTGGGACGTAGGCTGATGTGCAAATTTGCCACCACAGTTCTCACTCCTCAAGCTTTAAGTCCCATGGGCCGCCCCTTATATTGTGTTCAACTTGTTGTAATATTACAAAAGAAGATTTATGATCAGGGTGCCCCACCATATGTTTGGCCAGGGCATTGGTAGCTACATTCTTTTGGATACTATAGAGGTGCTCATGCACTCTTTGTTTGATTTTCCTCCTAGTTTTACCGATATAGTAAGCATCACAAACTTGACATACAGCAGTGTACACTACCCTCTGAGTGCCACAGTTGAACTTCCCATTAATTGTATATACTCTGTCCTTAATCTTTATTTTGTTACTGATTTTAAAAGGTTTGCAATGGGAACATCTGCCACACTTAGACATACCAAGGCAGCCCTTACTGTTTTTTTTCTTCTTTTTATCAACCAGGCATTTCAGATTAGGGCCCCTTCTAAAAGTAAGCTGTGGTGATTGTCCTAAAGATTTATTAATCCCATTGTCTTCCAAAATAAAGGCCCAATTTTTGGTAAGGATGTCCCTAATGAATTTAGAATCTAAAGAACATGCCGTCATGAATCTAATATTCATATCCAAACTAGTATCCATTCTTATTTGGGAAGGTAGTACACCCAATGATGTTGTTTCTGTTTCATATTCTTTGTGCACTATGTGGCACAAATAGCCTCATAGCCTTTTATTAATCACTATATCAAAGATATGTTCCAGGAATCCCGAGGGATAACCTCTTTTAATGAACATATTTTTGAGCAAGGCGCATTCGCTTAGGAAGTCATCATAGTTTGAGATCATTCTGGCTGCCCTGACTGCCTGCCCTTTCACTAGTGCCTTTTTATGATGGTATGGGTGGCTACTCGTGAAATGCAAGAAGGCATTTAAATAAGTAGACTTTCTAAAGATAGTGGTTTTATACCTACTATTAGGGCTGTCCTTACATAGGTGGACATCCAAAAAATTGATTGTATCAAGGCCAACTTGGAAAGTAAATTCCAAGAATGTTGTTAAGGCTGTGATCGTTGTAATGACTGGTCGAATCAACTCAACATCCCCCTTCCAAGTAAAGCACATGTCGTCCTGTTATCTCGTGCACCAGACAACATGTTCCTTAAACATTGGGATGTTGAACAACAGCACTCTTTCCCAATAGGCCATTACACAGTTGGCAAAACTACTGCCACAAGGTGATCCCATTGCTATCCCAGATTTCTGTAAAAACAGTTGCCCATTGAAACTAATGAAATTATTAGTCAGAACTATCTCTAGCAGAGTTTCAAAAACATAAATATCTTTATCATCCATCCTTTTCATGTGTAAGAAATCTCTAATCCATTCAATACCTAAATTGTGCGGAATGACAGTATAGAGAACCTTAATATCAACTGTAAGGTAGACAAAATTATCATCATATTCTAAGTTGCTGATGCCATCAAGAAAACTCCACGAATCGTGGCATATCTGTGGTTCTGATTTAACAACAGGTTCCAATTTGTGATCTATATACTTCACACTTGCGTAAGTAATAGAACCACTCCCATCCACTATTGGTCTGAATGTGGGATTCTTCACATCTTTATGCAGCTTTGGGGCCCCAAATAACACAGGTGTCACAGGTGCTGACTTGGTTAAATATTGAAGAGTATCCAAATCAATAATCCCTTGAAGGACCAAATCATTAAGCATGTTATTAACATTTTTGTAAGCCCCATTAATTTCATTTAAACTTACACGTTCATAAGCAACACTATCCAAATGTACTTCCATCCTATCCACATATTCATATTGATCCATAAAAACAAGGCCCCCATCCTTATCTGGCTTCATGACTCTAACATCACATGCATTGAGAAGGTTAATGAAAGCAAGTTCATCCACAGAAAAATTCCTTTGTATGCTTAAATAATTGACTCTCTTTGCTAACAATGCTCTAATGTCCATTTCGCACACTTTTTCAAACACTGCCAGGGGTTCTTGCAACTGTGGATTAAATAAGCTTAATACTCTCAAGCTATTAGTAAGTGTGCAATTGCTTCCCATTAGACAAGTTAAATTAAGTTTGCACACAAAATTTTTAAATCTAAGATAGTCCTGACCAAGTCCGCTCTTTAATCCGGGACAAATGATAGACCTTTGGCAAATACATTAACCATGCTGCCATCAATATGGAGGGAACTAAAGTTAAATATTTTAAAATCCCCTTCAGCACTTACTAGAATTTGGAGGGCATCTTGTCTCATCTCCTTCTCCGATTCTGATGTCTTCTCTGTTGGCCCTGTCTTCTGTTGTTCTTTTGTTGATTCGGATTCTGTTGAAATCCGTGATTGTCCCAAAAACCCTGTTGGTTGTTTATATCTGTTAAACTGTTGTTACTGCCACCTGTGGCTTGCTCTTGTTGCTGAAAAGCATTATGCTGTTGATTATTTCTGATACGTTCGCTACGGCAAACTAATGGTGTTTGGTCCCCATTAACAAAGTTTTCAGAACTATTCGTATCATCTACGTCATCAACTGGGCATTGATTAGATATGCCCTCACCATTAGTGTTTGAGTTAGGTATTGCAGGGGGTGGTGGATATGCAGACCCTTTCATATAGTCATTCAAGTCTCTTATGATCTTTTTATTTTTCATCTCAATGGCTTTAGTAAGACTGGCCTCAATGCTTGAAAAAACTGTACCATACTCGAACCTATATCTATCAAAATCAGTGTCACTAGTGATGGTATGCTCTAAAATCTCCAAATCAGCCTTGAATGTGTCAATTTGAATGAAGTAATGTTTAATAAGAGTAGATAGAAATTCAAAACTTTGTTTGTCAAAAAGTGCAATTAAATCATTGTGAAATGCTGAATTATCAACAAGTCCAACAGGGTATCTCCATTGGTGTAGACCCTTAGGAATAATTTTTTTTGGATAAGCATTCTTGCAGATATGAAACTTCTAATTGTACTTTACGACATTTAAATAATTTCTGACCAAAGTCATTCATCAGCTAGACAATAGAACAATAGATTTGGTGGTATTGGTAAGCCCAGTAGTTGCTCCCACATTATTGAAATTGTTAAAAAATGTAGCATCCCTTAAATATGTAGCCGTAGTAGGAATATTCCCAACACTAAACGTGAACAACACCGATTAGGCTCGGAGCCTATTTGATTGAATGTTTGATTAGTTTATTGTCTACAATACTATATAAAGTCTGGTCTTTTGTCCTAGAGTTTGTCTGAAGAGGTTGGAGTATTTACTCTTACGAAAGCGCTCACAGTAATAAATAGTGGTTTTGTGTTCCTGAAGTCAGCTCGTTTTTTCTTTTACTAAGTTTTTTTGTGTGAGAAGTGTTTGATGTTTGGACACCTGCCAACACTCTGCCAACATAGTGGGACTCTCCTCTGTAAGAAGAATTTGTGGAACACCCCTCGGTCCCTCAGACACTATCAGCTGTGGTTCCACCTGAACATCTGAAACAGATCTCTGCAGAGCCTCCAATGATGTGCAAGAATATGGATCCATGCTGGTCTCTGAAGTGGTAGCTGCAGAGGAGTCTGACAGAACAATTGGATGATCCTCCTAGCTTTCACTAATCTTGAGAGAGATGTCCAGGGGAGGTGGTACAGCAGTAGAATCTGACATAACTTTTTTGATCTTCTTCTTAGCAGATGGTTGACCCTTAGGCCTGGACAATTCCGCCATTGTACCCTGCACCAACAATTTAAGATATTGGTTTTCCAGGTAGCTGGATAAGGAAGAGAGATAACTATGAAGAGTTTTAGGGGCAAATGCCTGACAAATAGGGCACACTGTATGGTTGTGAGAAGCACCTAAGCAAAACAAGCACTGCTTGTGACTGTCCTTATTAGGAATCTGTCTCTCACGCTGGCGTTTTCCCTTTTTGGATGACATGTGATCTTACAAAAAAGGAGAAGGAAATGATAAGAAGCAAACTCTCCAACTTATCTTACTTATCTTTGTAACCAGCAGACGAGGGAGCATGCAGACCAGTGATCAAAGATGGTGGTCAGACTGGTGGCATAGAAGGCCTGAAGAAGGTACGTCCGTATGTCATCTTTATGCCCTACACCATGAGTGGAGAGCATGCATGTGATGTACAATGTCCCTATTACAACCTAAGGCTTTGATATACTGGCCAGATGTCGGGCTGCCCTGGTGCTGTAATTTTCCTGCTTTAAAGGTTGCTTTTGCACATTTATCAAGACTAAATGACATTCTTCTATCATCTGAAAAAGTTTTGACAACTTGCAGTTGTGCTTTCAGTTCCTCATCTGATGAGTTATACAGTTTCAGATCATTGACAAAGAGAAGATGAGAAGTCTTTGCACATTGTTGTTTTTTAAGAGCCAAATTAAACTATATCCTCTAAGAATTCCTACAAGATATTTAAATACTTTTACTGAATCTGATGAAGTGTTTTATTATGCTCTGAATACTGCCAGAATAAACATATTTGCTTCTTAACTTATCATCTTTATGGTATCTAAAATGCTACTTCTGAACCAGGTGACAAATGGATTGTATTACACTCAGGACACTACATGGACATGCAACGTTGCTTCTGAATGAACTATGTTCCCGTTGTACATATGAATGTATCCTGTAAATAGCTTTGACAAACTGCATTTGACACAGTCCCAGGCTAATATGTCCTCAGGAAAAATAGAGGCAACAGTGGTAATTTTTGTAAGACATTGAATACCATATGTGATTAGTAAGCCAGTCTGGTAGCCTAGCAGGATAAAGTCCTGCCTACAGTGCAGGCAACCCGGGCTCTAGTAGTGGCTCAAGGTGACTAATGGATCAGTAGAGAGGGATGGACATTACCATCCCAGGGAACAGGGCAGTGATGTGGGTGGCTCCTGCAACAACCTTTTGTTACCACCTGTCCCTCTTTATGCAGGACAGTCCATATTTGGACAGCTGCTGCCTCACAAAAAAAAAAAAAAAAAGAAAAAGAAAAAGGGCATATGTCCTGAGATAATAGACAAGAAATCTTACCTAAGTTTCCTCTAATGGTTGCATAAAACAAACATTTTGTATCTAACATAACTTAATATGATAAAAATAAGAGAAAGAACTCAAATTCTGTAGAAGTGAGACTGTCTTTTGCCAACAAAGTAAACCCCAGTCCTTTGTACTATTTGTTGGTATGATTTGTTTTGCAAAATTACATGCTTCTATAAAAAAAATGCTCCACTTTGTGCATTTGAAAATGTGACAGCCCTAATGCCTGGTAGAAGCTGGAGGTATCATGTGATAGGAAGTGTGGATCATAGAAAAGGTAGGGGGATAGACATGGCTAAGCTGATGTGGAGGTGAGGTTATACATTCAATGTCCTTATTGCACACCTACCCCTCGGATGTAACCACGGGCATCAAGAGGGAGGGGAGCATGGGTAGGTCATATGAAAAACAAAAACATTGAATGACAGTACAATCCCCAGAGCACCCTTAAGATCCATGCTAGCCTAGCCGTGGCAAAATTAAGTAATAGTGCAGGGGTGAAATGGAGCAGTCAGCAAACCCAATAATGCATATGGAGCATGGGGACAGCTGTCCACATAAGAAAAGAGGACCCCAAAACATGAGATTACTAAATAAGGTTAGAAAAGTAACTGTGAGACTACAGGCAGGAAATAAAGGATAGAAGAACATGGTGGCAAACTGGTGGTCAAATTTACAATCTAGGGCAGAAAAAAGTGGCTGTGATGAGAAATTAGTCTTCTGGCCACATCTTACAAACGGAAGAAAACAAAGGATCCTGTGAGCATTTCTGGATAATTAGCATAGTGTATAGTTAATGCAAGAAAACATGAGAATGAGCATAAAGTATTTATTTACTTTTGTTTACAGGGAAAGTCCGACTGGAACAGGTCCAGTTTCAGCGGAGGCCCGGGGAGAAAAGCTCCACAGTATAATAGAATGCAGTACATGAGAGAACAAAATATAAAACATACAATTGATTTTAATACATAACAGGTTAGAAGTTAACAGTTTTAGTTAGTACACTAGACAGTCATTGAGGTACATAGTAAAAACATTGAGGTACATAGTCAAAAACTTAAAAAAATATAAAGTTTTTTTTTTTTACCAGTATTTGGGTTTACAAGTTTTTTAGGGCAAATCTGTTTATACTTATCTGAACATGTGACACAATTAGATTTAACCTGGAGTGTAACATGAGCATAGCCAGTTAATTAAGTAGTGGGTTTTAAGAAGTTTTTTGAAATGATTGAAAGAGGTGCTAGAAGTTATATGGATTGGTGGTGTGTTCCAGATTTTGGCAATGGTGCTGGCAAAGAGTGATTTACCGGTGTTGTTTTTATGTTGGATGACAGTTATTAGGTTGTGGCTGTTGCACTTCAATTATACTTCAACTAATTACACTTCAATTTCAGTCAAAGTGCAGTATGTCAAAATGAGCTTTCCACTGGCAAACTGTGGCCATGCCACAGTAAGGTTCCTCTTGGAAAGAGCACAGAAACAGGGTTCCTATTAGAAGACCGAAGATGTATTCTTTCAAATGCGTCTTGGACAAACTTAAAAGACGGAAAAGGCAAAATATCGAAGCGACTTTTAAGCGAATTCTTTCCCTGAGAAAGAATTTGCTTGGTCGCTTTGTTACTTTTTCATTTTCAGCACTGTAGTGTGGTCTCGGAGTTGGCATATTTAAGTGGGGGGCTGTAGCCCCCCACATCAGGGGGTGTGGGGGGTGAAGCCCCCCCACTGAATGTAATGTTTAAAAGTGTTTTGTTTTTTATTTTTATTTTTTTGTTGGAACACCGATTTTTTTTTACCTTGGAAAAAAATCGCTGTTCTGACAGTTCGACATTGTAAGCTTTTGCTTTCATGGGGTCAATTAATCACTGTTGCTTTTTTAAGCATTCTGTGATCTAATATAGACCCCAGAAACACAACTGATAAAGACATTTGCCTGGGTTTATCATTAGGTATATTATAAGCAAATGGCTGTGGAGGTAAAGAAGAAACAAGGAAAATGGAGAAAGGGGCAGGTGCAGGGGTAAACGGCCTGTGGCTAAGATTTAGAGAAAGAATCCTGCAAAATGACTCAACCAGAAAGGATGGATGGACATTTCAAATGATGTAAGGAATTATGTGTGGGACACAAAGAATCTTATACAGAGGCCAGAAAGAATACAACTAGGCATGCGAGGAAGACTCCGTTTAGTCGTTAGTAGAAACAACCCCATGGGTAAAATGATGAGGAAAGAAAACTTTACAGATAGAGTGCGATTTGGAAAAAGCTGAATACAGAGTGAAAAAACGATATATCTGAAGTACTTAACAAATTCCTCTCAATATTTGCTAAAGGAAAGGAATGAATGATACCAAAGGAGAAAGGTCGATGTCAGAAGCTACTGAGAAACGGATGTGTGGGCAAACGGAGAGTGAGAGGAAAGAGAAGGAACCCGGAGAACGAGGGAGAGGGGCAGTAGAGAATGACAACGGTCAGAATATGAAATGACAGCCTTGTGGGAAATACCAAGTGACTTGTTGTCAGCTATGAGTCCTTTACAGGTAGTCAGACAGGTGGCAAATTCAAGTACAATTTAGATATAAATGTTATTACTCATGCTCACCCCTCCAGGCATGTCTAAAGGTCAGTTCCCTGTGTTTTATCCTATTAACCTAGTGAACTTGGGCATCCTGAGGAAAAGTAGCAACTGCCTCATGTACACTGACAACCCTCTCCTCTTACCTCCCAACACTCAGACTTGAGAGAAATGCTCTTATATATCCACACTACAAGGCACGCACTCTCTAGCCGAGACCGGAATGGCTGGTCAAGAGGAGAAGGTCAACACTTGCATCACACCTCATAGAACACATAGTCCATCAGAACACACACCAGCACTGCCTTCACATAAAAACACAAACCACACACCCAGCTTCGCAGAGGCTCTCAATAAAAATCTACCCAAACAGCAGAGACTTCCAAGGCAGAAACGCACTTGACCATGACAACACAACATTAATCACGAGACATATAAGTCTCCTAAACAGTGTGCCACTCAACCAAAGCCCTTAAGGTAAAACAGCATGCCCAGCCCACTAGTCATAGGTGACTCGATAGTGAGGCACACTGATGTCCCACTCACTAGGCTGAATAAGGAGAAAGTAACAGTCAGCTGCCTGTCAGGTGCCAGGTTCCGACCATATAACGCATGCACTCAGGTCCTTCAACAACAGGTACAAATATGACTCGGTCATTGCACATGTGGATGTGAATGACCTGAGATGTACCACCCTGGACTACATGAAAAGAGACATGGAGGAGCTCTTGGATTATGTAGCACAGGCAGGTATGACTCTAGCCCTGAGCAGCATCCTACCATCACCAAGAATGATACCACAGTACAAGCAGAAAATGATTGATTTCAACAACTGGCTAGGTTTCTGGTGTCATTCTAAGGGGATTCAGTATCTGTCTGCCTGAGATGACATGATTGACAGACCTTGATTCTTTGCAGAGATGGCCTGCATCTGTCACCCCTGGGCTTCCTATTACTGGCCAAGGCTCTTGCCACCCCTATAGTGCTTTTTTTAGGTGGTGTTCCAAAGACCAAATTACCACTGTAACAGCTACAAACAAATGCAATCTGAGGGTCATTATGCTCAAAGCTAGAAGTCTAAACCTCAAAATGCACTCGCTTGAAGCACTCCTCAAAATGGAGGACAGCGACATTTGTGCTGTTACAGACACCTGGTTTAAAGCAGCAGAAAGCACCCCTGCAGTACCAGGCTATAACTTATTCCACACCTTTCTGCCCCAGAATTTGGACCGAAGCTCCAAAGGCGGTGGTGTTTTCATATTCATAAAGGATGCGCACACTTCCAGACTGGTAGCCCAACATAACACATCAGAGAAACTTCAGGTGCAGCTAACACTGGGTAGGACAGCGATTCAGGTCGTAGCCTGCTATAGGTCCCCAATCATGTCCCAAGACTCACACTCTACATTCCTAAGCACCCTGGAGAATATTAGGGTCCAACCTAACACTCTCATACTAAGTGACTTCAACTACCCCTCCATTAATTGGGAAAACTACTTATGTACCAATACACTTGCCCAATGTTTCCCGGAATTCATTAATTCCAATGCCCTGGACCAGCTTGTTCTTACTCCCACTAGAGGTAGCTGCACCAATAGTCAGCTCCTCCCTGGTTAGATCTGACCACAAACTAATCACCTTGGAAATACAAATCTCTCCCACCCCCACTCCTGCAAAGGTAACCACCATGAAAAACGTCTCCAAACCTAACTTTGGGCTCCTAAAAACAGAGGTGGCTAACTTCACAGCACCCATGCAAATGGAGAATAGTTGCATGACCACCAAATCATACACCAATGCACTGTACGAACACATACACAAATGCATGGCTCTCACCATACCCAATAGAACCAAGACAGTCTCCTCCAAAAAAAGGAAGCCAATCTGGTGGCCCTCTACCATAAACAAACTCTACAACAGAGGGAGGAAACTGATGCAGAATAAGGTGAAGTCCCAAAACTGGAAAAACTACCTTATCAACCTCAAGAAAAAGTTGAGATCCCTCATCAAATCCTCTAAAGCTAGCTATGAAAACAGGATTCCAGCAGATAGTAAAGACAGTCATAAGGCCTTCTATAGTTATGCAAAAAATCTCCAAGGCAATACCCAGATTTGCTCTGAGCTACTGCACAATGATACCTCCAATACCGAGCCAACAGATATTGTCAATATACTGGCCGACAGATTCAGTACCAGCTTTGCCCCTCCCCCCCCCAAAGGACCAGTCACAATACCAGTAGATTGACAGCCACCCAGTATTACTGCTGCAGAGGTTAAAACAGCACTGTCCAAGGCCAAGTATATAGCTTCTGTGGGACCTGGCAATATCCCTGGCTGTGTTCTACATGAACTACAGAGTGAACTGTGTGCCCTGTTCAACCACAGCCTTACCTCAGTCTTTGTCCCTAACAAATGGTGCACTGCTGCAGTCATCCCTCTCCACAAAGGAGGAGCACTTACAGACCCTGGGAACTATCGCCCCATTAGCCTGACACGTCCGATATGCAAAGCTATGGAACGCATCATCATGGACCTAATAAACAAGGATATAGGGAATCTCCAAACTCTGGATCCCACACAGTTTGGTTTTGTGAAGGGCAAATCATGCCTACTCAACTTGGTCTACTTCTTTGAGTCAGTCACCAGAGCTGTGGGTGAAGGCAAAGTGATTCATACAGCCTACCTTGATCTGGCCAAGGGCTTTGATACCATTCTACACTCAAGAATCATAGAAAAATTCACTAAGCTAGGCATCAAACCCTATATTACTAGGTGGGTTGTAAACTGGCTCACAGCTAGAAGCCACAGTGTGAAAGTAACTGATTCCAAGTCAGACTGCTGACCAGTCACAAGTGGAGTCCCACAGGGTTTGGTCCTGGGTCTTCTCCTGTTTGGTATCTACTTCTCTGAAGTCCAGGCCAACACGAAGGGACTCTGGTTGACAAAGTTCACAGACGATTGCAAGTTGGGAGCTATTATTAACTCCCCAAGTGATGTTAACATCCTACAGGAAGACCTCACTGAGACCAATGACTGGTGTCAGAACCATGGCCTTAAGCTCAGTGCCAAAAAATGTGTCAACTCCTTTGGGAAAAACACATTTCTGATGAATTATCACATCGATGGCAGTCCACTAAACACAGAAGGTGTTAATAAGAGATCTGGGAACACAGGTTGACAACAACCTCTCGTTTGACCACCACATTGCCACTGTGGTCAGAAAGTCCTTCGATGTGGCATATCTCATTGCTAAGGGTTTTGCATCCAGGAAGAAAGAGGTAATTGTCTCCCTCTACACTTCTCTCATTGAGTACAATGCCCTATTTGGCATGTACCTCACTTAGACACCTGCAACAACTGGAGACTCTGCAAAAGTACCTCACAAAGAGGATCCTAGGCCTTAAATGCTTGTCCTATATGGACAGACTCAAAAAACTCCAACTATTCTCGGTCTCATATCGTCTACTTAGAGGTGATCTCTGGTTGACTTACAAAGCCATGTCTGACCCAGCACTGTTAGAAATGCTATATATAAAGAAATCCCAATCCCTCCACACCACATGCTCCAGAGACCTCTACCTCATTACCACAATCAACAGAACATGCTGGGGGGACAGGTTCATAACCCAGAGACTGCCCAAGCTATGGAACAGACTTATACAAGCATAGCACGACACAACTGCAGGGTACAATCTTTATTCACAACCACTTACAGGGACTTCCAGAACAATGAAAAATAACCCACCCAGCCTTTATATAACAAATCATATCCTTAATTGAACAATTAATTAATAAACCATCGATCAACATCTAAAGATATACATATGAATTTAAAACACATGTATATGAATACAATAAAATTGCACTAAAAAATACAACTTTATCCTAAAATATTATTAAATTTTAAAACACATGTGATAGCAGTAGTTTCATTTATGTCCAGGTACTCAGTTGCATTTAACCACAACTGCCATTTAAGTTTGTATATATCTAGGTGAATATCTAATTTTTTTCCCTGTGAATCTTTAACCACCTGTTGAATAACCAAAAATTTAAATTTGTGGTCCTTATATATATTGATGTGTCTACTTAAGGCATTAGTTATCCTGCCATGTCTGATATCCAACAAGTGTTCAGTTATTCTGTTTTTGAACTGCCTACTCATTTTCCCTATATAGAAAATAGGACATTGCTGGCACTTAGCCACATATACTACATTTTGGCTACAACAATTAAAGTGTCCATTAATAAATATAGATGTATTATTTAACCTATACAGGTCAGCTGTTTCCAAAATATATGGACAAAAACTGCACATATTACACTTAAAATTCCCCTTATTTCTGTGTCGATGCCTATTATTAGCATGGACAGCAGTCTCCAATATATTCTTAAAAGATCGGTCCTTTTTATAGACCACCTTAGGTATTATACCCACCCTTTGTCCAATATTGTTATCACATTTGAAAATCTCCCAGTTGTTTTGAACAATTTCAACAACATCAAGGTTATCCAGGTTGAATGTGGTGATAAAACTAATTGAATAGTTATTCACATTACATCTTTCCTTATTCTGCATTCTAACATTCAACCCTTCACCACCTGCTAATAAATGTTTATAAAACCCAATCCCACGTTTGTGTGCAACTTCTTCATGTATTTTATTTAACAAATCTAAAGGACACCCTCTCTTATGAAACAACTGTTTGATAAAGGACAATTCATCAATTAATTCCTTATCCATGGTGACCATCCTGGCAGCCTGTAGCATCTGCCCTTTAACAATTGATTTTTTGTGATGGGCTGGGTGCCAGCTATTGAATTCCAAATAAGAATTAGAGAAAGTGGGCTTCCTATAAACAGCTGACTTCAGTATTCTATCAACTTTGTTATAGGTCAAGTTCATGTCAAGATATGTAATGTGTGTTTCACTATAATTATAAGTGAATTTTAAAAATTCTTCTGTATTATTCACATATTCAAGGAAAAGTTTAAGCTCCACTTCGGTACCCTTCCAAATAACAAACAAATCATCCAAAAAGCGAGTATAATACTGAATTTTACTGGAAAAAGGCCCATCCATTATATATTGCTGTTCCCAGTAGGACATAACATAGCTAGCAAAAATCGGGGCACATGCTGTCCCCATTGCGACTCCTGTTAACTGTCTGTAATGTTGTCCTTCAAAGTATATATTTATTTTTTAATACAACCTCCATTAAAGTGATAAACTTGTTTGTATAATCCTGATCATAGGCACCAGTTTTAATTAACTGGGTTTCTAACCAGTCACACCCTTTTTGGTGAGGAATCACAGAAAATAAATTACAAACATCAACAGTCACCATGATAATATCTTCATTGATTTTTAATTTGTCCAACTTTTCTAGAAATTGCCATGAATCCTTTGTAATATATAAAAATGCTGTCATCCCCTTCTGAAGATGAAAATCCAGAAATCTACTAATAAAGTGGATATTTGATCTTTTTCCATCCACAATGGGTCTAAACTTAGGGTCGTTAAGCCCTTTATGGATTTTAGGTATACCAAATATGTTGGATATCATTGGATATTGGTTAGTCATATAATTATATTCATCCTCCCTAATTTGCCCTTGGTACAACATATCTTCCAAACCTAGGTCAATTTTTTATATGATATGTGTATTTTATTAAGGGAGACTTCCTCATATGTTCCATCAGTTAATATAACATTCATGCCATTTACGTAATCACTCCTATCCATAATGACCAGTCCATTCCCCTTATCGGGTTTCATTATATGGATGTTCATATCCCCAGCTAAATCCATTAATAACATTTCCTCTTCATGGATAGGATTATTAACATATTTTTATAATCATTTTGTTTGTATGCATGCCTAATCCCCTTCTCACAAACTTTTTTCATAAATTTTTACCAAGTTGTTCATTGGAGGGTTAAATACACTTGGTTTTTTGAGCCTTTTTTCCTGTATATCAATAGAAGGTCTACCATCATTAAACCACACTCTCAAATTAAGCTTTTGAGTGAAGCACTTTAAATCTATTAATGTTTCAGCCAACCTCCCCTTCTACTTGGTACATAAGTAAACCCTTTTGCCAGGAGATTGGCAGGCTCTACACCTATATATTTTTTCAGAATAATTGTAAACCTTAAAGTCTTGGGCCTCATTCATTGCTACATGTGGTTCAAACATTGTCACTATTTCATTAAAATTGTCATAAGTACCATTAGCTTCATCAAAAATTGAACATGAATTATTTATTACTTCTTGCAATGATCTCATTTGCTCAGTAATTCAACATTATTAGCATTCATGCCACCATAACAACCATAAACATGATTGTCCATTATTCCATCATTATTACTAACAGGGCATACTGATGTTGTAACTTCATGTATATTAAAACAGAAAGAGGCATCAAAGTTAGAATTCATGTTACTATTACTTTCCAAATTGAAATCCCTATTAGAATTCCAATGGGTCGCTATACATTCACAAAGTATTTCAATATTGGTACTAGAATTAAAATTGCTATCACTAATAACTTGTGTTTGAATATCATGTGTCCGTAAACGACAAAAAAACACTTGTATTGCTTTTAGCGCCATCCGTGTCAAATAAAGATTCACTGCTGATGCTATTAGCAGACATATTATCTCTGTCCGTATTAAAACCATACATTGCTGATGAATTTATGTTTGTGAATGAACAAGCACCATTATCCACAATGCAACTAAAAGAATTATTATCAATAACATCTACATTCTCTACATTTAAATCTTGGAATGGTACGGAAGTAATATTATTACATGTCAAAATAAAGTTCACTGCTGATGCTATTAGCAGCCATATTAACTTTGTCCATATTAAAAACAGACATTATTGACGAAATTACATTTGTAAGTGAACAGGCACCACTATTATCAATACAACTAAATGAATTATTGTTCATATCATGTAAATTTACTACATTTAATTATTTTAAAGGTGCAGAAATAGTGTCACTGACCATCCAACAAGCAGAACTAGACAGTAATGCAGTCTCGGCAATAATTTTACAGTCACTAAAAATTTGTGTTTGTTCATGAACATTATTAACGGACAAGTTGCCGGTGTTGGCACTTACATTATTCAATAGGGACAAAGCCATGTATATTAGTTGTTCCATCGCTGACTCCTGCTTCTGTTCTTCGGTCTGGCCCCCTGGACAATATAATCTCTATAACTGTTCCTTGAAAAATGGGGCTGCTCTTCCCTGCTTTTCAGCCTCTCAGAACATCTCACTCCATCGTTCTGATTATGGGACTGCAGAAATTTATGCTGGTACTGCTTATCAGTTCTTGCTTCTGACATAATTTCCTCTTCACTCCGCACTTCGCTATTGTTTCTCTCACTACTATTAGCCTGGTAACCTGCTGAGAGGGGGTACGCCTTATCTTTGGCATACTCACTCTGCACTTCGCTATTGGTTCTCTCACTACCATTAGCCTGGTAACCTGCTGAGAGGGGGTACGCCTTATCTTTGGCGTACTCATTCCGCACTTCGCTATTGGTTCTCTCACTACTATTAGCCTGGTAACCTGCTGAGAGGGGGTACGCCTTATCTTTGGCATACTCATTCTGCACTTCGCTATTCGTTCTCTCACTACCATTAGCCTGGTAACCTGCTGAGAGGGGGTACGCCTTATCTTTGGCATACTCATTCCGCACTTCGCTATTGGTTCTCTCACTACCATTAGCCTGGTAACCTGCTGAGAGGGGGTATGCCTTATCTTTGGCATACTCATTCCGCACTTCGCTATTGGTTCTCACACTACCATTAGCCTGGTAACCTGCTGAGAGGGGGTGTGCCTTATCTTTGGCATACTCACTCCGCACTTCGCTATTGGTTCTCTCACTACCATTAGCCTGGTAACCTGCTGAGAGGGGGTACGCCTTATCTTTGGCGTACTCATTCCGCACTTCGCTATTGGTTCTCTCACTACTATTAGCCTGGTAACCTGCTGAGAGGGGGTACGCCTTATCTTTGGCATACTCATTCTGCACTTCGCTATTCGTTCTCTCACTACCATTAGCCTGGTAACCTGCTGAGAGGGGGTACGCCTTATCTTTGGCATACTCATTCCGCACTTCGCTATTGGTTCTCTCACTACCATTAGCTTGGTAACCTGCTGAGAGGGGGTATGCCTTATCTTTGGCATACTCACTCCGCACTTCGCTATTGGTTCTCTCACTACCATTAGCCTGGTAACCTGCTGAGAGGGGGTATGCCTTATCTTTGGCATACTCATTCCGCACTTCGCTATTGGTTCTCACACTACCATTAGCCTGGTAACCTGCTGAGAGGGGGTATGCCTTATCTTTGGCATACTCACTCCGCACTTCGCTATTGGTTCTCTCACTACCATTAGCCTGGTAACCTGCTGAGAGGGGGTGCGCCTTATCTTTGGCATACTGACTCCGCGCCAGCTATTGGTTCTCTCACTACCATTAGCCTGGTAACCTGCTGAGAGGGGGTACGCCTTATCTTTGGCATACTCATTCCGCACTTCGCTATTGGTTCTCACACTACCATTAGCCTGGTAACCTGCTGAGAGGGGGTGCGCCTTATCTTTGGCATACTCATTCTGCACTTCGCTATTCGTTCTCTCACTACCATTAGCCTGGTAACCTGCTGAGAGGAGGTGCGCCTTATCTTTGGCATACTCATTCCGCACTTTGCTATTGATTCTCTCACTACTATTAGCCTGGTAACCTGCTGAGAGGGGGTATGCCTTATCTTTGGCATACTCATTCCGCACTTCGCTATTGGTTCTCTCACTAGCCTGGTAACCTGCTGAGAGGGGGTATGCCTTATCTTTGGCATACTCATTCCGCACTTCGCTATTGGTTCTCTCACTACCATTAGCCTGGTAACCTGCTGAGAGGGGGTGCGCTTTATCTTTGGCATACTCATTCCACACTTCGCTATTGGTTCTCTCACTACCATTAGCCTGGTAACCTGCTGAGAGGGGGTGTGCCTTATCTTTGGCATACTCACTCCGCACTTCGCTATTGGTTCTCTCACTACTATTAGCCTGGTAACCTGCTGAGAGGGGGTGTGCCTTATCTTTGGCATACTCATTAATGTCTCTTTTAAGTTTATTCATTTTCCTGACAAATATAGTGGCACAAATGTTATCAACCATTATAAAGACATTAGAATAGCTAATTTTGTACTGTTCAAATGCCAGCTCAGCCTGAATCAGCCTGTTATTCTCATCCAAATCTTTGGAGAGTTTTTCTATAACTTGAATATTAACTTTCGCCATTATTTTTAACAGTTCAATACCTGTATGATCAAATAAATTATGCAATTCTTTAAGTAAATCAGGGTTACCTTCCACTCCATTAGGGTATCTCCATAAGCATAACCCCCGTGGTATCTGACCCAGTTCAATGTTCCTTTCAAGGTATGCTATCTCCATCTCAAGTTTTTTGAAAACCAACAAGTCTTTCTCAAGCACTTTTAACTTTTCAACCAGGGTCAAGGCTTCATGCTGAATTGTGCCACTAATCCTTCTTTGAAGCTGAAAATCAAAATTATTATTCTTCCAAGTTCCTGGAGTTCATAAATGCAAGTGCCATGGAACAACTAGTCACTGTCCCCACAAGAGGAGAAAATATACTAGATCTCATCATCACAAACATGGGGACAAAATGCTCCACATCAGAAGTTTATCCCTCTTTGGTGAGATCGGATCATAAACTAATCTCACTAGAAATCCACATCCCGCCCCCACCCCAAACAAAAAAGACCACAGTGAAGAACTTCTCTAAAGCAAACTTCACACTACTCAAGACAGGTGTGGTATCCTTCAAGGCCCCTGAGCCAATGGAAACCACAACCCAATCTGCGGAAGCCCTTACAAATGCCTTCTATGAACACCTTCAGGACTGCATGGATCAGGCAATCCCAAATAAAACCAAGACTCTTTCCACCAAGGGCAAACGTCCAGACTGGTGGACCCCAGCCATAAACAAACTTTACAATAAGAGGAGAAAGCTATTACATGATAGAGCAAAATCCCAAAAAGGGAAAGCATCTTTGATCAGTACTAGCAAGAAACTACGATCCCTCATAAAATCATCCAAGGCCAACTTTGAGAAAAAAATTGCCATAGATTCAAAAGACAATCATAAGGCCTTCTTCAGCTATGTCAGAAACCTGGGTGGAAACTCCCAGATATGCTCAGAATTAGTCCGAAATGATACAAAAATCACTGAACCCACAGACATTGCCAACATACTGGCAGACAGGTTCAGCGCAAACTTCACCCCCCTCTCCCCCCCAAAAGGAGAGATAACTATCCCAACAGAGTGTAGCCTCCCAGACATCTCAAATGCGCAGGTGAAAGCTGCTCTCTAAAGCTAAAACACAGCATCAATGGGACCGGATGGTGTCCCCAGCTGTGTGCTACATGAACTCAATGAAGAACTAAACCCGCACATAAGGCAGCTGTTTAATCTTAGCCTTACCACAGGACATGTGCCCAAGGAGTGGTGTACGGCAACTGTGGTCCCACTCCACAAAGGCGGTGCCTCTACGGACCCTGGTAATTACTGCCCCATAAGCTTAACAAGCCTGGTCTGCAAAGCTATGGAGAGGATCATAATGGAACTCATAAACAAGGACATAGGGGACTTGCAGACCTTGGACCCAACCCAGTTTGGCTTTGTCAAGGGCAGATCTTGCCTTTTGAACTTGGTCGACTTCTTCGAAACAGTTACCAAGGCCATTGATGAGGGAAAGGCAGTCCATACAGCCTACCTTGACCAAGCTTTCGACACAATACCCCACTCGGGTATCATAGAGAAACTTACCAGCTTAAATGTAAACCCATATGTCACAAGATGGGTTGCAAACTGGCTAAAGGACAGAACCCACAGGGTTAGAGTTGCTGGAGCCATGTCAGACTCCATGCCGGTTACAAGTGGTGTCCCACAGGGCTCAGTCCTTGGCCCCCTATTGTTCGGCATCTACTTCTCAGAAGTACAGGCAAACATAGGAGGACTATGGCTGACAAAGTTTGTGGATGACTGCAAACTGGGTGCCATAGTGGATAGTACATCAGACACAGACATGCTTCAGAGGGGTCTCACGGAAACTGATAGCTGGTGCCAGAGCCATGGCCTGAAGTTAAATGCAAAAAAGTGTATAGTCATACCCTTCGGGAAAAACAAGGTAACCCCAAGCTACCATATAGATGGCAACCCACTAAGCACAGAAGAGGTTATCAGGGACCTGGGTACCCAGGTTGACAGTGGCCTCTCGTTTGACACTCACGTTGCTAAAGTGGTTCGAAAGACCTTCTACATTGCCCATCTGATCATGAAGGGATTCACATCCAGATCAAGTGAGGTCATTGTTCCCCTGTACTCTTCACTTATCAGACCAATGATCAAGTACAATGCCCCATTCGGGATGTATCTCACCCGACACCTGCAGCAATTGGAGAGACCCCAAAAGTTCCTCACCAAAAGGATAAAGGGACTCCAAAACCTGTCATATACTGCCAGACTGAAGAAACTCCAACTCTATTCAGTTGCATACCGTTTGCTCAGAGGTGACCTGTGCCTGACATACAAGGCCATGACCAATCCGGAATTAATGGACATGCTCCACCTCAAAAAAATCCAAATCCACCAGAACCACTAGAGCAAGTGACTTAAACCTTAGCACGGATATAAATAGGATGTGCTGGAGGGATAGATTTATCACCCAGAGACTCCCCATGCTGTGGAATAAAATCCCGGTCCATGTGAGGCAGAGCACCTCGCTGGCTCTGTTCAAGAGAAATCTTGACCGGTGGATGGGAGATCGTAGGTTTACCCCGGGAATCATCTCTGTGTCACTGCTGGACAGAGGCACAACAAACTAATGGGCACATTATTTCTAACATAAGGGGTGGCGTAAGCCACATAACTTTGGGCTAGGCTTATAAATGCCTTAGGGCAGATAGCCTAGTATAAACCTATGAACCTATGAACCTATTAGTGCTGATATTGCCTCTATTAGTCAAATTCCCAACCTGACTCGAATGAGGATATTGGTGTTGGCTGGGTCAAAGGGTAGCCAAGGCTTCTGAAAATATTTGCTGAAGCAGTAGTCTTGTCCATCAAACCTTTTATTTGCGTGGAATGACGGCCAATTGCTGGTCAATCTGCTGTAGTAGCTCCATGAGCTCAGTATTGGAAACTGACCCTTCCAGAGCTGTGCCCCACCAGCTGGAATGAACTTCTTCTCAACCAACTGAAAAGCTGTAGACCCACACAAGCACAGCACGACACAGCAACTGCAGGGTACAACTTTTATTCACAAAGGTTTAGCATTTTCTTCCCACTCACAGGGACTTCCTCAGAACAATGAATAATAAAACCCACCCAGCCTTTATATAACAAATAGCAGTAGTTTAATTTATGCCCGGGTACTCAGTTGCGTTTAACCCCAACTGCCATTTAAGTTCACATATATCTAGATGACTATCTAAAATTCTTCCCTGGAAATCTTTAACCACCTGTTGAATAACCAAAAATTTAAATTATTCACCTAGATATATGTGAACTTAAATGGCAGTTGCAGTTAAACGCAACTGAGTACCCGGGCATAAACGAAACTACTGCTATCACATGTGTTTTAAAATTGAATAATATTTTAGGTTAAAGTTGTATTTTTTGTGTAATTTTATTGTATTCATATACATGTGTTTTAAATTCATATGTATAACTTTAAATATTGATTGGTGGTTTATTAATTACTTGTTCAATTAAGGATATGATTTGTTATATAAAGGCTGGGTGGGTTATTATTCATTGTTCTGAGGAAGTCCCTGTAAGTGGGAAGAAAGCGCTAAACCTTTCTGAATAAAGATTTTACCCTGCAGTTGCTCTGTCGTGCTGTGCTTGTGTGGATCTACAGTTTTTCAGTTGGTATGGAATAGACTTCCCATACATGTCAAGCAGAGCATCTCACTGGCCCTCTTCAAGAGAAATCTTGATGAGTGGATTGGAAATAGAAAATTCATCCCGGGGATAACTCCAGTGACTCTACTCTACAGAGGCACTGGGAAGTAAGGTTGGGTGCCATGATACCAGGGTAATCCTATGAGCTAGGCTTGTAAAGGCTCCAGGGTCATTAGGCTACTACACACCTATAAACCTATGAACCTATATGTGTAAGGTTTTATTTTTAGACACATTAATCCAAACTCTGGGAAGTTTTGTTCTTCCTCACCAGTACTACTACAATTTGTTTTTCTGAAATAGTGTCCTATTTTGTAAAGGTTTGCCCTCATAAAGTCCAGCACCATCACTTTTGATTAGCTGAACTCTATACTTGAATGATTTACATTCTTTATAGTCATTTTCTTCAAAAAATGTATACTCGTTTTTGGCTCTGAGATCACATTCTGTATTTATTTCAGAACTCGCAGACCAAGTCTAACCTTTTGTGAGTAGGTTCTACCATATCTCTCAACCTGTTAGGGCAACAGATCTTGACAAACCCAATAGTAAGGAGGGACAAAGGTCCCAAAATAAGGATAGAATTTAAATATTGCTCCTATAAACTTAGATAATTCTAGAATGACAGGTTTTGCAATATTACACATTTTGTTTGAGTCTATGAAGTCTGAAACTCAAATGTCTGTTATTATTTAGTGACGTCAGACTTCAGTGATGTGCCAGAAAATACAATTTGTATGAGGAAGAGACCAAAAACATGAGGCAAAAATCTGGACATTCTGTGAAAATTTGGATAGTGGAGAGGTAGAATGGGTTCTAGTGAAAGATATTTTCTGAACATGGCTCTTTTAGGAAGTAACCTTGTTATTAGATATGGCTGCATTCAAGTTCTCCCAATGAACAGCTGACATATGCAGATGTTCATCAACATTCTCAGCATTCATTTTAAGTTTTAAAGTTTCCTTTTTCATAAGAAAGGGGTTCATATGTACCCCAACTATGGATTATCCTGCCATTCCCATGGGTCTCAAGGCACATGAATCCTCTCCTCCCATCACTGTGGTCTTCCTGTTGCTTTCATTTCTTCCCGTACATAGGGACTGATCGCTACATCCCTTATACGGACGGATGGCTACATCCCTTAGGTCATCCCTTACATACTGACTGATGGCAACATCCCTTACAAGGACTGATGGCTACATCCCTTAGGTCGTCCCTTACATACGGACTGATGGCTACATCCATTATATGGACTGATGGCTACATCACTTATACGGACTGATCGCTACATCCCTTAAACGGACTGATGGCTACATCCATTACATAGGGACTGATGGCTACATCCCTTACATAGGGACTGATGGCTACATCCCTTACATAGGGACTGATGGCTACATCCCTTATACAGCCTGATGGCTACATCCCTTACATTGGGACTGATGGCAACATCCCTTATATGGACTGATGGCTAAATCCCTTACATAGGGACTGATGGCTACATCCCTTATACAGACTGATCGCTACATCCCTTACATACGGACTGATGGCTACATCCCTTACATAGGGACTGATGGCTACATCCCTTAGGTCATCCCTTACATAGGGACTGATGGCTACATCCTTAGGTCATCCCTAAGATAGGGACTAATGGCTACATCCCTTAGGTTGTCCCTTACATAGGGACTGATGGCTACATCCCTTAGGTCATCCCTTACATAGGGACTGATGGCAACATGCCTTAGTTCGTCCCTTACATAGGGACTGATGGCTACATTCCTTAGATCGTCCCTTACATAGGAACTGATGGCTAAATCCCTTAGGGCGTCCCATACATAGGGACTGATGACTACATCCCTTAGGTTGTCTCTTACATAGGGACTGATGGCTACATCCCTTAAGTCGTCCCTTACATAGGGACTGATGGCTACATCCCTTAAGTTGTCCCTTACGTAGGGACTGATGGCTACATCCTTTAAGTCGTCCCTTACATAGGGACTGATGGCTACATCCCTTAGGTCGTCCCTTACATGGGGACTGATGGCTACATCCCTTAGGTCGTCCCTTACATAGGGACTGATGGCTACATCCCTTAGGTCATCCCGTACATAGGGACTGATGGCTACATCCCTTAGGTCATCCCTTACATAGGGACTGATGGCTACATCCCTTAGGCTGTCCTTTACATAGGGACTGATGGCTAAATCCCTTAGTTCGTCCATTACATAGGAACTGATGGCTACATCCCTTATCTCGTTCCTTACATAGGGACTGATGGCTGCATCCATTAGGTCGTCCCTTACATAGGGACTGATGGCTACATTGCTTAGGTCATCCCTTACATAGGGACTGATAGCTACATCCCTTAGGTCGTCCCTTACATAGGGACTGATGGGTACATCCCTTAGGTCGTCCCTTACATAGGGACTGATGGCTACATCCCTTAGGTCATCCCTTACATAGGGACTGATGGCTACATCCCTTAGGTTGTCCCTTACATAGGTACTGATGGCTACATCCCTTAGGTCGTCCCTTACATAGGGACTGATGGCTACATCCCTTAGGTCGTTTTTTACATAGGGACTGATGGCTACATCCCTTAGGCCGTCCCTTACATAGGGACTGATGGCTACATCCCTTAGGTCGTCCCTTACAAAGGGACTGATGGCTACATCCCTTAGGTCGTCCCTTACATAGGGACTGATGGCTACATCCCTTAAATCGTCTTTTACATAGGGACTGATGGCTACATCCCTTAGGTCGTCTCTTACATAGGGACTGATGGCTACATCCCTTAGTTCGTCCCTTACATAGGGACTCATTGCTACTACCCTTAGGTCGTCCCTTACATAGGGACTGATGGCTACATCCCTTAGGTCATCCCTTACATAGGGACTGATGGCTAAATCCCTTAGGTCGTCCCTTACATAGGGACAGATGGCTACATCCCTTAGGTCGTCCCTTAAATAGGGACTGATGGCTACATCCCTTAGGTTGTCCCTTACATAGGGACGGATGGCTGCATCCCTTAGGTCGTCCCTTACATAGGGACTGATGGCTACTTCCTTTAGGTCATCCCTTATATAGGGACTGACGGCTACATACCTTAGGTCGTCCCTTACATAGGGACTAATGGTTACATCCCTTAGGTCATCCCTTACATAGGGACTAATGGTTACATCCCTTAGGTCATCCCTTACATAGGGACTGATGGCTAGATCCCTTAGGTCGTCCCTTACATAGCGACTGAAGGCTAGATCCCTTAGGTTGTCCCTTACATAGGGACTGATGGCTACATCCCTTAGGTCGTCCCTTAGATAGGGACTGATGGCTAAATCCCTTAGGTCGTCCCTTACATAGGGACTGATGGCTAGATCCCTTAGGTCGTCCCTTACATAGGGACTTATGGCTACATCCCTTAGGTTGTCCCTTACATAGGGACTGATGGCTAGATCGCTTAGGTCATCCCTTACATAGGGACTGATGACTACATCCCTTAGGTCGTCCCTTTCATAGGGACTGATGGCTAGATCCCTTAGGTCGTCCCTTACATAGGGACTGATGGTTACATCCCTTAGGTGGTCCCTTACATAGCGACTGATGGCTAGATCCCTTAGGTCGTCCCTTACATAGGGACTGATGGCTACATCCCTTAGGTCATCCCTTACATAGGGACTGATGGCTAAATCCCTTAGGTCGTCCCTTACATAGGGACTGATGGCTAGATCCCTTAGGTCGTCCCTTACATAGGGACTGATGGCTACATCCCTTAGGTCGTGCCTTACATCGGGACTCATGACTACATCCCTTAGGTCATCCCTTACATAGGGACTGAGGGCAACATCCCTTAGGTCGTCCCTTACATAGGGACTGATGACTACATCCCTTAGGTCGTCCCTTACATAGGGACTGATGGCTACATCCCTTAAGTCGTCCCTTACATAGGGACTGATGGCTACATACCTTAGGTCATCCCTTAAATAGGGACTGATGGCTACATCCCTTAGGTCGTCCCTTACATAGGGACTGATGGCTACATCCCTTAGGCTTTCCCTTACATAGGGACTGATGGCTAAATCCCTTAGTTCTTCCATTACATAGGAACTGATGGCTACATCCCTTAGGTCGTCCCTTACATAGAACTGATGGTTACATCACTTAGGTCGTCCCTTACATAGGGACTATTGGCTAGATCTTTTAGGTCGTCCCTTACATAGCGACTGATGGCTAGATCCCTTAGGTCGTCCCTTACATAGGGACTGATGGCTACATCCCTTAGGTCGTCCCTTACATAGGGACTGATGGCTAAATCCCTTAGGTTGTCCCTTACATAGGGACTGATGGCTAGATCCCTTAGGTCGTCCCTTACATAGGGACTGATGGCTACATCCCTTAGGTCATCCCTTACATAGGAACTGATGGCTACATCCCTTAGGTCGTCCTTACATAGGGACTGATGGCTACATCCCTTAAATCATCCCTTACATAGGGACTGATGGGTACATCCCTTAGGTCGTTCCTTACATAGGGACTGATTGCTACATCCCTTAGGTCGTCCCTTACATAGGGACTGATGGCTACATCCCTTAGGTTGTCCCGTACATAGGGACTGATGGCTAAATCCCTTAGGTCGTCTCTTACATAGGGACTGATGGCTACATCCCTTAGGTGGTCCCTTACATAGGGACTGATGGCTACATCCCTTAAATCGTCCCTTACATAGGGACTAATGGCTACATCCCTTAAATCGTCCCTTACCTGGGGACTGATGGCTACATCACTTAGGTCTTCCCTTACATAGGCACTGATGGCAACTTCCCTTAGTTCGCCCCTTACGTACTGATGGCTACTTCCCTTAGTTCATCCATTACATAGGGACTGATGGCTACATCCCTTAGGTCGTCCCTTACATAGGGACTGATGGCTACATCTCTTAGGTCATCCCTTACATAGGGACAGATGGCTAAATCTCTTAGGTCATCCCTTGCATAGGGACAGATGGCTACATGCCTTAGGTCGTCCCTTACATAGAGACTGATGGCTACATCCCTTAGGTCGTCCTAGACATAGGGACTGAAGGCTACATCCCTTAGGTCATCCCTTACATATGGACTGATGGCTACATCCCTTAGGTCGTCCCTTACATAGGGACTGATGGCTACATCCCTAAGGTCATCCCTTACATAGGGACTGATGGCTACATCCCCTAGGTTGTCCCTTACATAGGGACTGAAGGCTGCATCCCTTAGGGCGTCCCTTACATAGGAACTGATGGCTACATCCCTTAAGTCGTCCCTTACATAGGGGCAGATGGCTACATCCCTTAGGTCGTCCCTTACATAGGGACTGATGGCTACATCCCTTAGGTCGTCCCTTACATAGGGACAGATGGCTACATCCCTTAGTTCATCCATTAAAGAGGGACTGACTGCTACATCCCTTAGGTCATCCCTTACATAGGGACTGATGGCTACATCCCTTAGTTCGTCCCTTACATAGGGACTGATGGCTACATCCCTTACGTCGTCCCTTACATAGGGACTGATGGCTACATCCCTTAGGTTGTCCCATACATAGGGACTGATGGCTACATCCCTTAGGTCGTTCCTTACATAGGGACTGATGGCTACATCCCTTTGGTCATCCCTTACATAGGGACTGATGGCAACCTCCCTTAGGTCGTCCCTTACATAGGGACTGATGGCTACATCCCTTAGGTCGTCCCGTACATAGGGACTGATGGCTACATCCCTTAGGTCGTCCCTTACATAGGGACTGATGGCTACATCCATTAGGTCATCCATTACATAGGGACTGATGGCTACATCCCTTAGGTCGTACATTACATAGGGACTGATGGCTACATCCCTTAGGTCGTCCATTACATAGGGACTGATGGCTACATCCTTAGGTCGTCCCTTACATAGGGACTGATGGCTACATCCCTTAGGTCGTCCCTTACATAGGGACTGAGGGCTACATGCCTTAGGTCGTCCCTTGCATAGGGACTGATGGCTACATCCCTTAGGTCGTCCCTTACATAGGGACTGATGGCTACATCCCTTAGGTCATCCCATACATAGGGACTGACGGCTACATCCCTTATGTCATCCCTTACATAGGGACTGATGGCTAAATCCCTTAGGTCGTCCCTTACATAGGGACTAATGGCTACATCCCTTAGGCCGTCCCTTACATAGGGACTGATGGCAAAATCCCTTAGGTCGTCCCTTACATAGGGACTGATGGCAACATCCCTTAGGTCGTGCCTTACACAGGGACAGATGGCTACATCTCTTAGGATGTCCCTTACATAGGGACTGATGGCTACATCCCTTAGGTCGTCCCTTACATAGGGACAGATGGCTACATCCCTTAGATCGTCCCTTACATAGGGACTGATAGCTACATCCCTTAGTTCATCCATTAAAGAGGGACTGACGGCTACATCCCTTAGGTCATCCCTTACATAGGGACTGATGGCTACATCCCTTAGGTCGTCCCTTACATAGGGACTGATGGCTACATCCCTTACGTCGTCCCTTACATAGGGACTGATGGCTACATCCCTTAGGCTGTCCCATACATAGGGACTGATGGCTACATCCCTTAGGTCGTTCCTTACATAGGGACTGATGGCTACATCCCTTTGGTCATCCCTTACACAAGGACTGATGGCAACATCCCTTAGATCGTCCCTTACATAGGGACTAATGGCTACATCCCATAGGTCGTCCCGTACATAGGGACTGATGGCTACATCCCTTAGGTCGTCCCTTACATAGGGACTGATAGCTACATCCATTAGGTCGTCCATTACATAGGGACTGATGGCTACATCCCTTAGGTCGTACATTACATGGGGACTGATGGCTACATCCCTTAGGTCGTCCATTACATAGGGACTGATGGCTACATCCTTAGGTCGTCCCTTACATAGGGACTGATGGCTACATCCCTTAGGTCGGCCCTTACGTAGGGACTGAGGGCTACATGCCTTAGGTCGTCCCTTGCATAGGGACTGATGGCTACATCCCTTAGGTCGTCCCTTACATAGGGACTGATGGCTACATCCCTTAGGTCGTCCCTTACATAGGGACTGATGGCTACATCCCTTATGTCATCCCTTACATAGGGACTGATGGCTAAATCCCTTAGGTCGTCCCTTAAATAGGGACTGATGGCTACATCCCTTAGGCCGTCCCTTACATAGGGACTGATGGTAACATCCCTTAGGTCGTCCCTTACATAGGGACTGATGGCAACATCCCTTAGGTCGTCCCTTACATAGGGACAGATGGCTACATCTCTTAGGATGTCCCTTACATAGGGACTGATGGCTACATCCCTTAGGTGGTCCCTTAGATAGGGACTGATGGCTACATCCCTTACGTCGTCCCTTACATAGGGACTGATGGCTACATCCCTTAGGTAGTCCCTTACATAGTGACTAATGGCTACATCCCTTAGGTCGTTACTTACATAGGGACTGATGGCTACATCCCTTAGGTCGTCCCTTACATAGGGACTGATGGCTACATCCCTTAGGTCGTCCCTTACATAGGGATTGATTGCTACATCCCTTAGGTCATCCCTTTCATAGGGACTGAGGGCTACATCCCCTAAATCGTCCCTTACATGGGGACTGATGGCTACATCCCTTAGGGCGTCTTTTACATAAGGAATGTTGGCTACATCCCTTAGGTCGTCCCTTACATAGGGACTCATGGCTACATCCCTTAGGTCGTCCCTTACATAGGGACTGATGGCTACATCCATTAGGTCATCGCTTACATAGGGACTGATGGCTACATCCCATAGGTCCTCCCTTACATAGGGACTGATGGCTACATCCCTTAGGTCATCCTTTAAATAGGGACTGATGGCTACATCCCTTAGGTCGTCCCTTAAATTGGGACTGATGGCTACATCCCTTAGATCACCCCTTACATAGGGAATGATGGCTGCTTCCTTTAGGTTGTCCCTTATATAAGGACTGATGGCTACATCCCTTAGGTCGTCCCTTACATAGGGACTGATGGCTACATCCCTTCCCTTACATAGGGACTGATGGCAGCATCCCTTAGGTTGTCCCTTACATAAGGACTGAAAGCTACATCCCTTAGGTCATCCCTTACACAGGGACTGATGGCTACATCCCTTAGGTCGTCCGTTACATAGGGACTGATGGCTACATCCCTTAGGTAATCCCTTACATAGGGACTGATGGCTACATCCCTTAGGTCGTCCCTTACATAGGGACTGATAGCTACATCCCTTAGGTCATCCCTTACATAGGTACTGATGGCTACATCCCTTAGGTCGTCCCATTCATAGGGACTGATGGCTACATCCATTAGGTCATCCTTTAGATAGAGACTGATGGCTAAACCCTTAGGTCTTCCCTTACATAGGGACTGATTGCTACATCCCTTAGGTCGTCCCAGACATAGGGACTGATGGCTACATCCCTTACGTCATCCCTTACATAGGGACTGATGGCTACATCCCTTAGTTCGTCCCAGACATAGGGACTGATGGCTACATCCCTTAGGTCATCCGTTACATAGGGACTGATGGCTACTTCCCTTAGGTCGTCCCTTACATAGGGACTGATGGCTACATCCCTTAGGTCGTCCCTTACATAGGGAAACATGGCTATATCCCTTAGGTCGTCCCTTACATAGGGACTGATGGCTACATCCCTTAGGTCATCCCTTAGATAGAGACTGATGTCTAAATCCCTTAGGTCATCCCTTAGATAGAGACTGATGGCTACATCCCTTTGCTCGTCCCTTACATAGGTACTGATGGCTACATCCCTTAGATCGTCCCTTACATAGGGACTGATAGCTACATCCCTTAGTTCATCCATTAAAGAGGGACTGACGGCTACATCCCTTAGGTCATCCCTTACATAGGGACTGATGGCTACATCCCTTAGGTCGTCCCTTACATAGGGACTGATGGCTACATCCCTTACGTTGTCCCTTACATAGGGACTAATGGCTACATCCCTTAGGTTGTCCCATACATAGGGACTGATGGCTACATCCCTTAGGTCATTCCTTACATAGGGACTGATGGCTACATCCCTTTGGTCATCCCTTACACAAGGACTGATGGCAACATCCCTTAGGTCGTCCCTTACATAGGGACTGATGGCTACATCCCTTAGGTCGTCCCGTACATAGGGACTGATGGCTACATCCCTTAGGTCGTCCCTTACATAGGGACTGATGGCTACATTCATTAGGTCATCCATTACATAGGGACTGATGGCTACATCCCTTAGGTCGTACATTACATGGGGACTGATGGCTACATCCCTTAGGTCGTGCATTACATAGGGACTGATGGCTACATCCTTAGGTCGTCCCTTACATAGTGACTGATGGCTACATCCCTTAGGTCGTCCCTTACATAGGGACTGAGGGCTACATGCCTTAGGTCGTCCCTTCCATAGGGACTGATGGCTACATCCCTTAGGTCATCCCTTACATAGGGACTGATGGCTACATCCCTTAGGTCGTCCCTTACATAGGGACTGATGGCTACATCCCTTATGTCATCCCTTACATAGGGACTGATGGCTAAATCCCTTAGGTCGTCCCTTAAATAGGGACTGATGGCTACATCCCTTAGGCCGTCCCTTACATAGGGACTGATGGCAACATCCCTTAGGTCGTCCCTTACATAGGGACAGATGGCTACATCTCTTAGGATGTCCCTTACATAGGGACTGATGGCTACATCCCTTAGGTGGTCCCTTAGATAGGGACTGATGGCTACATCCCTTAGGTCGTCCCTTACATAGGGACTGATGGCTACATCCCTTAGGTAGTCCCTTACATAGTGACTAATGGCTACATCCCTTAGGTCGTTACTTACATAGGGACTGATGGCTACATCCCTTAGGTCGTCCCTTACATAGGGACTGATGGCTACATCCCTTAGGTCGTCCCTTACATAGGATTGATTGCTACATCCCTTAGGTCATCCCTTTCATAGGGACTGAGGGCTACATCCCCTAAATCGTCCCTTACATGGGGACTGATGGCTACATCCCTTAGGGCGTCTTTTACATAAGGACTGTTGGCTACATCCCTTAGGTCGTCCCTTACATAGGGACTCATGGCTACATCCCTTAGGTCGTCCCTTACATGGGGACTGATGGCTACATCCCTTAGGTCATCCCTTACATAGGGACTGATGGCTACATCCCTTAGGTCATCCCGTACATAGGGACTGATGGCTACATCCATTAGGTCGTCCCTTACATAGGGACTGATGGCTACATCCCTTAGGCTGTCCTTTACATAGGGACTGATGGCTAAATCCCTTAGTTCGTCCATTACATAGGGACTGATGGCTACATTGCTTAGGTCGTCTCTTACATAGGGACTGATAGCTACATCCCTTAGGTCATACCTTACATAGGGACTGATGGGTACATCCCTTAGGTCGTCCCTTACATAGGGACTGATGGCTACATCCCTTAGGTCATCCCTTACATAGGGACTGATGGCTACATCCCTTAGGTCGTCCCTTACATAGGTACTGATGGCTACATCCCTTAGGTCGTCCCTTACATAGGGACTGATGGCTACATCCCTTAGGTCGTTTTTTACATAGGGACTGATGGCTACATCCCTTAGGCCGTCCCTTACATAGGGACTGATGGCTACATATCTTAGGTCGTCCCTTACATAGGGACTGATGGCTACATCCCTTAGGTCGTCCATTACATAGGGACTGATGGCTACATCCCTTAAATCGTCTTTTACATAGGGACTGATGGCTATATCCCTTAGGTCGTCTCTTACATAGGGACTGATGGCTACATCCCTTAGTTCGTCCCTTACATAGGGACTCATTGCTACTACCCTTAGGTCGTCCCTTACATAGGGACTGATGGCTACATCCCTTACGTTATCCCTTACATAAGGACTGATGGCTACATCCCTTAGGTCGTCCCTTACATAGGGACAGATGGCTACATCCCTTAGGACGTCCCTTAAATAGGGACTGATGGCTACATCCCTTAGGTTGTCCCTTACATAGGGACGGATGGCTGCATCTCTTAGGTCGTCCCTTACATAGGGACTGATGGCTACTTCCTTTAGGTCATCCCTTATATAGGGACTGATGGCTACATCCCTTAGGGCGTCTTTTACATAAGGACTGTTGGCTACATCCCTTAGGTCGTCCCTTACATAGGGACTGATGGCTACATCCCTTAGGTCGTCCCTTACATAGGGACTGATGGCTACATCCATTAGGTCATCCCTTACATAGGGACTGATGGCTACATCCCATAGGTCGTCCCTTACATAGGCACTGATGGCTACATCCCTTAGGTCATCCCTTAAATAGGGACTGATGCCTACATCTCTTAGTTCGTCCTTTAAATAGGGACTGATGGCTACATCCCTTAGATCGTCCCTTACATAGGGAATGATGGCTACTTCCTTTAGGTCGTCCCTTACATAGGGACTGATGGCAACATCCCTTAGGTCGTCCCTTACATATGGACTGAAAGCTACATCCCTTAGTTCGTCCCTTACACAGGGACTGATGGCTACATCCCTTAGGTCGTCCGTTACATAGGGACTGATGGCTACATCCCTTAGGTCGTCCCTTACATAGGGACTGATGGCTACATCCCTTAGGTCGTCCCTTACATAGGGACTGATAGCTACATCCCTTAGGTCGTCCCTTACATAGGTACTGATGGCTACATCCCTTAGGTCGTCCCATTCATAGGGACTGATGGCTACATCCATTAGGTCATCCCTTAGATAGAGACTGATGGCTAAATCCCTTAGGTCGTCCCTTACATAGGGACTGATGGCTACATCCCTTAGGTCGTCCCAGACATAGGGACTGATGGCTACATCCCTTAGGTCATCCCTTACATTGGGACTGATGGCTACATCCCTTAGGTCGTCACAGACATAGGGACTGATGGCTACATCTCTTAGGTCGTCCCTTACATAAGGACTGATGGCTACATCCCTTTGGTCGTCCCTTACATAGGGAAACATGGCTATATCCCTTAGGTCGTCCCTTACATAGGGACTGACGGCTACATCCCTTAGGTCATCCCTTAGATAGAGACTGATGGCTAAATCCCTTAGGTCATCCCTTAGATAGAGACTGATGGCTACATCCCTTAGGTCGTCCATTACATAGGTACTGAAGGCTACATCCCTTAGGTCATCCCATTCATAGGGACTGATGGCTACATCCCTTAGGTCGTCCCTTACATAGGGAAACATGGCTATATCCCTTAGGTCGTCCCTTACATAGGGACTGATGGCTACATCCCTTAGGTCATCCCTTAGATAGAGACTGATGGCTAAATCCCTTAGGTCATCCCTTAGATAGAGACTGACGGCTAAATCCCTTAGGTCGTCCCTTACATAGGGACTGATGGCTACATCCCTTAGGTCGTCCCTTACATAGGGACTGATGGCTACATCCCTTAGGTTGTCCCTTACATAGGGACTGATGGCTACTTCCCTTAGGTCATCCCTTACATAGGGAAACATGGCTATATCCCTTAGGTCGTCCCTTACATACAGACTGATAACTACATCCCTTAGGTCGTCCCTTACATAAGGACTGATGGCTACATCCCTTAGGTTGTCCTGAACATAGGGACTGATGGCTACATCCCTTAGGTCATCCTTTACATAGAGACTGATGGCTACATTCCTTAGGTCATCATTTACATAGGGAATGATGAGTACATCCCTTAGGTCGTCCCTTACATAGGGACTGATGGCTACATTCCTTAGGTCATCCCTTACATAGGGACTGATGACTACATCCCTTAGGTCGTCTCTTACATAGGGACTGATGGCTACATCCCTTAAGTCGTCCCTTACATAGGGACTGATGGCTACATCCCTTAAGTTGTCCCTTACGTAGGGACTGATGGCTACATCCTTTAAGTCATCCCTTACATAGGGACTGATGGCTTCATCCCTTAGGTCGTCCCTTACATGGGGACTGATGGCTACATCCCTTAGGTCTTCCCTTACATAGGGACTGAAGGCTACATCCCTTAGGTCATCCCTTACATAGGGACTGATGGCTACATCCCTTAGGTCATCCCTTACATAGGGACTGATGGCTACATCCCTTAGGCTGTCCCTTACATAGGGAATGATGGCTAAATCCCTTAGTTCATCCCTTACATAGGAACTGATGACTACATCCCTTATGTCGTCCCTTACATAGGGACTGAAGGCTGCATCCGTTAGGTTGTCGCTTACAAAGGGACTGATGGCTACATCGCTTAGGTCGTCCCTTACATAGGGACTGATGGCTACATCCCTTAGGTCGTTCCTTACATAGGGACTGATGGCTACATCCCTTAGGTCGTCCCTTACATAAGGACTGATGGCTACATCCCTTAGGTCATCCCTTTCATAGGGACTGATGGCTACATCCCTTAGGTCGTCCCTTACATAGGTACTGATGGCTACATCCCTTAGGTCGTCCCTTACATAGGGACTTATGGCTACATCCGTTAGGTCGTCCCTTACATAGGGACTGATGGCTACATCCCTTAGGCCGTCCCTTACATAGGGACTGATGGCTACATCCCTTAGGTCGTCCCTTACATAGGGACTGATGGCTACATCCCTTAGGTCGTCTGTTACATAGGGACTGATGGCTACATCCCTTAAATCGTCTTTTACATAGGGACTGATGGCTACATCCCTTAGGTCGTCTCTTACATAGGGACTGATGGCTACATCCCTTAGTTCGTCCCTTACATAGGGACTCATTGCTACTACCCTTAGGTCGTCCCTTACATAGGGACTGATGGCTACATCCCTTAGGTCATCCCTTACATAGGGACTGATGGCTACATCCCTTAGGTCGTCCCTTACATAGGGACAGATGGCTACATCCCTTAGGTCGTCCCTTAAATAGGGACTGATGGCTACATCCCTTAGGTTGTCCCTTAAATAGGGACTGATGGCTACATGCCTTAGGTCGTCCCTTACATAGGGACTGATGGCTACTTCCTTTAGGTCATCCCTTATATAGGGACTGACGGCTACATCCCTTAGGTCGTCCCTTACATAGGGACTAATGGTTACATCCCTTAGGTCGTCCCTTACATAGGGACTAATGGTTACATCCCTTAGGTCGTCCCTTACACAGGGACTGATGGCTAGATCCCTTAGGTCGTCCCTTACATAGCGACTGATGGCTAGATCCCTTAGGTCGTCCCTTACATAGGGACTGATGGCTACATCCCTTAGGTCGTCCCTTACATAGGGACTGATGGCTAAATCCCTTAGGTCGTCCCTTACATAGGGACTGATGGCTAGATCCCTTAGGTCTTCCCTTACATAGGGACTGATGGCTACATCCCTTAGGTTGTCCCTTACATAGGGACTGAGGGCTAGATCCCTTAGGTCATCCCTTACATAGGGACTGTTGACTGCATCCCTTAGGTCGTCCCTTTCATAGGGACTGATGATTACATCCCTTAGGTCATCTCTTACATAGAGACTGATGGCTACATCCCTTAGGTCATCCCTTACATAGGGACTGATGGCTACATCCCTTAGGTCATCCCTTACATAGGGACTGATGGCTACATCCCTTAGGTCATCCCTTACATAGGGACTGATGGCAACAACCCTTAGGTCGTCCCTTACATAGGGACTGATGGCTACATTCCTTAGGTCGTCCCTTACATAGGGACTGATGGCTACATCCCTTAGCTTGTCCCTTATATAGGGACTGATGGATACATCCCTTAGGTCGTTCAGTACATAGGGACTGATGGCTACATCCCTTAGGTCGCCCCATACATAGGGACTGATGGCTACATCCCTTCGGTCGTCCCTTACATAGAGACTGATGGCTACATCCCTTAGGTAATCCCTTACATAGGGACTGATGGCTACATCCTTTAGGTTGTCCCTTACATAGGGACTGATGGCTACATCCCTTAGGTCATCCCTTACATAGGGACTGATGGCTACATCCCTTAGGTCATCACTTACATAGGGACTGATGGCTACATCCCTTTGGTCATCCCTTACATAGGGACTGATGGCTACATCCCTTAGGTCGTCCCTTACATAGGGATTGATGGCTACATCCCTTAGGTCATCCCTTACATAGGGACTGATGGCTACATCCCTTAGGTCGTCCCTTACGTAGGGACTGATGGCTACATCCCTTATGTCGTCCCTTACATAGGGACTGATGGCTACATCCCTTAGGTCATCCCTTACATAGGCACTGATGGCTACATCCCTTAGGT